>NC_056736.1:286633914-286963107 GCF_019279795.1 Protopterus annectens | reverse complement strand
GAATGAAGGCGAGATGATCAACTCACATGGAACGTTATGGTGAGTACATAACTTCTTTATGTGAATTTGTTCTATCTCGGCTTCATTCTCACTGATGGGTTAGCATTCCAAGCACCATCTTTCTTGGGTGGCTCACGGGAGTATATTCCTCAGAACCGTGGAATCAAAGGAGGCCCTATCCAATTTGTAATGAGTGATGAAGGTATGAGGTCTAGACCATGTGGCTGCTGCACAAATGGAATCTATTGGTAGCTTAGCCAGAAAGGCTGAAGATAAGGAAACAGCCCTAGTTGAGTTGGCCTTTACTTTATGATGTAATGACATGTGCACAGAGTTATATGTAAAGGAGATACAGTCTGATAACCATTTTGACAGTGTTTTTTTTACCTTAGGAGCACCATTGTTTGAATCTGAAAACGAAACAAAGAGCTGTTCTGATTAGCTAAAGTCCTTGGTCCTGTCTAAATAGAATCAAAGTTGCCTGTGGACATCAAGTTTGTGCAGCATATGTTCCATCTTATTAGTATATTTAGGGAAAAAAAACAGGTAATTCTATAGTCTGACTGAGGTTTGTCTCTGAAAAAACCTTAGATAAAAATGACAAGATTTGTCCTCAGCAAAACTCTGTCATTGTGAAAAATGAAATATGGGGGTTTAATGGACAAGGCATTTAACTCTGAAACCCTTCGAGCAGAAGTAATAGCTACTAGAAAAATGGTTTTCCATGATAAATATTTCAGGTTGCAAGATGAAGCTGGTTCAAATGCAGGTAAGAGGATTCGAGAAAGAACAAAATTTAGATTCCATGGTGTAGCTGGGGATATAATAGGTAGTCTTCAAATGGATAGTACCCTTAAGAAAGGCTTTAAAGAGTCTATAGGACATGATAGTAGCCTACTGATAAACCATTATGAAATTGCTGCTAATTTAACCCTAATGGTTGCTGCAGCTGCCCCTTCATTGAAAATATTGGTCAAAAACTCTAAAATGGATGCAACTGAAGCAAAATACAGGTCAATATTGCTTTGAGATGCCCATATGGAAAAGCTTTTCCATTTACTAAGGTACAACCTTCCTGGTAGAGGATTTATGAATGGATGTTAGAATGTGCTGAGCTGCAGGTGAGAGATTCTGAAACCTGGCTATTCTTGGAACTGGAGCAGCCAAGCTGTCAATCTGAGGGTGTGACGTGCAGGATGAAGAGCCCCTGATGAATGAATCAGAAGATTTGGAACTGGGTCCGGAATCCAAGGTTCTTCCAGCAGATGAGGCTGAAGAAAGGGGAACCAAATCTGACAAGGCCAATAAGGGGCTATTAGAATGATGGCCCTTCCCAGAATCTTGGCTTTCTGTAAACATTTGGGTATTAGTGAAAATGGGGGAAAAGTGTAAAAAGAGACCATGGGGCCAATTGTGCACAAACGTGTCCCTTGGGGCATCCCCCAGAGTGGGGATTAGGGCAAAGTAGTTGCTGCCTTTCGCATTGGTGGGAGTTGCAAAGAGATTGCAGCAAGGCTGGCCACATCTGCGGAATATCCTTTCCGCTACTTCTTCCTTCAGGGACCACTCGTGAGGCAATAAAATCTCTCTGCTCAATTTGTCTGCTATCACACTGGACCTCCTCGGGATGTGCTTTGGTATCCGCGCTGGCTGGACACTGCCCACTGCCATTCTCTCAGGGCCTCTCGATATAGGGTATAGGATCTGGTTCCTCCTTGTTTATGTACCAGGCCACCGACATGTCGTCGTCCTGGATTGCAATAGTCCCTAGAGGAAGAAAGTCTTGAAAGGACTAAAAGGACTGCAATGCTAGAAGTACCGCTCTCATCTCTAGGACACTGATATCCAAGTGTGTCTAGTGTTTCTCCCATGTGCCTTGGCCCGTCCTTCCCTGAAAATGCCCCCCCCCCCACTCTATCAGGGAGGCATCCGTGGTCACAGTGGAAATAGCAGCGGGTAGAACAAAGGAGCGACCTACTGTTACTTGATGAGAAGTCAGCCATCAATGAAGATTCTTCTTGCACGAATTCATTATTATAATTGGGTATGACATTGGAAGTTCTTGAAAGGACCATTGTGTGAATAGGAGCCAGTGCAGTACATGCATTCGATCGAAAGGATTGGCAATGATTGCTGCCGCCATTGTCCCTAATGATTTGAGCACCATTGAAGCTGGGGCTTTTTGTTTTGAGATAAGCTTTCAGGACTTGTTCTTGTAGAGCACAAACTTTTTCTGGTGGAAGCTTTACAGTCATGGAGGCGGTGTCTAGATCTGCTCCTATAAAAACGGTATGTTTGGATGGTGATAAGGCAAATTTTTCTGAGTTTATGGTAATACCCAGTTTACTGCAGAGATTTAAGGTTGTATCCCTTGCTTGTACGAGTTGATGCTTGGTGGTGGCAGTGAGGAGCCAGTCATCTAGGTATGGAAACACCTCGAGTCCTAAGAGTCTCAGGTGAGCCGCGACTGCTGCCATGCATTTGGATGAACACTCTGGGGGCTGTGGTGAGACCAAAGGGCAGAGCTCGAAACTGATAATGACTGGCCCCCAGACAAAAGCGCAGGTGATCTCTAGATGGTCTGGCCATTTTGATGTGGTAGTACGCATCCTGGAGATCTAGTGAGCACATCCAATTGTTCTTTTCTAAAAAAAGGAAGTATGGACTGTAGCGTGGCCATCCGAAACTTTGTTTTTTGACAGATTTGATCTATCTGCTGAGATCCAAAATGGGTCTCCAGTCCCCTGTTTTCTTTGGAACTAAAAAGAACCTTAAGTTCTGGATCCTCTCTGGCCTGCTGCATCTGGTTGGATTACACTTGTCTAACAACCTTGCAATCTCTATGGTTGCTTGTTCCCAGTGACTGGGTGGAACATCTGGGATTTTTCTCATAAGGAGGGGTGGGTTGGCAAAGGGAATGGAGTATCCTCTGTATATGATGCTTTGTACCCAGTGGTCTTTTGTTATTTTTAGCCAGGTGTCTGGGTACAAAGATAAGCGTCTCCCAACTGCAGAGATGGAAAGACAGGCCTTCTTTCAGGAGCGCTGATAGGGTTTTCCAAAGAACTGATCTCTGTCGCCCTGACTCTGCAGGCCCCCTCTGCCGCGTGGATGGCGACTTCCATTATTATCTCCTCCTCTGCCTCTAGACAGGGGTTCACCATGTGTGTCAAGGAAAGCTCCTTGGGATTTATGGAACCACATCTTCCATCCTTTGGGGTAAAATCCAGTAGGGGTGGAAAAATGGACTCCTACGGCAGACAGAGTCTTTCCTTCCTGCTCAGACCTGGTAAGCATTCCTTTCATTTTGGGTCCAAAGAAGAACGAGCCATCAAAAGGGGTGTTAAAGTATGACTTACAGGGCTCCGCAAAGAAACAAAAGCGCATTCAGAAAAGTCTCCTAAGTGCAATTCCTGTACCTGCTGCCCTGCTCGTTCCATCAGCTGCATATGAGACCAGACGCATGTAAGAGTTTATAAGGAAATTTAGGGTAGCAAGCTGGGAAGCTACTTTATCTGAAATTTCCGCAGCTACTGCATCCTGTAGAGCATCTCCCAGCTCCTTAAGGAGATCTCTGTGTAGTGTAGCAAAATGTGTGAGATAGTTCAGGGACCGAAGAGTAAAAGCCGCTGAACTAAACATGCGCTTTCCATATCTATCCATAATCCTAAAATCCCTGTTAGGAGGACGAACAGATGTAGAGGTCTCTGACAACTTCTTGGTGGCTGCCACCACCGCCACAGCATCATCGGGTACTCCTTTGGTAAGGAAAGTCTTGTCATGGGGAGACGTTATAAATTTATTAGGCCTCCAAGGGACAGGTTCCATGGTAAACGGGGACTCTCATGCCTTTCAAGAAACAAGTTCCATTAGCTCATCAAAAAGCAGAGACACCCAAGAGGTGGAGGGTTGAGACCCAAAAGCCTTCAGGAGGACTGACACATCAGCACAGTTAATGGACTTCCAGCCACACCCTCAGTTTAAGAATTTCCAAGATATCCCAGAAGGGGACTGTGGGGACCCTTCTGATTCATTTAAGTCAGTATCCAATGTGATTGATTCCTGTGGGGAGTCCAGATGCTTCCTCTTCCTGGGAACCTCCTCAGTGGGAGCTTTTGGGGAGGTCTCGGAAGAGCAGGGCTCAACCCAATGGGGCAACCTGAGGCTCTGTGTCTATGCTTTTGAGGGACCAGTGAAGCAGAGGCAGACACAGGTGCTTTAGGGGAGGAGGTTGCTGATACCAATGTTGTGGGGTGCCTGAGCACTCTCCTCATGGCATCGAAGGCCCCCTGGCTCCGGATCCGAAGAAACCCCTGGATCCGTAGAAACAAGCAATTTCCTTGGCACTGAAGCGGTGGGCTCCGAGCCCGAGGTAGGCACTGAACTCACCCGCGCCAAGGCCCAAGAGGCAAAGTCGGAACTGAAAGATCAGTACAACTATCCTCTTTGAACCCGAATGGCGAGTGTCGGCCCCTAGACTCCAAGGTTGGTACCGAGGAAGTCAGAGCAGTCGGAACTGACAGATCTGGAAGGGGTAGCTCCTGTGGTTCGACAATCATCAGCTCCAAACACTCCAGCTCCGAAGCCTCGAGTCAATTCGGAGGAGGAACAGAAGTCATGGGCTGGGTCCTAGACTATTATGAAGCCTCAAGGGTCGACCTAGTGCCAGTGTCTGCAGAAGCCTCTGCACCACAAGATCCACATACTTATCCAAAAGTCTTGAGAACCAGGAAGAAGCTATGGAAGAGGCCAATGACTGAAGGATTGGAGACTTTAAAGTAGGAGACACCGGCTCTAGTATCGGGGACCGGCTCCTACAAACAGTAACAACCTCTGGTTCCAAAAGCAATGGAGCCAAGGTAGAAGTCTCAATTGGTTTTGAGGTTGATGAACCTTTTTTGGCTCCGACCCAGAAGAAGACTTAGAAGACAAAGTCTTTGAAGATTTTGATGTCTTGTCCGGTGAGTTGTCCTTATCCAGTGATTCCTGAAAGGAAGACTTCAGTAATCCCCTAGCTATCCGCTTACTCTTAAATTCATGAAGAACAAGAGAGCTGAATGAGTGATAGATGGCACAGTTCTCCTCTAGGTCGACTTCACCTAAGCAACAGACACATTCTGTGTGACTACCTGTTATTAATATTTTTTGCCCACATTTAGGACATTTTTTAAAACCTGACAGCCTTGGGACATGGCAAAACTATAAAATATCTAGCTAAATATGAAGTATAATACAACACCCTAATAAAACGTGCAGTATAATTTTATAGCCCTAATAAAAACAGGGCCCTAACTTCTACATACATATATGTGTGTATGTATGTGTATATATACATATACATATATATATATATATATATATATATATAAAATATATATATATATATATATACATATATATATATATATATATATATATATATATAGCTATATGCAAAACAAACACCAAGAAAGCTTGTAATAAAGACAGAAGAATATGTAACTACTGACCCTAAAACTTGGGCTGAGGAGAGAACAAAATATTCAGTCAACCCTCTAATTTAAACAGGTTGTTACTCTAAAGAAAGCACTCAACTAGCCTTGAAATACAGCAGGCTTAACACACACTAGGGTAGGGAGATAAAAAACGGCCTAAAAACACAGCCACAAACAACTAGTAACACACACACACACACACACACACACACTCTCTAAACTTATTCCTAATTATCTACATTAATAAGATAAAGAAAACTTATTTAACTACAAAAATGAGCTATTTAAGCTAAATTATCACTTTTTAAATGAAATATTAAAGTTTCACTGGCCAAAGCTGTTGAAGCACTCCCGATCTGTTGCAGCGGCAGACAAGATCTGAGGGAAGCACCAGTGCATCATGGGATAGGGAGTAGGCCACGAGCTGGTTGAAGACCATGAGCTTTTGCATTTGGCCGAGTTGGAGCTGAGGATCGGCTCCAAATCCATCACTGAGAATGAAGGCGAGATAGAACAACTTCACATCACATATTTGCTTCAGATCTTGCATAACCTTACACTTATCCTGAAGAGTGTTGTACACTTCTGCAGAGCCAAAGAGATTCTTGTTGTCAAAGGGGGAATCTAAAAGTTTGCGCAACCAACACTATCTCACCATAACAGAACCAGATGCAGCTGCCCTAGAAGAGGTATCAGCAGCATCACAGATGCATTTAATGGAATGACAAGCCACAAGACAGGCAGAACTCAGAAGACAAAGGGAAGAGTTTTGCTGCCTTACTCAATTATATCAGCCACCCCCCTTCCAAAAAAAGCTGTGAGGAAAGTGCTAGGACATATCTAGACACGTGGAAGTGATAAATAGTGGTCCTAAAGGTCAAAGTAGCAGAAGTATACACTTTTCTCCCCCAAAATCTCTCCATAGCAATGTTGTCCTCCTCAGAAGGTAAAAGCTTGGAAAAGGTAGCAGTTTGGATGGCTTACCTCTGGACACGGAAATAGCAGGATCACATGAAGCACTTTTATACAAAAACGTAGGTTCATAGGTGTGTACTAGGCTAATAGCTCTGGAGCTTTCACAAGCCTAGCCCATAGAAGTGCCCTGGCATCATGCCGCCTGATGTTAGCTCCCAGTGCCCCTATCCAGTAGAGCCAGTGGAGTAATCCGTGGGGTGAACTTTCTGGTACCCATCCACTCATCGAGATTTCTCTTGAAGAGGGCCAGTGAGGCACTCTGCTTGATATGAATAGGAAGCTTGTTCCAGAGTATGGGCAGTCTCTGGGTGATGAACTTGTCCCTCCAGCATGTTCTTTTATTTTACTTTATTTATTTATTTTACATTTGTTGACCCGACTAGTCTAGCTGGACACATGTCCATTTTCAGTAGAGGCCCGGGGAGAAACGCTCCACAACATAGAAAAAAAGACAAGAAACTTGTACCAAATAATAAGCACTTCAAAAGCAATGCTAGTAGGACAGACAGCAAAAAATGCATCAGGTGGAGAAATTATAAAAAAAGGAATACAACTAGAGATATAAAGCATTTGGAGTCCTGATATCACAAGATATAACATGTTGAAAGAATTACAAAGAGAACTATAATTGAATATAAGAATATTACTGTGTTTTTTTTTTTTAGTAGTAGTTCAGTGGAGTTGGTGAAGTTAATGTAGTAAGCTAGTACTAAAGTAACGTAGTGAAGAAGTTGAGGTCAAAAGAACAGATGAGTGACTGG
Source organism: Protopterus annectens (assembly GCF_019279795.1). NCBI lineage: Eukaryota > Metazoa > Chordata > Ceratodontiformes > Protopteridae > Protopterus > Protopterus annectens. The sequence continues at coordinate 286,955,897 of NC_056736.1, read as the reverse complement.
AGGCAATAAAAGTTTCAGTCAGGGTTGGTACAAGGACAGAGCCATTGGGATTTAAGGAAGATTTTTAGATGCTTTTTGAAAGTGGGTGTAGAGGTTAGTGTTGTAAGTTCACTTGGAAGCTTGTTCCAAATAGGTCCAATTGAGTTGGAGAACAAATAGTCCCCAGCTTTGTTGTGAGATTTATGGTAGGCTGCTAGGAGCTTAGTAGCTGAGCGCAATGAAGAGAGGTTTTTATAAGGGCTAATAAGAGTACAGAGTATGGTAGTATTAGAAGGTTGAAAGAGGATTTTGTGGGTGATGCTAAGTTGATGTAGCGGTAGTTGATTACGTAGCTCCAGCCAACCAAGTTGTTTAAGATTTAAACAGTGGTGGGTACGAAAAGGGGCTCCTGTGGCAAATCTGGCAATGTTGTTGTATGAAGTTGCTAGTTTATTGAGATTAGATTTAGATAGGTTTGTAAAAATAGGTGAGGCATAGAGAAGGGTAGATATCAGGTGTGTCTGAGCAATGGTAGTTCTCGCTGAAGCAGTGAGGAAGGGCTTAAGCCTATAAAGAGATCCGAGTTTTCTATTGACTGACGATGGTCAAGTTAATATGAGAATCGAAGTTCAGATTATTATCTAATGTGACACCTAGTAGTTTGGTAGTAGGCCCAAAGGATATTATTGTTCCATTATTGGATGTTATAGTGAAGTCAAAGGTAGAGGATTTCTGTGTAGGTGTAAATAGTAATAATTTAGTTTTTTTGGGATTAAGTAGGAGACAATATTGATAGAACCAATTTTCAGCAGCTGTAAAAACCTTTTGGGTAGTAGTTTGAAGCTCAGCTGGGGAAGATTCTGAACATATCAATGTTGAGTCATCTGCATATTGAATGCAGATGGTTTGTGGAAGGGACTTTAGATCATTAATAAAGATAGAAAAGAGGAGTGGTCCAAGAATGGAACCTTGTGGGAAGCAGAGAGGATATGTGATTATCCCAAAGAAATGCTTGCTATCTATTTTCTAAGTAGGAATTAAACCACTGGATTGCCTGGGAGTCTAATGCCAGGGATTCAAGGATGTTTAGTAAGAGTTTATGGTTAACCATATCAAAGGCCTTAGAGAGGTTAGAGAGCTGAGGACAGCAAGTTATTACGATTTTCATTAATATGGTCTGTGAATGATAAGACAGCAGTAGTTGGTGCTGTGATAAGGTCTAAAACAGTGTTCGCAATCTGCTAGAAAATTATTTTGGAGGAGATGGTCAAGCAATTGCCGATGGACACATCTTTCCATGATTTTAGCTAAAGGAGAAAGTAGGGCTATGGGACGGAAGTTGGAAAGTTCGTTAGTATTACCCCCCCTTATGAAGAGGAATGATATAGGATACTTTCCAGAGGGATGGGATAATGCCTTCAGTTATGGATCGATTTATTAAAATGGAGACAGGATAGGCAAGTACTCCAGCTGCAATTTGTAGATACTCTGATAGGAGGAGGTCAGCTGAGGGAGAACATGGTTTAAGTTTCCTAAGTAGGGTGTGGATGAGATCTGTTGAGAGTGGTTGTAATTTGAAAGAGGGGGGGTTATTGTTCAGGGAGTGAGGTTCCTGGGTGGATTTAGGAGGCAAAGTTTTGGCTAGGGATGTAACAGTCTCAGAGAAAATGTTGTTGAAAGTGTCAGCAATTTGGTAGGGTGTACTCTGAGTGAGGTTGGAAGGAGTGGGAGTTTTAGAATTACCTGGATGTAGTAATTTGTTGATACCTGACCAGAATTTCTGAGGGTTTTGGTACTGAGTGTTTTGGAATTTCAAGTAATAATTTTTCTTGTCTAGAAGTATTAGTTTCTTGCATTAATTTCTAAGCTGTTTAAAAGTTTGGTGGTCAATCATGTTTTTAGTGCTACGCCATTTGGCCCACGTTCTATTTCTCTAACATTTTGTGTTTGGTCTCTTTGGTTAGCCAAGGAGCAGGCTTTGCTCTGGTTTTAATTGATCGACTGGGAGCATTGTTGGTTGAGAATTTGAAGGAATTTGTTGTTGAAGTACGAAGTTGCCTCATCAAGAGGTAAGTATTTTAGGGGAGACCAACTGCAAGCTTTGAGCTCTATTTGGAAGCTTGTTTGGTTGAAATATTTTTTGTTCCTGGCTGTTCTGATAATTGTATGCTTGGGGATAGGGGTTATTTTTCTGGTAATATAAGTGGGTAGGTGGTTGCTGATATCATCAGGTAGTATGCCTGTGGTATAAGCCAGGGGGTTTCTATTGACTAGAATCCAGTCAAGGGTGCTCTGTTTAGAGCTAATTTATTTATTCTAGTAGGGACAGTAATGGTTTGACTGAAGCCATAAAGGTTTGTGTGAAGTTGGTTTTTGGGAAATACAACAATTCCAATCAATATTAAAGTCTCCTAGGAGAATAGTTTCCTGAAGGAAGGAGGTGGACAGCCAGCTCAGTGTATTTTCAAGGGTATTAGTATTATTGCCTGGGGGGATGTAACAGCATATTATGTAAATGGATTTATTTTTATTAAGCAGTAGTTTGGAGATTAGAATTTCACTATTACTTGGTGAGGGTGGTTTAGTATCTAGTTGGGTAACCAGTCATTCAGTTTTGTAGAGTATTGCTACAGCACCACCCTTTTTCATTGGACGGTCAAGTCTAAGGATGTTATAACCTGGTGGGATTATATCATTGTCCTTAGTTTCTGATTTAAGCCAGGTTTCAGTTAGGCATAAGATATCAAAGGAATGGAGATCAAGCAGGGCATGCAGTTGGGTAATTTTATTATTTAGGTTGCGAATATTTAGGTGGGCTATATGGAGAGAGATGGGTGTGGTGGTAGGATTTAATGAATTAGTTTATTGACATATGGGGATATTAGGGAAGTCATTGTTTGGGCATGGGTTAGGGTGAATGTCGCCATAAAGGAGAAATAACTCCTGGTGACTGTCTAAGTATTTGGAGAGTTTGGAAGAGGTTGGGAAGAGTTTCTTGCTTTGGAAAAACTTGAAGTATAGTTCTATGGAAATGAGGTATGAGGTAGGAGGATGAAAATGTTACATTGCTGTGTGTTAGTGGGGTGTAAACATAGAGAGGAGAAGTTTGTTTTACTGTTAGCTGGGATTTAGTTAATTTTTTGTTTTCATAGAGAGTGAGGGTGTAAGAAATAAGAAGGATGTTTAGTAGTAAGGAAGAGGAGAGTAGAAGATGATATTTAAGAATGCTTGGTTTCTATATAGCAAGGGGGAGTGTTGTCCTAGAGGCAGGAGATAGTTGAGATAGGAAGATAAGGGGTTAAATGGGTAGAGTAGTTTTACTAGAGTGAAGGGATTGTAATATTAACGAGTAGGTGGTATTGTTAATTGTGTAATTAGGTGATGAGGGCTATTGGTGGATGTGGTAGGGGGTTGGGTTATTGTGCTTTAAGTCTAGGACCCCTGGGGTGGGTGGGAATTGGGGGTAGGGGAGCAGAGTGAGCCCGCAGGGCGAACGGAGAGGGTTGAGCAAAGGAGAAGGAGAGCCAGAAAAAAATAATCAGTCAGCTCATTAGGGATTACTCCTATGGCCAGGTAAGCTATCTCAGTGAGAGGAGAAAAAGAAGGTGAAGGATATATACAAGGTAGAATTAAGACACCTGGAGGGTGTTTAATCAGTTCAGGAAAGGATTTCACTTTAGGGGGCTCCTACAAACTACCAGGAGTACATGGGACATGGTTGGAATGGCAGGAAGGTTTAGACATCTATTTCAAGTTGTAGGATAAGAATACTACATCAGCTATTATGTTAGGGATAATGCTTTCAATTCTTGTTATTTCTTTTCTTTTTTGTTTTCCTTTTTTGTGTTAAGTAGGTGTAGGATGCAGAGATAGGGAGAAATTCACTGGGAGGGAAAGGTAACACTGCAAGGCGTACCTAACAAAGTGAATAAAAACTGTTTCGGAGCACTAGGGATTCCTATGGAGGGAAACATATTTGAAGTTTAATAATGCCACCTAGTGGCCATAATAAGCAATTACTTCCCAATATGAAAGTCAGTTCTTTTGATTGTGGTAATGAGGTTGAGATCTCTGGAGCGTGTGGTGCAGAGGGATTAGGATTTCTTTAGGTGCAGCATTTCTAGCAGGGCTGGGTCGGACATGGCTTTGTATGTCAAACAGAGATCACCTCTAAGTAGACGATAAGAGGCAGAGAATGGCTGAAGTTTCTTGAGTCTGTCCATGTAGGACATGTGTTTAAGGCCTAGGATCCTCTTCATGAGGTACTTGTATGGCCTCTGCAGCTGTTGCAGATGTCTGGTGAGGTACATGCCAAATGGGGCATTATACTCTATGACTGGTCTCATGTGGCATGAGTAGAGAGAGATCATGACCTCTTTCTTCCTGGATGCAAAACCCTTGGCTATGAGCTGTGCCACACAGAAGGGCTTTCTCATCACAGTGGCAATGTGGTGGTCGAAGGACAGGTTGCTGTCAACTTGGGTGCCCAGGTCTCTTAATACCTTCAGTGGGCTCCCATCGATATGGTAATCAGTGGAAACTGAGTTTTTACCAAAGGGAATGATCACGCATTTTCTGGCATTAAGCTCAAGTCCATGGCTCTGACACCAGTCACTGGTGTCAGTGAGGCCTTTCTGTAGGATGTCTGCATCACTTGAGGAGTTGATAATGGCTCCCAGCTTGCAGTCTTCTGCGAACTTGGTCAGCCGAGTCCCTCTGTGTTGGCCTGGACTTCTGAGAAGTAGATGCTCAACAGGAGAGGACCCAAGACCAGTCCCTGTGGGACTCCACTCGTGACTGGTCAGCAGTCGGATTTGAAATCCGCTACTTTCACTCTGTGGGTTCTACCTGTGAGCCAATTTGTAATCCACCTAGTAACATAGGCATTGATGCCTAGTTTGGAGAGTTTATCAACTCCTGAGTGAGGAATGGTATCAAAGGCCGTGGCCAGATCGAGGTAGGCTGTATGCCCTGCCTTAACCTCATCCACAGCCTTGGTGCCCGACTTGAAGAAGTCAACCAGATTAAGCAGGCAGGATCTCCCTTCAGCAAAGCTAAACTGCATGGGGTCTAGACTTTGGAGATTACCTATATCCTTGTTAAGTAGGTCCATGATGATGCGCTCCACAGCTTTACATATCAGACTCTTCAAGCTAATGGGGCGATAATTCCCAGGGTCTGTTGCCGCTCCCGCTTTATGGAGAGGGATGGCTGTAGCAGCGCACCATTTGATTGGGACAAACCTGAGGTTAGGCTGTGACTGAACAAGGCACAGAGATGTGGTGTCAGTTTGTTTTGTAGTTCATGTAGAACACAGCCAGGGATATTTTCAGGTCCCATGGATGCTGTATTCTTGGTCTTGGACAATGCAGCTCTTACCTATGCTGCGGAAATGCTGGGTACCTGGCATTCGTCTGGTATTGTGATTGGGCCTTTGGGGGGGGGGGGTAAAGCTAGCACTGAATCTGTCGGCTAGTATGTTGGCAATATCTGTTGGCTCATTGTAGGAGGTACCACTGCACAATAACTCAGAGCGAATTTGGGTATTGCCGTAGAGGTTCTTGATAAAACTATAGAAGACTTTGTGGTTGTTTTTAGTGTCTGCCGCAATTCTGCCTTCATATCTGGCTTTAGAGGACTTCATAAGGGATATGAACTTTTTGTTGATGCTAATGAGGGAGTTTTTCCAGTGTTGGGACTTCACCTTTTTCTGCAACAGTTTCTTCCTTCTGTTGTAGAGTTTACTGATAGCAGGGGACCACCAGATTGGCTTCCTTTTTTTTGGAGGAGACAGTCTTGGTTCTACTGGGTATGGCTAGTTCCATGCATTTATGTACATGTTCGTACAGTGCATTCATCTATGATTCGGCAGTCATGCAGCTATTTTCCATTGCCATGGGTGCAGTGAAGATAACCACCTGTTTTTAGGAGCCCAAAGTCAGCTTTGAGGTTTTTCAAGGTGGTCACCTTTGCGGGAGGTGTGGATGAGATGTAGATTTCCATGGTGATTAGCTTGTGGTCAGATCTAACCAGGGATTAATTGACTGCTGGTGTAGAGCAATGGTCGCTCATGTTAGTGACAACCAGGTCATGGTTGTTGCATTCTCTAGTGGGGGTCAGGATAAGCTGGTCCAGGGCACTGGAAATGATGAATTCCAGGAAGTGCTGGGCCAGTACACTGGTACAAAAGTAATTTCCCAGTTGATGGAGGGATAGTTGAAGTCTCCTAGTATGAGAGTATTGGGCTGGACCTTGACTATTCCAGTGTGCTTAGGAACACGAAATGGGAGTCTAAAGACATCTTTGGGGTCCTATAGCAGGCTATGACCTGAAGTGCCATCTTACCCAATGTTAGCTGTATCTGAAGTATCTCAGATGCATTATGCTGGGCTACTAGTCTGGAGGTGTGTAGATATTTTACGAATATGGAAACACCACCGCCTTTGGAGCTTCTGGCCATGTTGCAGGGCCGAAAGGTGTGGAATGAGTTGTAGCCTGGAAGTGCATAGGTGCTTTCGGCCGCTTTAAACCAGGTCTCCGTTACAGCACAAATGTCGACATTCTCCATTTTGAGGAGTGCTTCGAGCAAGTGCATCTTGAGATTTAGACTATTAGTGTTGAGCAGCATGACCTACAGATTCTAATTGTTTATAGTTGTTACAGTGGAATTTTGGTCTTTGGAACACCGCTAAAACAAGACACTATAGGGGTGACAAGAGCCTTAGCCAGTACCCGGAATCCCTGTGGTGATAGATGCAGGCCATCTCTGGCAAAGCATTGAGGTCTGTCAATCATGTCAACCCATGCAGACAGACACTGGATCCCCTTAGAATGACACCAGAAACTTAGCCAATTGTTGAAGTCAATCATTTTCTGCTTGTACTGCGATATCATTCTGGGTGATGGTAGGATACTGCTCAGGGCTAGGGTCATACCTGCCTGGGCCACATAATCGGAGAGATCCATCATGTCTCTTTTCATGTAGTCCAGGAAGGTACATTTCAGGTCATTCACACCCACATGGACAATGACTGAGTCATACTTACACTTACTGTGGAGTGACCTGAGTGCATGTCTTACACGGCGGTTCCTGGTACCTGACACAACAACCAACTGTCACCTTCTCCTTGTTCAGCCTAGTGAGTAGGACATCTGTGTGCCTCACTATTGAGTCTCCTATGATTAGCATGTTGGGCAAGGTGCTTTACATTAAGGGCTTAGGTTGAGGGCCATACTGTGGAGGTGAGGTATGTGTCCTGTGGTTGGTGGTTGACTGCATTTCTGCCTTAGAGGTCTCTGCTGTTTGGGTCAATTTCGATTGAGAGCCTCCACGATGATGGGTGTGTGGTTTGTGTTTCTGTGTGAGAGCTGTGCTGGTGGGTGTCCTGGAGGCCTGTGTGGTCCAAGTGGTGTGGTGCAAGTGTTGACCTTCTCCTCTTGACCAGCTAGTCCGGTCTTGGCTGGAGAGTGCACAGTTTCCAATTTGGCGATATAAGTGCATCTCTCACAAGTCTGAGTGTTGGTAGGTAAGAGGAGAGGATTGTCTGTGTACATGAGGCAGTTTCTACACTGCCTCAGAATGCCCAAGTGCACCAGGTCAGCAGGAGAAAGCACAGGAAATGGCCCTTTAATCATGCCATGAGGAGTGTTCATAACTAATAAGTACTGGTGCTGTTACTGTATAAAATAACTAGTGCTGATAACATCTAGGTGTGCTACAATAATTGCTACAAAAGTCTGTTGAAGTGTAAGGGGATTAAGCTATATGAAGTGCAAGAGAGAAAAGAACTAACAAGATCTAAGGGAATAATTGAAGAGCAGACCTTCTGGCACCAGTAATAGTTTGCCCCAGCTCAGTGCCGTTGCACGGAGCTTACACGAGTGCAAACCCGTGCAAACGCGGGGTTTTAAGCCAGAAGGTTGTAATGGATGGAAAAACTCCCCAAACGACCATTAAACAAGTTCTGAGCCAGAAACCACTCCTCTTGTGGTAGATAGGCTACCTAGAGCTTACCACTCCCACTGATAAGCTAGAAGGCTTCCTTCCAACACAGAAAGGCCTGGGGGGACTAAGAAACTTCCGAACAATCTAGGATACAGTGACTCTGTATATGGACTAAACTCATCACAGGATCCTCAGGAATGTTATAAAATCTGTCTGGCTTCTTATGGGCTGGGGGATGGCAATCAGGAGCCTGAGAAGCTGCTACAAATGTAGCCAAAAGGGCAGTTAAAATAGGAGGCACTGCAGAAACCTGGGAACAGTCTCACTTAAAGTGTTCTATAACACAGACCAGAGTATCCCCAAAAGATAATTCTCCTAAAGGAGAATCAGGGGACAGTGAATCTTCTTCCTCACAACCTAGGGCAAGAGGAATGTGGATCTGGGAGGAATATACTAAGGATTCTTCATCAGAATCCAACCCTTCAACAGAAGGATTAGAATCCTTAGGCCCCTTAGAAGGGGTGAAAGACCAGGTAGCAGAAGCAGGAACAGACAACTCTTGTGGGTGGCTTCAAAGCCATAAGGGCAATAAACAGCCCCTGAGTACAGTCCTGTCACTCTTTGTGAGGATCCTTAGTCACAGAAGTTAAAAAATATATACTTACCATAAACTTGGCATCTATGTTGTCCATTTTCATTCTTCCTCACAAATGGGTCTAGGATCTGATCCACAGATCTTACTCGGCCACATCCACAAGACTTAGAATCCAAATCTGGAGCTCCTCCCTCTACTCATAATGCTCTATTCCATCCCCAACTCATCAGTTCAAGTTTGCTGCCTTACTACCCACGGAGTCATAAAAACAGACAGAAACAAGAGATAGATAAGACAAACCAGGAACGTGAGGGTTCCTGTAACATCTATAAATCCTTCTAGGAGTGACTGGGCCGTTGATGGTTGGGAGGGAAGGTGACAAAGAATGAAAATGAACAGCACAGATGCCAAGTTATGGTAAGTACATAACTTCTAAATCTGATGCTGTCCTTTTCATTCTTCCACACAAATGGGTTGGAGTCTCTAGGCATGTAACTCTTGGGAGGCCATCAAGGAAGGGCATGCCCAAACACTGCCAAACCAAAGGAAGCTCTGCTTCTGGAGACAATGTACAATTTGTAATGTGTAACAAAGGTAAAAGTCTTTGACCAAGTTGCTGCAGCGCAGATGTTGTCAAAGTAGGTTTTTGAAGAAAAGGCAGATTAAGTAGCCACAGATCTAGTGGAATGTGTTCTATGAGGACGAGGCAACTCCAAACCTTTTGAAAATAAATTAGCGAGATACAATCAGTAATCCATATGGCCAGAGTAATTTTGGATACTGCCTGACCCAAGTGGTTAGGAGAAAAGGATACAAACAGCTGACCAGACTTCCTATACTGTTTCGTTCTGTGATAAAAACGTAATTGCCTGTGGACATCAAGAAGGTGCAACATATATTCGCCCTTATTAGTAAAGCTTGGAAAGAAAATGGTAATTGTATGGACTGGATAATGTTAGTCTCCATGGCTACTTTAGGCAAAAGGTAAGGGCTGGTTTGTACAGACATCCTATCCTTATGGAAAAGGAAAAAGGAGGTCTAGCCAATAAGGCTTGCAGTTCAGAAATCCTTTTTGCTGAAGTGACAGCTACAAAAAATATTGTTTTCCAAGAAAGAAACTTCATGTTGCATTTGTCCACCAGTTCAAAGGATTTCTGAGTTAATCCCTGAAAGACCACCATCAAATACCAAGGAGAAAAATTTCCTTCAAAAAAGCTTTACATAATCTGGAAGATGTCAGACAGAATGATTTGTCTCCAGCATGGAAGTTGGATATGACTGCTAACTGACGTTTTATAGTAGAAAAAGTAGTCCCTTCCTTAAAAAGAACGGAGAGAGAGAAAAAGGAGAATGGCCAAAGTAGGTTCTGACAAAAGGTCAATATTCTGCTTGGAAGCCCATATGGAGAATCTTTTCCATTTGCTTCTGTAGACTATCTTGGTGGAGGCCTTCTGGGAGGCCAAGATAATACCACAAACTGGGAAAGCAAGCCTGGACCATCTTACTATCACTGGAAGTGCAGAAACCATGTGGTCAGTTTGAGTGTGTGAAGATTGGGGTGTTCGATTCCTGATGGGTGACATAACAGATCTCAAGTAGGCTCTAGTTTCCATGGAGAATATTTCAAGTGAGACCAGAGGAAGGGGGACCATATCTGCTGATGCCAGAAGCAATGAAGATGACTGAGCTCTTCAGACTGCTTGCTTTCTGCAAAAACTTTGGGATCAGCAGATGAGGGGGTAAGCATAGAGGAGGCGGGGAGGGGGCAATCGTGAATCAGTGCATCCCTCAGTTACTCTCCCGGAAGGGGGATCAGAACAAAGTACTTGCTGCACTTGTTGAGGGGAGAAGCAAATAGGTTGCAGTGAGTCAATCCCCAGTAGATGAAGATCATATTCACTACTGTTGAGGGACCAATCATGAGTAATCAAGACAGATCTGCTGAGTGTCTGCCAGTGCATTGGTTTTCCTCTGTATGTGCGCTGCAATAAGAAAGTGGTCTGAAGACCTCACCTATTCCCAGAGCCTCATGACCTCTCTGCACAGTGGTTGTTGATGTACCAGACTACTTACATGTTGTCTGTATGGACTGCAATAGTCCATACAGGGAGAATGTCCTGAAAGGCTTGCAACGTCAAGAGGACTTCTCTCGAGATATGCAACTTGGTCTCCAAGGGGGACCAAGTGTCTTGGACCATCTTTCCCATGAACTGCCCCACCCCAGCTGCGAAGCATTCATGGTCACTGTGGCTATTGGGAGAAGAAAAGAGAATGGTCTACCCAGAAAGAGGTTGTCTGACTGGATTCACCAGCAAATATGAGATCCAAAGACATGCATCTGGAGCATTTCTCCCCGGGCCTCCGCTGAAAACAGGCTCTGTGGAACCTAGTCGGACATTCCCGGTCAACAAATGTAAAATAAAAATAAAAATAAATAAATGATGTTTGCGAATTATAGTGAGCTTTATTGGAAACGATAGAGGCTGGTACAGAATGGACCACTGAGCTGCCAGTGTCCATTGAAAGATTTGCATAAATAATCTTGCTAGAGGAAATAGAAGAATGGCAGCTGACACTGACTCAACAGCTTGTCACACTAGTTTTGCTGGATGGGACAGATTAAGTCACGCACCTGATTTCTCAATGATGAAATGCGAGGAAGAGGTAATGATGTCACTCGAGTCATAGTATCCAATTGCATTCCTATAAATTCCAGCACCTGTACAGGAGTCAGCTTCAGTTTGGCAAGGTTTACTGTAATGCCTAGGGAGTTGGAGATCTGAAGCAAGTAATCCTTTGCTTGTAGAAGTTTATGCTTGTTGAAGTGGTGAGGAGCCAATCGTCATGATAGGGAAACACCTGGGATCCTTTGAGTCTCAAGTGAGCTGCTACGACTACCATGCATTTGGTCAACACCCTGGGGGTTGTGGTGAGATCAAAGGGCAGTGCTCTGAGCTGGTAGTGACTGGCCCCCAGCCAAAAGCCCAGATGTCTCCTGGAGCACCTGTCTATTTTGATGTGATAGTATGCATACAGAGCACATCCAATCATCCTTGCACAGAAGATGCAGGATGGACTGAACCATAACCATTCAGAACTTTGACTTCTTTACATACAGATTCAAATTCCTTAGATCCATAATTGATCTCAGCTCCCCTGTTTTCTTTGCCACAAAAAAGTGGGAGTAAGTTCCAAATCCTATCCATTCGGGTGGGACCTCTTGGATGACTCTCTTTGTAACGGCTTTTGAATCTCTTCAGCTGTGAATGCCCTCTGACTGGGTGAAACATCGGGGGTTTCTTCCTTTGGACAGGGGGTGTCCATCCTGCCTCTTCTGTAGAGCACATCCAATCATCCTTGCGCAGATCTCCATGATGTGTACTATCACATCGAAATAGGCAGATCTCAAGAAGGTTTATCCATGTAGTTGAACTACCGCAGTGCGAAAGTGGCTCCCTGTTCGGTGGATGGACAGAGAAGCTTTGTTCCACTAACTTCTTCTTAGCGGCAGCTGCCACAACCATGGCATTAACTGGGATTCACTTGCTCCAGTAAGGTCTATCGAGGGGGGGGGGGAGACTAAAACTTATCTGGGGGCTTGGAGATGGGATTGACAGTGTCTGGTTCCTTCTAAACCCGGAGGGAAACCAGTTCATCCACTAGGTGGAGGGGTGGTCATCCATGACGCAGATGAGCCAGTCCCAAAAGCCTCCAGGAACACGGGAGGATCAGCCACCTTTCTGTTTGAGGATTTCCAGGATGTCCTCAAAGAAGACATCATCAGGTGGTGATAGGGAGGATCCTTCCCCCTCAACAAAATTGGTGTCCTCCATGACAGACTCCACAGGGGAATCTATGTGCCTCCTCTTACACACACTCTTCTGAGGTACCTCCTTCCAACGTGTGCTCCGGAGAGGTGCCAGAAGAAAGGAGGAATCCCTCTGGGGAACGTGTGGAAGCTTGTCTGAACTGGCAGACACTGAGGAACAGAAATGATGCATTCACAGCTTAGACCCGTCCCAATGAGGGGCAAGAGATAGGATCAGACACTAGAGAGGATGGCTCACTACACAAAGAGAAAACCCTTTCTACTACATGGAAGGCTGACAGACACAGGGAAACCTTTCTTTCCCTCCTTGGAGCTGAAGGAGGGAGATGGGGCCAACCCCAGATCCAAGCCATCCAGAGAGAATTGGATCCAAGCTGTTCAAGGCTGAGGCACTGAGGGGAAGGGAAGGATCCAACAAAGTGGGAACCAAACCTAACACCTTGGACTCGGAGCTGACCTTTTGGGTCTGAGACCCATTCTGATTCGAAGGAATCTAAGTAGAACTAGCCAGGGATACCATCAGAGTTGAGAAAGGAAGCTTCCTCAGATCGGACGTCAAACCTCTTGGGGATATTGGATCCTGGGAATCTGAAGCCACAGGTCGGATCAGAGAAGGAGACAGTATCTGTTGGACAGGTATGCTCACATGTCCGGATGGAGCTGGCAGGACCCCCATCTAAATCTGGGCCCCACGGAATCTCCACATCATCCTGTCCATGTCTGCTTCTGTCAAACTCCTACAGGACCTAGACGAAGTTGAGGATGTCAGCCTAACGTGCTTTGCCAGTGTATGAAACAACTGGGGATGCAATGAGGGAGACACTGGATTCAATGCAAATTCTGGCACAAGGCCGCCACTCACAGAATCCAAGAAAGAGGTGGATGGAAGGGGAGAACTGGTAGTACAGGTCGAGCCAGTTTGATCCAAGGGCTGTTTAGGATCCAAGGGCGACCCGATAAGCCACGCTTTTGAAGGAGCTGGTTCTGAGATTTTTTGCAACTTTTCAGCCGGCTCCGAGGAGGTTTTCAGAGATTTGGGGTAGTGTCTTTCTCTTGGCTCCAAAAATCACTTGAGAAAGCTTTGAGGCAGTTTGAGCCCCAACAGGAAGTAATCCCTTCAGGATAAGTTTGTTTCTACAATCCAAGAGGGGCCTCACACTTCTTGTGGGAATCAGAATCAGTAATTGTATGCCTACAAGAAGTGCACTTCTTAAAACCCCTAGGTTTCTCTGGCATGTGCTTCTCATGACATGATGGCTGCATATAGGCAGCAATCCCTAAAGAGGAAGAAAAGAAGAAAAAAGGTCTTTCAAAAAACATCAAGCTTAACCAGAAGGTGCAAAATTCAAGCTACAAACGATTTTAACCTGAAAAGTTAAAACACATATAAGGAAACTTTTTTTTTTTTTAACAGAACAGAAATGTATAAATGTATAAAGAAAACTGGGAAATAGAGAGTGAGACAAGTACCGCGAGTGGTAAGAGAGAATAGACAACAGTAATTAGAGAAAAGCCCTAATGCCTGCAAACAGCTGAGGGAGGATAATTAAGTTTAAAAGTAATTATATGAAGAAAGTTTAGAAAAATAGTACTAGAATTAACCAACAAAAGATTCAGAAAGTTGCTCTTACTCTCGACATTGGATCTTTCTGGCTTGCAGCTATAGCAGCAAACAAGATTTAAGGAGTTAGGGATGGAATAGAGCATTATGGGTAGAGGGAGGATCTCAACATCTGGATCCAAAGTCTAGTGGATGTGGCCGAGTCGGATCAGACAAACAGATGCCAGACCCACTCATGAGGAAGAGCGAAAAGGACATCATCAGAACCATATGTTTGATTTTCTGTTTCTTTTTTAAAGGAATATCTGCTTTAACAAATCTAGGAGGTTCAGACCCCTGCCTAGATTTGATGTGTACCAGGCATCTCTCTCCCTACCAATATTTGGGAAGTACCCAAAGGCCTCTTGGATATAATCAGCTGTGGTTCACCCCTCTATAGCTACACCAGATGTATGCACAGCCTTGGTGGATGTGGGAGTAGGCAGCTCTGTATCGGTCTCCAACTAGGTTGAGGGAATTGGCAGGAGCACAAGACAGTCCTTAGGTTCTTCATACAACTCAAGGGAGACATTCGGTGGAGGCTGGACAGCACCAGGATCAGTAATGCCTTTGTATCTTTTTTCTTAAGTGGAAGCTGAACTTTGGGGCAGGCAGATTCGTCCATGGTACCCTGAACCAAAAACTTGAAATGCTGGTTTTCCAAATAAATATAGAGGGATAAACAGATGACTGCAGTGCGTCTTACAAACACAGAACAGATGACTGTGGAGTGTCTTGCAAACACCTGATAAATCTCACACTGTGAATGGTTTTGTGTAGCACCCCAAACAGAAAGGGTACTTTTTGTGTCTATCCTTATGGAGAATCTGCCTCCCACACTGACATTCTCCCTTCCTGGATGACATCAAAAACTACAAAGAGGAAAAAAAAAGAAGGTGGGAAAGAACCCCAACAGGGGACGTATCTTTAGAAGGCTCCGTAGATGAACCAGTTCAGTGAGTGGTGTACAGACCAAATTCAGTGGTAGCATTCAGATTGGTGGCAAAGACGTTCTGGCAGATCGATTCAGTGCCAACTTCACCACCTTCACACCCTTTAAAGGGCCCATCTCAATACTGAAAGATTGCCATATTCCAGTAATAACAGCCACACAGCTAAAAGCTGCACTCTCCAAAGCTAAGAATACAGCATCCATGGGACCAGACGACATCCCGGGCTGTGCACTACATGAACTGCAAAATGAACTGGTACCTCACCCAAGTGTCATGTTTAATCACAGCCTCACCTCAGGCTTTGTGCCCACTGAGTGGTGCACAGCTACAGTTATCCCACTCCACAAGGGGGGATCCACTTTGGATCCTCGGAACTACCACCCCATCAGTCTGACTAGCCTGATCTGCAAGGCCATGGAACGTATTACCATGTAACTTATAAACAAAGACACTGGCAACCTTCAAACACTGAACCCTACCCAATTTGGGTTCGTGAAGGGCCGATCTTGTCTCCTGAACCTGACTGACTTTTTCAAATCAGTCTCCAGAGCTGTGGATGAGGGTAAGGTGGTCCACACAGCCTATCTGGACCTCGCCAGAGCCTTCAACACCATCCCCCACTCTGGAATCATAGATAAACTTACTAAGCTGGGCATTAATCCCTACATCACTCGATGGGTTGCCATCTAGCTTACTGACAGAACCCACACTGTAAAAGTAGCCGACTCCAAATCTAACTCCAGACAAGTGGAGTACCTCAGGTTTCAGTCCTGGCACCACTCTTGTTTGGCATCTACTTCTCTGAAGTACAGGCCAACACTAAGGGACACTGGCTAACAAAGTTCGCAGATGACTGCAAACTGGGAGCCATTACTGAACCCCCAAATGATGTCGATATTCTACAAAAGGGCCTTACAGAAACAGATGCTTGGTGCCAGAGCCATGGGCTCAAGCTCAATGCCAAAAAATGTACAGTTATCCCCTTTTGGGAAAAAACATGTACCCGTGAATTACCACATAGGTGGCAGTACACTAAACAACCAAAGTGTGATAAGAGACTTGTGGACAGTGGTCTCACTGTTGATAACCACATTGCCACAACAGTCAGGAAATCCTTCTATGTGGCACATCTCATCACCAAGGGCTTTTCATCCAGAAAAAAGGAGATCATTGTCCCACTGTACTCATCCCTCATTAGACCCATTATAGAATACAATGCCCCGTTTGGTTATGTACCTCTCAAGACATCTGCAACAACTGGAAAGGCCGCAGAAATACCTCACTAAAAGAATCACATGCCTAAAGCAGATGCCCTATGCTGACCATCTAAAAAAACACCAGCTATACTGTCACATACCATCTACTCAGAGACGATCTCTGCTTAACATACAAGGCCATGTCAAACCCAGAGCTGTTGGACATGTGACACAAAGAAATTCCAATCCCTCAGAGCCACAACTCCAGGGATCTAAGCCTTGTCATCACAATAAACAAAACACGCTGGAGGGATAGGTTCCTGACCCAGAGATGCCCCATACTCTGGAATAGACTGCCCATACATGTCAAGCAAAGCACCTCTTTGGCCCTCTTCAAAAGGAACTTGACGATTGGATGGGCGATGGGAAATTCACCCCAGGTATCACGTCAGTCACCCTGCTAGACAGGGGTCCAGGGAAGTAAATATTGTGGGAAGAAATAGCCAGGGAATTGTTATGGCTAGGCTTGTATAGGCACTAGGGCCGATAGCCTAGTACCAACCTATGAACCTATAAGGATTAGGAATGGTTGCATCACATATGTACCTTATGCCTTGAACATAAGAGATATGTTTGAAGTATGACACCTGGAAGATATAAAGGCTTTGGTAAGCTGGTCAGACGTTAGCTATCCTTGGCAGGATATCTCAAATGTAAAGAATACTAAACAGTGATAAGGAAGGACATACAGCATTAGAAATCCAGTTTGAAACAGTCTCCTTGGAAACTAATGGGGCTAAACAATTGTCCTAAAAAGACAAAAAAATGATCAGACTTCCTGAGACTTTTTTGGTTTTATGCAAACAAAATCGGAGCTGTATCTATACTTCCAAAGAATGCTGTATTCTCAAACCTTTGTTCTCAGAAGGGAAGGAGACAGGCTGATCATTTGATTTCAAGAAATCTCCCAGACCACCTTAAGCATGAATACAGGGTTGGTTCTAAGAGTTACGTTTAACCTTATGGAAAGTGAGTGATGCTGGAGTGCCCATCAATGATTGTAGCTCTGACAGCCTTTTAGCAGAAATTGAATCTACTAGCAAAACAGTTTACCAAGTACAGAATTATAGGGATGAAGAAGCAGTAGACTTCCAATGCACAACTCAGATCCCAAGTAGTCACATGGTTCTTCCTGGTGGTGTGATGTGAAGGATGCCTTTCAAAAACTGTCTGACCTGAAAATGAGTAGCAAATGGTGGATTAAGAGGCAAGCAGGCAGAAATGTCTGACACTTGTGCTTTGAAAGAGAATGCCAGACCAAAATTGAGCAACTCACACAAGAATTTTAGGAACATCCAGTTGAGATGTCTTGATTCTTTTTGTGGTATTATAATGAATGTTGTTTTCCATTTAGAAACACAAGATTTCTTTGTAGTCTGTTTTTAGCCTCCTGTAAACCATAAACACATCCTCAGTAAAAAGATGCCTAAATGGAAAGAAAAGCCTAATCTCCAAAAGCCAGATTACAAGCTTGTAGATCTGGGTGAATTAAACAGTCCTTACTCTGATGTCCATCCTGTGAGCTAACTTGTGATGATTGCCCATGGCCAAGTAAAAAAGAAGGGGGAACCA
This sequence comes from Protopterus annectens, assembly GCF_019279795.1. Classification (NCBI taxonomy): domain Eukaryota; kingdom Metazoa; phylum Chordata; order Ceratodontiformes; family Protopteridae; genus Protopterus; species Protopterus annectens. The sequence goes on along the minus strand of NC_056736.1, from coordinate 286,938,168 downwards.
ATGCTGTTGGGACCAACATGGAGTCACCAGCAAGATTTTGGATTGTCCTTGATTTTGAAAATGAATTTGGGAATTAGAGGAAGGGGAGGGTATGCACAAATAAACTTCCCCTTCCAAGAAAAAAGACATGATGCCCATCTTCCACACATGAAGGCATGGCACTCTGTAAAATAATAGTCTGAGCAGTATGTTGTGTATGCGAAAGCAAAAAGCTCTATCTAGGGAGTACCTCACTAATGGACAAAGTCCAGAAAGACATCTCTGTTTATTATCAATTTGTTAGGGTCTGCTCTGGATCTGCTCAAAAGATTTGCCACAGTATTCTTTTCTGATGGGATATATGCATAGCCTGAAGGAAAATGTGTTCAACTGCAATGTCCCATGCAATCAATGCTAGCTTGCAGAGGCATTAAGAATTGGTGCCTCCTTGCTTCTGTATCATAATATGGCGGTGCTGTCTGTATACCGCTAGACAGGCTTTATTTTCCTTTACATTTATGGGGTTCTCTCTCACTGCTGACCCAATTTCCTAGACCCTGATGTTCCTGAAACAAGCTCCCCACTACAGATCTGAAGTATCCATGAACAGCTCCTGGTAAAAGAGGAAGGAACTAGAAATGTCACTTCATGGTTGAGTGAAATCTGGATTATCCACCAAAGAAATTTTTCTCCTGGTGAAGGATAAGATAGGAAATGCGAGGTTTCATGGATGGCATATGGTGCCATTGTAATTGTTGATGACATGTACCCCAGGACTCTCAGTACCAGTCATGTTGAGGTCACATCCAAAGGGAAAAATGGTTAGAAAGTATCTGACAGGAAATGAACTTTGTCTACAGGAAGGAAGGCAGTCATGGCCAGAGTGTTGAGCCCGCATCCCAAGAAAATCAGACAATGGGATGGGCTCAAGCAAGAGTTCTTGAGGTTTAAAGTGAACCCTAGACTATGCATAATTTTCATTAAAAGCCACAGTCTCTTAGAAAAATCTCTTGGGAAGGAGCATGAATTGGGAGATTGTCCAGATAATTAACATTTTGTATTCCTTGAATGCTGCAAATGGCAGTGTTGGGTACAAGGTACCTTGTGAATATCACAGGGACAGCTGAAAAACCAAAAGGTAAAGCAGAAAACTGGAAGTAATATGAAAACTTAAAGAACTTTAAGAATTTCCTGCTGCATTCTTGATGAACAGGAATGTAAAGGTAAGTGTCCTTTCAAATGAATGTCACCAAAAAGGATTAGGAAAGATTAATGAAAGTAATGATTACAGTGTTGACAACTTGACACTCAATTTTGAGATGTACTGAGAGAAGATTCAAAATGGGTATTCAGTTGTACTCCTTTCTGGAAACCAGAAAAGGTCTGCAGTAAAATATTCCTAACACAAACTCTATTGTCCTCTGAATAAAAGGGTCTTGAAGAAGTGGATGAATGGGTAGAATCCAATTTTGAGAAGGCTGGAGGAAATATGAGAGACAAGGAGAAGCAATCCAGGACATTTTGTACTCATTGTGGATAATGGACAGAACCCATTTGTCCAAGATAATGACTGACACTTTGGAAAGGAAAAAGATAACTTCTGAGACAAAGCAAGAGTACTGGGGAGGAGATGCAAGAGTTGACAGTCATAAATAGGCAAGTTAGTTAGGAAAGGAAAGTTTAGATCCCTCGGAATCCGGCTGAGACTGGTCTAATTTTGTGTTTTTTATACTCTCTTGAGATGGTGTTTGGTCCTTACACAGAATGGGGCCAGTCTTAGTAAGGTACATTCTTTTGAAACAGGAGAAAGGAAGATTTGCTTAAAATATAGCATGCCCTTACCTTTCTCTTGTACTGTTTTAAAATGTTGTGCAGCAGCAGAACAAAAAAGATTTTGCTTACCCAGGGGGAAGTCCATACGCTTACCTTTAACATACCTCACCCATTTTTATCTTAAGAGCTGACGTGTGAATCATGAGGGTCTATGAATATCAAACCAAGTAGCAGGTGCAAAAGAAGAGGCATCAGCAGCATCAAAACTGCATGTAATGCAATGCCTAGCAACTTAAGAAGCAGAACTAAGAAAGTGACAAGGCTGAAAATTTAGTGTCAGAGTCAAGTAAATCTGAAAGATTATTGTTCCCATTTGTTAAAACAGACAGACATATCTGATAATATGGGTTTGGTAACTGGTGGCCCAAAACAGATAGTGTGGCTGAGGTGTACACCTTTAAACCATTTTTATCAACAAGCTCTGCTATCTTTATGAGTAGGCAAAGCATTAAACAAGGGACGCAGTTTAGAAAATTTTCAGAGGAAAGGGAGATAACAGCTGGATCTGAAGAAGGGTTCTTAAATAAAATATTTTCCAAGTCTGGAGCTTTGTGAAATCAGTCAGGTTTCTTTGGGGCAGTGACTGAGAATCGGGATTAAGGGAAGAGATAAAGTGTCCAACCAAGCCTCAAAAACAGGAGGAATGGTAGAGGGTTTAAGCATCTCCATTTCCAAAACAGCATATCATCTTTTCTAAACATCAGATAAACAACCTTCCCACTAAAAATGCATCTCCAATAGAAAGTTCTTCAACAGGAGAGTCAGGAGATAAGGTATCCCTCTTCATCAATGGCATAAGCCGCACACGAGTGGATTTGGGATAAACAGGCAAAATAATCCTCTACAAAGTCAGAGCTCCTCTTCAGAAGAAATGTCTCTTGAGAGGAGAGGCAGTAGACGAGACTTTAAAGAAGTGCCTTAAAAAGTTACTGTGTAAAATCCTGCTATTCCTTCTGTGGATCCTTAGACAACACAGGAAAACAGTATCCTTGCACTTCTGCTTCTCTTCTACTGAAATGAGACATTTGCTCGCTGACAACACCCTGACATCCCTTGATCAAAGAACCAGGAACTTCTTCCGTAAGATCTGAGGTATTCCTTCAGGTCTCTGAAATAAGCCATTGTTCCCCCTTCTTGACAGAAATGGACAACTGGTCATATGTGAAGGATGTGGAAGGCTGTGCCATACAGGCTTTAGATGGGGTCACAACAGGGGGAGCGGATGAAGGAATGGGACAGTATGAGAACACACAAGGAGAGACACAGACATCCCTTCTCCAAATGGACAGCAGAAGCCTTGATTTTTTTTTCAACTTCTTTTTCTGCATTGAGGTGATGCTGAGACAGACCTGCAGGTCATTTTACCTTGAGTGAACACCTTAAGCCTTTGATTTTCAAGGTAAATTTTTAAGGAAGACAGACAGCTACTTACAGTCTTCTGTACAAATGACTGACAGATCAGCATCTAAGCAAAAAGGGCAAGTAATGGTCTCTGTGAATTATTTGAATCACATTTCCCCTCTTTGATGACAAAAAAATGTATAACCAAATAAAAGAGGAAGGGAAAGGTCCCCAACAGGATCCTTATCTGCCCAACAACTAAGGTAAAACCATCTGACAGATTGAAAATTAAGTGAAAGTTTAGTGTTCTGGCTGGAGGCAAGAAAGTTCTGAGCTAATTTGTGCCCATACGTCTCTTATGTATGTAACTCCTAACACCTTTGATCACACTTGGGATGTATGGCATGAGAGGAAGGGGTTCATACTTTGCTATGTTCGCCGGACATACAGCTATCCGTGGCAGGATATCCCATCTATAGTGCTGCAAAAGGGATCCAATGAAGGGAATCAGGTATTCCTAAGCCACCTTGTTCTATGTGGTGAATCAAATTAACTCACTTACAATTTTCCCCTCCACAACTCAAACTCCTTGAACTGTTTCTTAAACATCCACAACTTCTTTAGTTGATAAAAAATATGCCTGAATTGTATATAAAGCTAAAGGGACTAAAACATTTTTTCTGCTTATATATTACTACACATATTCATAATCAACAGCTTCCAGTTTATCAGTTTTTGTATTATCTTTTCTTTTGTCTCCTCACATACCCTTAACTGACATTACAGAATCATTCTTAATTCATACATACATCATTTTAAGTCCCCATGAATAAAGGTGCTACTGAACCAGTTTGTGTGCAGGTACATAGTTTACCACTATAAGCTTTGCTTTATCTCCATTAACTTTACATCCCAAAAAGACATGAAAACTGTCTCAAAATGTTTCATTACACCAAAATGTTCTTTTCTGAACTTATCAAGTACAAAACAGCATCAGCTACAAATAAAGCTACATTTTATTGATGACCATACTACTCGTATATCCTTGAATTCCCGAGTCAGTTACTTTCTTTACCAACAGCTCTAAATAAAAAGCAAAGGGGACAGATGTTCAGCTCATAAATTCCCCACCTGACTATCAAATGCTTTCTCTGCATCAAAATCCAAAAACAAGGGTTATTTTCTTACACTTTGCTTCCTTCTGGATTCAACATTGTTCTCAATGCTGTCAAATGTTTGCCTCTCCTCCACAAAACCACAAAAACCCATGCTATTATTTGGCGATACCTTTGCCATTCTGTTAGTATAGGCAAATATGGTGTAAAGAGAAATGGGTCAATATGAAGCAGGGCTTTAGATAATATAGCCATCACAGCTTTCATCCAAAATGTTGCCCCCCCCCCCCCCCAAAAAAAAAAAACATGCCTCCAGATCTCTATCAAGTTCTTCTCTCCTAACTACCAAATTTCCACAGGATTACCATCTGTTCCTGGAGACTTCAAAAGCTATTGATTAAACATCACCAGCTTTATGTTATCTCCTCATACCAGAGCTATTAATTGCTGATCATCTTCCTCTAACCTTGGCATAAATAAGTCTTCCATAAATATTTCCACTTGTGCTTTTTTTTTGGTTTCCACATTGCTCTATACAAATTTTCATAAAATTTCTTAAGTATCTCTAGGATTTCTATAGGATCTCTGGTGATTTTTTTCTTGCCATAGGCAGCCTAAGTTTGGCAACAACCTTCTCTTTTACCTAACTAGTTGTGTTAAACATTTCTGAGCTTGAATTACCAAAAATAGTTGCTTAACAGCAACCTTTCTAAACTCATGCACATTATGCAAATACTTCTTTATTTTTAACTTTAGCACTCTACAGTTGCTCCTCCTCTTCTTGTTCAGTCAGATTCCAGTTATTCTATAGTACTTTAGACTTTGTCAGCCCCTCTAAATAATTCCTACTAATTATTTCCTTTATTTTATTACTGATTTATTTTATTTTACATTTGTTGTCCAGGATAGTCCTACTGGATACATGTCCATTTTCATCGGAGGCCTGGGGAGAAAAGCTCCAGTCATACAGATAAACAGCACACAAAAGAATAAAGCATGTTCTCTTTTATTCATACCCTATTTTTTAAACTCAAACTTCATTTTATCCCAATCCCTTGCTGTCCCTTCCCTTCTGAAAAGATTTCAACCTTCCCTAACAATTCTTAAATAATTTCAATTACCCATTCCTTAAATGCCTCTTTTTAACAAGTAGGAAAGTGCTAGTGTCTCATTTTTCTTCATTATTCCGCATCTTTACCTTAGTTTTATCGGTGTGTGATCTGATATAGTTGCTGAATGTGCATCAAAGCTTTCAATTAAATACACATGCTCCCATGAAATATAAATTCTATATTGCCTAGCCAAGTTATTGTACTTTGGGGAATAATACGTAAATTCTGTGTAATTTACTACTTCTGAATTCACTTCTTTCATCCCAAATATTCTCAGTGATCCATTATGCAGCTCCTCCCTCTTCTCTGGGATAAGCAGTCCCTGCAAATTACACAGTATGACACATTATCATCCTTCAGACAGATGCTGGATTGGATGGGTACCCCTCAAATGTACTCCAGAACTAACTTGCCTAGCCCTCTTTGAAACATGGGATAAAGCCAGAGGGTAAGTATTGGAAAAGTGTTGATGGTCGTGAGACTAAACCACCTTGAAACTCTTCAAATCACATTGAAAGGGGGAACTAGTGTGACAGTGTGGAGAAAGACTGAAGGAGTGCGGCAAAAGGCAAGAACTGAGTGAACCACATTTTTGCTGCATGCCTATACTTTTTTTTTTAATCTGCATCAATATACTGTACTTTGTGTTAAGCTTGCTTTAGCTCATATAGCTTTACAGTGCAATGTACTGTTTAAGCCTGCTTAATTTGCAGCATTCATACAAGCAATGCAATCCTTATCCTATTACTTCTTTTATTGTAACACACTGTTTTTAAGCCTGCTTTAGTTGTGGCATTATTATATTATAATGCATAGCTTAAGACTGCTTTTCTCGTGATATTTGCACATTGCAGTGTACTGTTTTAAACGGTTTACCTTTACATCTGCGTATTGCACAAGGTCGAACAGCAATTTTCCGAAAGGTAGTCTACAAAGTTTTCAAACGCAGAACGAAAAAAGGTTCGAATTTGCAATGAGCGAATGCACAGTGAGATTCGTTCATAGCACATTCGACATTCTGGGGCGGATTGCACTATAGTGGGGATCGGGAAATGGTTCCTTTCCCTACTGTAGTGCGATCTTGGAGTTAGAATAATAAAGTAGGGGGGTGTGGGGGGAGCAGAGGGGCTTGCCCCCCTGCTTTACACTTTTTTTTTTGTTCGACATTAATGTTTGAAAAACAGCGAATCTGCTTTTTGATTTACTGCTTTTCGAAAATTAAGGACTGTCGACGTTTTCACTTTCATGGTTTTGAGTCGCTCATATGAGCACTCGAACCACTGTGATTCGAGTTTTTAAAGGTAAACCTTTTAAACTTGCTTAAGTTGTGGCACTTGTGTCAGTAGTGCTACTATTGTCTACATTAGCTCTTATCTAAGTTAATATTTCCCTTGTTATCCCTGACAGGCCAAATGAGTCAGCAATGGCCCATTTTCAACAGTATCTCAGGGAAGAAAAGCACCATGACTTCCAAAAAGATTAATAGTATGAACTATAATGTCAAGCAATTGAATAAAAAATACAAAAAGAAAACACAATGTAATACATACAAACACACATTTACATAGTTTTACCTTGCCTGGCAAAGTATATTAGACATTAGTGACTGACGTTAATAACAAATTATGACAGAAAAGGTGTAGTATGAGGAAAAAGTGCTAAAAAAAATGCCACTGCACAAATTTTCTGAGCAAGCCTTTAATTTTCAGATGAGTTTTACCTTTTGTTTTAGATCCAATTTTATTAGTAAGAGTTCCACATTTTTGGAATGTTAACCAAGTACAGGAAATTATCACGGTTGTAAGACTGATAACAGTCGACTAGTTGCTTTTCTCGTCTAAGAGTATTGTTTTCTGACCCTGCTTCATTTTTGACATTTGTGCTTGCACTGTGGTCCATTATGATGCATCACTGTGTGACCTGAAGCCTGCCTTACTTATGGCATTTATGGCAGCATGTCAATTCTTACTTGCATTAAACTGCATTGTGTAGTCTAAGCCTGCATTAGTTGTGGCATTTATGACTGCAGTGTGGTCCAAGCCACTTTCTGCATGCCTGTTTTACTTTGTTTTGCAGGGTATAATAGTGCAGTATACATCTTCCCTTCCATCTAACTAGCTTCTATACCTAAAATGTCTGCCATTATACGACAAATCTGCCATTAAATCATCTGTAGACAGCCAGCTGGAACTAAAAATTCTGAGGTAGTGCAGCAACTGCATCAAGTTCACTAAAAACCCTTTACTGCTAACAGTAAATCTACTTGTAAGAGGAGTAAACACCCACTCAGGTTGGAAGCTTACCTCTCAGCAAACAGGACACTCCCACTCCACTGCAATCATTGCCCCCCTGCAGAAGCGTATGGTGGTATCGGTTTTAAGTTTGTAGTGTTTATGTGTTGTTTTGGGGGAGGTTTATGTATTTGCTTATATTTTCTTACATTCGGTAATGTGAGTGTTCGCAACTGTGGTGTTTCGTGTTTCTGAGGGTTCTATATTCTCAACTCAAAATACTGAAATTCGAAATTTCAGTATTTTAACTTTACAAAGTGGACCCATATATACACACACTCACATGCGCACATGCACACACACCTCTCTTTCACTCTCTCTCTCTATATACATATATATATATATATATATATATATATATATATATACACATATATATGGGTCTATGTCAGAAAATGAAAGATCAATGTCTCGAACGCTCATATGAGCGAATATTCCAAAACATGAAATTGCTACCCACCCCCTGCTAGAGATATATTCCAACTCCAAGATCGCACTACAGTGAGGAAAGGGCAAATATTCTGATCCACACTGTAGTGCAAAAACAAAATAACAATATCGAGGTTTGAAATATTCGCTCATTTGAGCGCTCGATATTTCAAACATCTGTCGTTCTAAAGTAGACACACGCACACACATATATATATATAGATATACACATACATACATACACACACATACACACAGTGAATATAAAAAGTTTACACAACTCTGTTAAAATGCCAGGTTTTTGTGATATAGAAAAAAAATGAGACCACAATAAAATATTTCAAAAACTTTCCACCTTTAAAGTGACCTATAACCTGTACTATTCAATTAAAAAACAAACAAATTCGTTAGGGGAAAAATATAAAAAAATAAAAAACGTACAATATGCTGGTTTCATAAGTGTGCACACCCTTAAATTAATACTTTGTTGTGTGTGCACAGCCTTAAACTAATACTTTGAAGCACCTTTTGATTTAATTACAGCATTCAGTCTTCTTGGGTACACACCTGCCATCAATTATAGACTCTGATTAACCTCAAATGAAGTTCAGTTCTCCTAGTAGGACTTTACTGACATTTACTCAGTTGCCTGCTACAACAAAAGCCGTGGTTCGCAGAGAGCTTACAAAGCATCAAAGAAATCTCATTGTCGAAGGGTATCAGTCAGGAGAAGGGTACAAAAAAATTTCCACAGCATTGGATATACCATGGAACACAGTGAAGACAGTCATCAAAAAGTGGAGAAAATATAGGACAACAGTGACGTTGCAAAGAACTAGATGTCCCCTCCAAAATGAAGAGACAAGACAAAAACTGGTCATGGAGGCCACCAAAAGACCTACAGCAACAGTTAAGGAGCTGCAGAAATTCCTGTCAAGTACTGGTTGTGTACTACACATGTGACAACAATCTCCCATATTCTCCATATGTCTGGGCTATGGGGTAGGGTTGCAAGACAGAAGCCTTTTCTTACACAGAAAAACAGCCAGGTCTGACTAAAATTTGCAAAACAATACATCAAGTCCCCAAAAGCATGTAGGAAAATGTGTTATGTTCTGATGAAATCAAGGTTGAACTTTTTGGTCACAATTCCAAAAGGTACATTTGACGCAAAAACAACACTTAGTATCACTAAAAGACAACCATCCCCATGGTGAAGCATGATGGTGGCAGTATGATGCTTTGGGGTTGCTTTTCTTCAGCTGGAACTGGGGCTGTCGTCAAGGTGGAGGGAATTATGAACAGTTTCAAATACCAGTCACTTTTGGCAGAAAACCTTCAGGCATCTGCTAGAAAGCTGAAGATGAAGAGGAATTTCACTTTTCAGCACGACAATGACCCTAACTATACATCCAAATCAACAAAAGAATGGCTTCACCAGAAGAAAATTAAAGTTTTAGAATGGCCTAGCCAGAGTCCAGACCTAAATCCAATAGCAAATCTGTGGGGTGACCTAAAGAGGGCTGTGCACAAGAGATGCCCTCGCAATCAGACAAATTTGGTGCACTTTTTCAAGGAAGAGTGGGCAAATATTGCCAAGTCAAGATGTGCCATGCTGACAGACTCCTACCCAAGATGGCTGAACGTTGTAATTAAATCCAAAAGGTGCTTCAACAAAGTATTAGTTTAAGGGTGTGCACACTTATGCAACCAGCTTATTGTACATTTTTTTATTTTTTCCCCTAACAGATTTGTTTGTTTTTCAATTGAATTGCACAGGTTATAGGTCACATTAAAGGTGGGAAAAGTTTTGAAATTATTTATTGTAGTCTCATTTTTTTATATCACAAAAACCTGGAATTTTAACAGGGGTATGTACACTTTTTATAGCCACTGTGTGTGTGTGTGTGTGTGTGTGTGTGTGTGTGTATATATATATATATATATATATATATATATATATATACACACACACACACACACACACACACACACACATACATATATATGGGTTCCTATCAGTTCGTCCAAATTTCAGCAGTTCGAACACCATATTTTCAAACTGTGAAGTTCGAAAACTGATTATCGCGATGCCGCAAAACACTGAATTCTTTCCCAGGGAGAGAATTCAGTGAGCCATTTCTGTGGCTTCGCTATTTTCATCACTGTTGTGGAAAGTTACGGGTCGGGTTCAGGTAAGTGTGCAATTGTTAGGGCTAAGGTGCGGGTTAGGTGAGTTAGGGTTAGGGCGCGGGTGAGGTGGGTGTGCGATAGTGACAGACCTTATGTTTAGGGCGAGATAGGTGAGTTAGGGTTAGGGCGCAGGTCAGGTGAGTGTGCAATAGTGACGTACCTTAGGGTTAGGGTTTGGGTTAAGGTAAGTGGATAGATAGTAGTGTATGTACAGTTTAGTGTATGGTTAGATGTAGGATTTTAAGTGTGTGTGGATTGCTGTTTTTTTGGTGTGCTTGTGTTGTGTGTGGGTTTCTTGGAACAGTGATTTATTTTTTTCCCCTGGGACAAAAAATGGTTTTGCACTTCGAGGTCAGAAGTTTGAACATATGGTGTTCGAACTTCTGCCGTTTTGTCGAAGTGATATATATATATATATATATATATATATATATATATATATATATATATATTTTTTTATTTTTATTTTACATTTGTTGACTGGGATAGTCCAACTGGATACATGTCCATTTTCAGCGGAGGCCCGGGGAGAAGAGCTCCAAACTTACAAACAGATAAAGACAAGCAAGTTACAGTATATGCACAAACATACTGTATTAACATAGAAGTTTACAGTCTCACATTTCAAGCTTATGAAGAATACAGTTTATATACAGAAATATATACAAATAGGTTACAATTTCTCTTATCAAACCTACAGGTGCAGCTTATATAGGGAGTATCTGCAAAGATATCACAGTTTCTCTTTTCAAACCTTTTAGTGTATGATGTTAGTTGCTATAAATAAGAAATTGCAGGGATATGGAAGTAGATGAGGATTTAGTCAGGGTTAGAGCAAGGACATAACCAGTGAGTTTTAAAATACTGGGTTAGATTTTTTTTTTAACTGATTAAGGGAGGGGTTCAGAGTAAGGTCAGATGGGAGCGAATTCCAGGTTTTGCCTACTGAATTTGCAAACAAAGATTCTCCAGATAGGTTGTTAGCTTTAACAGATTGAACCAAAAGTTTTGTAGTGGAACGAAGAGGCCTAGCATTTTTGTAGGGATAGATAATGTTTTTAAGGGGGTGCTTTTTTTCTGGATGGTTAATAACCTTGAATGCTACAGTAAGTTGATTAAACTGAATTAGCCTGGGAAGTTCTAGCCAACCTAAGAGGTGTAGGTTTTGACAATGGTGCATCCTGTATGGAGTGTTCCTGTGGCAAACCTGGCAATTTTATTGTAGCAGCTAGAGTTTTTACTGAAATCACTTTTGTTCAAGTTCGTGAGTATTGGTAAAGCATAGAGTAGAGTTGAAAGCAGATGGGTAGGGGCAATGGCAGTCCTAGTTAGAGGGGTGAGAAAAGGTTTGTTTTTGTATAGGGAGCCAAATTTTTTATTAACGGTTTTAATAGTTTGGTTTAAATGCATATCATATTTGAGACTGTTTGGTATACATATCTGGTGAGATTATAGTCCCATTGTTAGATGTTATAGTAAACAAAGGTTGAGAGGATTTGTGAGTAGGGGAGAAGAGCAATAGCTTTGGTTTATTAGGATTTAATATCAGCTGTTGATTAGAGATCCAGATTTCCACTGTATTAAAGGTTTTCTGGGTTAAACTAAAAAGATCTGTAGGGATAGAGGCTGAGCAGATCAGCTTGGAGTCATCAGCATATTGTATACAGGTTGCGTCTGGGATTACAGTGTGGAGGTCACTGATAAAGAGAGAGAAAAGAAGGGAACCTAATATGGAGCCTTGAGGGACACCAAGGGTAACAGGGAGAGGGGTGGAGAGTTTTTCCTGTCAAAGGACAGCCTGCTGTCTTCCAAAACAATAAGATTGAGACCACTGTATAGCATGGTTGTTTAGGGATATTTTACTAAGGGTAAGTAAGAGTAGCTGGGGTTAACTATGTCAAAGGCCTTAGAAAGATTGAGAAACAGGGCAGATGATAGTTTACTGTTGTTACGGTTGGAATTTATGACATTAGAAAAAGGAGAGGAGGGCTGAGGTGGTACTGTGCTGTGGTCTAAATCCATGCTGGGAGTTGGCCAGAAGATTATTTTGAATAAGGTAGTGTAAGAGTTGTTTACGGATACACTTTTCCATAATTTTAACCAGAGGGGAAAGGATAGCTATTTGGTCTACAGTTTGACAGTTCAATGGAGCTGCCACCTTTATGGAGTGGTATGACGTGATATTTTCCAAATAGTGGGGATAAAGGCTTCAGTTATGGTTCTGTTTATCAAAATAGTGACAGGGTATGCTATGACATCAGCAGCTTTTTGCAGGTAGTCTGCAGAGAAGAGGTCAGCTGAAAGGGTGGTCGGTTTGAGTTTTTTTTAATTAGGGCTCTAATGAGTGAAGTCGGAACTTTTTAGAAGCTAAAGGACCGTCACTGGGTTTAAGGGTTTCAGCATTAGGACAAGTGGGTTTAAGCTTGCTAGCAAGGGCCTGGATTATTTCTGTGAAGAAACTGCTGGAGGTGTTGACAATGGACTATGGCGATTTTTGGGTAGGGGCTCTGGGGGTTGGAGTAGTAGATTGCCCTGGTTGGAGGATTCTGTTAATACCTGCCCAGGAATTCTGTGCCTTGTCGTGGTGTTTCTGCTGTAGATGGCAGAAATATATAAATATATATATGTGTGTATATATATATATATATATATATATATATATATATATATATATATATGTGTGTTTGTGTGTGTGTGTGTGTGTGTGTGTGTGATATATATATATATATATATATATATATATATGTGTGTGTGTGTGTGTATGTGTGTACATGTATGGATCTACTTTTAAAAATCTCAAAGACCAAAATACTGAGACTGGAATGCCGGAATCCCACACTACTGAAACTTTAAAACACTAACACTCAAAATACTGAAAGTTTAGAATGCACTGTGTGATAACACTGAAATTAAAAGTGCCGATGTCGGAATACTGATATTACCATAGGAAGTCCTTATTTAGTGTTCATAAATGAGGTATGTCTCTTTAAATTTGTGTAAGAAGTATGTGAGAAAATATGGCAGATGTTTCAGATGCATCCAGTAGTAGTGGAAATGTGTACAGTACTATAACTTAAGAAAAAACTATATCCCCTTTTCCTCAATGTAGTGCAATCCCGGAGTTGTTTTATATATCTATATTATATATATATATATCTATATTATATATATATATATATATATACATATATATATATATATATATATATATATATATATATATATATATATATATATATCGCTGATGTGCGGGTTTTTAGATAGTCCAGTTTGCAGAGGGAAGGTAAGTGAGGGGAAAAGTCTGTCTGTCTCACACAGTGATCAACCATCCAAGTGACGTTCACTGGTGTTTCGCAAATGAGTCTGGCTCCCATTACCACCAATCAGCATGTCCCTATCAGTAGTCTGATGTTCCACTCGCAAGCTATGGAAGGATGATTGTTAGTTTCTCAGGTGCTAAGACTCGTGACATTACTGAACCCTTCACAATCCCAATCCCTCCATTAGAAGTATGCATATGACGTAATCATTGCACATGCAGGAGTGAAAGACTTCAGATGCTCCAACCTAGGGAAGATTCAGAAAGACATGGCTGAACTCATATTATGTGACCAAGGCTAGAAAGAAATTTAATCTGAAGCAACATTTTATCTTTATCAAGAATGATGCCACAATTAAAAATAATAATAATGATAATGACGACAAACAACAATGCCTTTGACAGGCCACCCACTGAACTTTGTGAACAAAAGGAATAATGGGAAAGACTGTCCAGTGAGTGTAGGAGCTGCATCTATAGCCTGCCAACATGTCAAAGGATCTTCTGTATGTGAAACTTTGCCGAAGAACCTTTGAGAATAACCAAGTACCCTAGGGATTTTAAGCTTTCCTTTGCTGTTGGATGACTTTTAATGTAAAGTTAAGGAATAAGTAACAGAAGCTGGTAATTTTTATCTGGTGGTAGAAACATCATGATTATCTGTGGTACCCAGCACTGCTCACACAGAAAAGTCTTGACTCTTGTGGAGGACAGGCTTGACTTCTGGTAACTGATGGAGATACCAAAGGTGTAAAGGCATGATGTGGTTAAGTACAGAACAGTCCCTTAGCTCCTACTGGCACACAGCTTGAATTATCCAGTCTTCCAGAAATGTAGAGGTAAGTATACTCCAGTATCTGAAACCTGCAAAAGCTGAAGAAAACATTTGATGACTACACTGAGAGCAGTGGAGGTAACTGGAAGTACTGGGATCCTTGTTTTGCATAGGACTTTTTCTTGACCCCATGCCTGGTGACCATCAAGCCACAGATACTACTCATTCCCCATCATCAATGTGAGACAAAGCCGTGACAACATAGCCTTCATGCAGGCAATCATGATAGGTGTTATATTATGATCCTAAATCCTGCCCCTAGGTGATTGACAAAGGTGTCCAAGTCACCGTGAGGGTGCACTACATCTTCTCGCTCATGTGCATGTGTCCTGCATATATGCTCCATGACAGCTACTTTCACCAGCTTGGGGCATGAACTCCTATATCTTCTAGCCTTATGACCACTGGTGTGCAAGACACAACCTGCACATAATCAGAGTGGCCAATTAGAACCACCACTCTCATGCCATAAAAGCCTAAAGCAAATGGACTTCCTATCATGTGGCAAGGTGATAAAATGCTGACGACTCTGTGACCAATGCTGGATAAACAGAGATTATGAAGGGGTCAGCATACAAGGATTCTTATTAAGGTACTCTAACCAGGTGGTGGGGGGGTTATACAGGTAACTCACCTCTTTAGAGACCAACAGGGTACAGACAGGAATACTCATGGCTGTAAGGACAGTTCACATTTGAGGAGTTCTCAACAGCAGTTTTATTTTCTGTTGCAAAGAATGCCAAAAAGTTCTTTCTTCAACATCTTAAAGTGGCAAGAATGAAACCATGACTACAGTTTTCAACACTGGGCTCCTATCCAAGATAGTAAAGGCAAAGCCACTGTAAGTTTTGCCTTGTAGTTTAACAACCACACAGACACTGTGAATATCTACTAGTCAAGGGAATGCAGGAACTTCAGAACAGTAAGAGCAACAACAGGAATTCGAACTTTGCAAGTTCCAAAAAAAAAAAAAAAAAGGAGTACAGGGCATGCATGGACAGCAAAAGTGCTTATATGTTACATCATATTTATTGGAAAAATTGTCTGGCCATCCCACAGTAGAGTTTCAAAGTTTTGGCAAATTCTGATTGATGGTGAAGATGAACCCCAGCCAAGGGCCCATCAAGGAGTGTCCTTAATACTGAATCAGAAACATACAGCAAAACAAAATCTTCTCTCGTATATTTACTTAAAAATATATACTAAAAACCCTTTGATGGCAGACACAAATAAGCGGTAACATTTCCAGTTAAATTGATAATAGTTTTAAAAACCAATAAACACAAAAAAATGTAGACTGCGTTATCCTCACATGGGATAAACTACAAGTTACGAAACAATTATTTGGGGGGGGTAAACTAGAATAATTAGCCAGAGTGAGACAGACACAATCTACAACGTTTTAAAGATGTAGTACTCATTCTTTGGAGGGAAAAGCAAAAAGGGCTTGCTGCACAGTTTGGCATATACTGGAATCCATCCATCCAGTAAAATGAGATGTTACTTTACCACTGCTCTCTTTTCAATGATAATTACATTTTAATAGCTTTCCAGGGGATACTCTAGTTCCAATCTCTCATGTTCAAGAGGTAAAAAAAAACAGCACCATGACAAATAACAAATCAGTGAGTACGCAAACATAAGTAAAAATATTACCAAAATGACATAAGTTACAAGGTGATGCAGCTAATAAGTTGTGGATTTAAAAAAATGAAAATGTTCATAATATTAGAAACAATTGCTGGGACAATTGGAAAGCTTTGACACAAAAAAAAAAAAAAAGAGAAGTCATACGTACGTTGAACTGAAATCAGCCCAGTTGTTAGCAGATGCAGTAGATTCTGCTGTTGCGGCTGGCTGTACAACTGCTGGTGCAGGTGCTGGGGCTGGTGTAGGTGCTGGCCTTAAGGTTGGCTTCACAGTCATACTTAACACTGGCTTTAAGTTAACTGGAACCTCACCTTCAGGGATCTTCTCAGCATAATTTGCTGGAAACCACCCTGTCTTTCCCTTCAGTTCACCACCCAGCCACCCAGGTTCTCCTGTCTGACTTTCATCTACCTGTTGAAAATAAACACAGTATTAGTACACAGAAAACTAAATATGCATATTTTTAATGTCTTTTAAGTTACACATAGCATAGTAAAATATGCAGTAAACAAGCTTAAATTCTGAAATTCAAACCAAAGGGAATACTTTCACAAGTAGAGAGTCATGTGAAATAAAAATACTTTCTTCAAACAGAACAAAGAAAGAAAGAAAAGTTTGAGTGGCGAGCACAGCCTAGCGCAACCAATAAAAAAACAACTCAGAGAATGTAGTTCACAATATTTTGGAAGAGATTCGTACATAAAGCACTCATCATATCAAATTATATTTAACATGGCCCTTTAAAGAGGTTCCTTCTAGTGTCTTCTTGTGTGCTTCTTCAAAACAAACAAAAAAAAAAGTATTGCAAATCCTTACAGTTGTAAATGCATGCCCCCCACCCCGTGCTTCTCAGTGGTCCATATGAAGTGTTTGTGTACTGAAATGGGGATGCACATGTCACAGCAGTCCTTAATTCTTGACAATCGCCTACAAGAAAGCACTCTTACAGCAACAGTAAACATAATAGACTTGTTCACTTAAAACGCTTGCTGCACCTTAATAAGTCACATGGAATAACTTAACAAAAGTAGTTGCAGGGTGAGAATAAAGCACCAATTGCAGGGGACCCAAGTAGAAGACTGATGAGCACTGCTGAGTACTCACAAAATCACCAAACCAAAGTGGTGGCAAATGATTCACCTCCAGACATGGCAGTTATAATTACAGTTATTCTTGTTCGGATCCCACCATTAATGCTTGTATTCAAACTCACTAGTAAAGTTTTGGGCCTCAGGAAAGGCTCCAAAAACTTTCAAGGCCAGAAAAATTATTTCAGCTTAAGAAGAATGACATGGGAAAAACACTGATGGACAAGTGAATTTGACAAAGAAAGGATTTCAAGATGACATTCAGCAGAAAATCAAAAGGAAAAAAAGGAGTGATAATACTGATTGCTAGAAGGTTTCCAATAGCAACAGAAAAGGGGGGAAAGAAAATAATGGTAGATCTGTGTAAGTGTGGTGTTGCTAGCAGAATAGGAGGATTATGAATATTAACATTATGCCAAAAACTACTATTACAGATGTTAAAAAAAATTGGGGAGAAATAATCAGCTTTCGGCGGCAAAAATGGGTGAGGACTGGAACTTGATTTGCAATAGCTAAGAAATATCAGGCAAGAGGGGAAAATATAACAAAAGAATGTATGTTTTCCAAGAAATATAACAATATTTATTTAACATTTACTTACTGGGAAAGTCCGACTTGGAACAACGCCAATTTTCAGTGCAGGCCAGGGGAGAAATGCTCCAGATGAACGTCTTTGAAATGGAGGGAACCCACACAAATGCAGGGAGGACATGCAGACTCCACACAGAAGGCACTCCATCAGAGAATCAAACCGAAAAACCTCTTGCTGTGAGGCAATAACGCTAACCACTACGCCGTCCAATATTTGGTATACAAAATGTGAATTCAGTAGGAGGAACTCCAGAATTTACATACTCACAAAAGCCAGTAGTAGTAGCTGGAATGAACCCACTCAAAGTAATGCAGGCTGCAAATCACCACACAGTTGCAGAATGCAGAATCCACTTTAACATCAGAACAAAAAATAATCTAAATGAATACTTTTGTCCAGGAAGATCTAGACTTCAGACAATTTACCCCACATAGTTACTGCCTTCTTATACAGTTCAAACAGGAAGTTCCACCCAGTTATAAACTAATCAATTATGTCATTAAAAACACAATATTTACAGTCACTGAATTTAAAAATAAGACAAGATATACAAACTGAAAAAGTTCATGGAACACACCACCCTAAAAAGCACACTATATATAAGCACTGCTTTTTTTTTAAACTTTCCAGTGCCTTTAGTTTTAAAATTGGGCTAACTGAAATATGCTCATTCAGGCCTGACCAGTTCCCAGCATTCAAACGTAATTGCGAGTATAATTCTCTTTCCTCAAGTAATAGTGACCATACACCACCCCTCATGTTGGTACTGATATTGTCTAGAATAAAAAATTGGAGCTTATGGTCATTGTACTCTAAAACAGGTTTGTTTAGAGAATTAGTTTATTTTTTATTCCTTATGTCATAGAGGTGTTTGTATATGCGATTTTTTAACTTTCTATCAGTCTTGCCTACTTAAAAGCAAGAACAGGTGGTACACATGGCACAGTAAATCACTTTCTTCCGAGTTACAATTATATTTCTGATTCTAATTTTGATATTATTGATGTCGAAAATATTGCCTTTTTTAATGTAACTGCAATAATTACATCTGCCACATTTGTTCATAGAACCTGACCTGTGGTTTGGGTAAGAGTTACTGCTCTCAAATATGTTTTTCATATTCTTGCCTTTCCTATATACTATAATAGGTTGCAGTCCTATTAGTGGTCTGATGTTCTTATGTCTCAAAATAGACCAGTTTTTTGTTAAGATGTTTCTTACTATGTAACTATCTTGAGTGAATACAGTGATAAAATAAGTCTTATAATCATTCTTACTTGCAACATTGTCAGTTTCTTGATTACTGGTGGAAGGACCACTGTCAATCATATTACAAGAAAGTAAAGGTACATAAAACCCATGCTCTCTCTTGTTAACCACCTCAATCATTATATCACTAACGAGCTTACAAGGATAGCCTCTTTTTTGAAACATATTTTTCAAGTTGTCACATTCATCTAAAAATTCATCAATACCAGATACCATACGAGCTGCACGCACTAACTGTCCCTTAACTATTGCTTTCTTTCGTTTGACTGGGTGTGTGCTAGAAAAATGCAGTAGTGAGTTCGAATACGTGCTTTTCATAAAGATTTTTGAAACAAACCTCTTATTTTCATAATCCTTTTCCAGTAAGATGTCTAAAAAGGAAATGTTGTCAAGGTCTGTGGTATAGGTGAACTTTAGAAATAATTAAATTTCTCCATTATGCATTTTAACATTTTAAATAATTCACATGTTCAGTATTTACTATGTTAAAGTGTATTTATTTCTCAACATTTTGTACTATATCTAGTTTTTGGTATTTAATTACACATATTTAGTGTTTTAACATATTAAACATATTTAAATATTTATTGTACATTGTCTTGTCACCTCACAGCAAGAGGTTCTCCCATTCGATTCTCGGCTAGAGCACCTTCTGTGTGGAGTTTGCATGTCCTCCCCACGATCGAGTGATGTTAAAGACATGCAGGTAGGTGCGAGCATGAAAGTACAGTTTTGTACCTATCATAAATGTAGATGTTCGAGTGCTAATACAGCTGCAGTAATCACATATGGGTTCTCTGCCGTCAGGCGGGTCCTCGGTCGGCTGAATTCCAAAGTCTTGGTCAGGCGTCGGTTGTTGTCACTTTCTTTCCTGATGTCAGTGCGACAGGGGTATACAAGACACAGCCAACGCCATATTCTTCAGTCTTTCTTGCCCCAGATGTCGGGTGCCCCCAGAAGGAAGGCAATACATAAATTATACATATAAATATATTCAAGAAATGCAATGTAATCAAAAAACAGTAGTCGCAAGCAAATACACCATAGGAGGATAACCCAAATTAGGTTGGAAGAGGAGGTGTTAGCCACTAGTCCTTTACCAAGAGGGGAAGGAGTATTGCAGCTGTATTAGCACTCGAACATCTACATTTATGGTAGGTACAAAACTGTACTATGTTCATCATGCATACAGCTGCAGTAATCACATATGGGTAGAATCCCAAAGCTACGCACAGGGTGGTAGGCACTAGGTGGAACTGGGATGAGCCAGAATGCCCTGTAACACAGCAGTGGCAAAGCCTGCTCTAGTTTTGGAATATAAAGGCAGGTGGTAGTGTTTTGTGAAGGTATGTACAGAACTCCAAGTGGCAGCCTCTAAAATATCTTTGGTAGGAACTCCTCTAAGGAAGGCTGCAGAGGTAGCTGTGGCCCTGATGGAGTGGGATCTGATGCCAGTAGGGACAGATTTCCCATGATAGGAGTAACAAAACTGTATGCAATGGCCTATCCATTTTGAAATTGTCTGTTTGGTAATAGGCTTCCCTTGAGCTCCTACAGCATAGGACACAAAAAGTTGTTCTGATTTCCTGAAAGGCTTTGTTCTGTCCAAATAATAACGTAGCTGTCTATGGATGTCTAAGGAGTGTAGCAGCCTTTCCCCTTTGTTTTGAGGATTGGGGTAAAAGGTAGGTAAGTGTATGGCTTGATTTAAAGCTACCCTGGATACCACTTTAGGCATAAATGACGGGTTGGTTCGAACGGTAACCCTGTCCTGATGGAAGATGAGAAAGGGCTGCACAGCCATGAGGGCTTGTAGTTCTGAAACCCTACGAGCTGAGGTTATGGCCAGAAGGAAAGCTGTTTTCCAGGACAAATATTGCAAATCTGTTGAGGCAGCTGGTTCAAAGGGAGGCAATGTTAATTTTTCTAGAATGTAATTAAGATCCCAGGCTGGCACTGGTTGTTTCCTTGGTGGTCTTATATTCTTAGCCCCTCTGAGAAACTGTCTTAAGAGTGGGTGAGAGAATAACGGTGGATCCGTGTTGAATTCTGCAGAAATGGCTGAGGCATGGATTTTTATGGAGGAAAAAGAAAGTCCACTGTTCAGCAGCTCAGCTAGATACTGTAACACCTGAGGCAAATTCAGTTTCCTAGGGTCCTGGCCTTTTTTCTCATTCCAAGAGCAAAACAGTTTCCATTTTGCGGAGTAAGCCTTTCTAGTAGATGGCCTTCTGGCCTCCAAAATGACATCCTGCACCTCTTTGGGGAGTAGGGTCTGTTGTGGTGTTAAGGAATTTTCCATGCAGCGAGATTGAGTGTTTTCAGCTGACTGTGAAGAGTTTTGTAGCTGTGCTGAGTCAGCAGAAGAGGCATTAGAGGTAGGGGCCAGGGAGGAGTATGTGTTAGGCTCCTCAGGAGTGGGTACCAGTGCTGTCTTGGCCAGTCTGGAGCAATCAGTATCATCTTCGGTCTTGTCTGCTCTTGCTTTCAAGAGCACCTTGGGCAGAAGAGGCAGAGGTGGGAAAGCGTAAATTGTCCATGCTGTCCAACTGAGTGAAAGGGCGTCCACTCTCCAGGCCTTTGGATGAAAGGTCCTTGAACAAAACTTTTTCAATTGATGATTCCTGTGGGAGGAGAAGAGATCTATGCCTGGCCTCCCCTACGCTTGGATTATCCTTGTAAACACTTGAGGATGCAACTTCCATTCATGTGGATCTGTCATATTTCTGCTTAGATTGTCTGCCAGAGTGTTTTCCAAACCTGGCAAGTACTGTGCTTGAAGCTCGATTTGCCATTCCAGAGCCAAGTTCCAAAGTGTCATGGCTAGTCTGCACAGGGGGTATGAATGTGTTCCTCCTTGTTTGTTTATGTACCACATTACTGTGGTGTTGTCTGTTCTTATCAATAATTGTCCTGGATGCAGGAGGTCCTTGAATGCTGTAATTGCATTTATCACTGCTAGCATTTCTTTTTGATTGATGTGAAGGTGCTTTTCCTTTTGGGACCATTTGCCCTGAATGCACCTGCCAGTCATGTGCGCCCCCCAGGCATAATCTGAAGCGTCTGTTGTGATGACTTGATTTGCTTGAGGCTTGCAGAATGGGAGACCTGTGTTTGTTTGACATGCTTGGACCCACCATAGAAATTCCTTTTGCAAACATGGAATTATTGGTATTATTGTTTCCAAACTGTGGCTGTGTTGAGACCATAGGTTTTTTAAGTACCATTGAAGTTTCCTCATATGCAACTTTGCACATGGGATTAAAAGAATGCAAGATGCCATGAAGCCCAGAGCTTGCAGGATTTTCCTTGCAGTAAGCCTGGTACAATTTGCTAGTATTTTGAAGTACTGAGTTAGTTGCCCCTGTTTTTCTGGCGTAAGATAGGCCATCTGGGTGTTTGTGTCCAAGTTGGCACTCAGGAAAGTTATTTTCTGAGATGGTGTTAGCCTGGATTTCTCTTTGTTGATTGTGTATCCCAGAGAATTCAGTAACCGTGTTGCATAAGCTAGATGTTCCAGAAGTATGTGCTTGCTGTCCGCTTGGATCAGGCAGTCATCCAAATAAGGGTAAATTTGTATCCCTTGAAGTCTGCAGTAGGTAATTACTGATGCCAGGCATTTCGTGAATACTCTGGGCGCAGTAGATAAGCCAAAGGGCAATGCAGAGAATTGATAGTGGATTGAACCTGCAAGAAATCTGAGGTATCTTCTGCAGCTTTGTCTGATTGGGACATGCAGGTATGCCTCCTTGAGGTCCAATGATACCAGCCAAAACTCCTTGCCCAGCATGGGAAGAAGCTGCTGTAATGTGAGCATCTTGAATTTTGGTACGAGTAAGAATGTGTTTAGGATGGATAAGTCCAAAATGGGTCTCCAGTCGGTTCCTTTCCTTGGTACCAGAAATAGCCTGGAATAAAAACCTTGACCTTGTTCGTGAGTAGGTACCTCTTGAATAGCTTTCATGTCTATGAGCTTTGAAATTTGTAGTTGTGCCTCTGCCCTTTGATTGTGTGGCAGGTTTGGCATGCCTCTCATTTTTGGAAGGGTGTGAAAATGAAATCTGTAGCCTCTGCTTATAACGTCCAGGATCCATTTGTCTGTTGTGACAATATGCCAATTTCTTGTAAATAATGCCAGCTTTCCTCCCAAGGGTGCTGCCAGCTGAGACTTGCTTGGCATGAAAAGGAGGAAGTCATTGGGTTTGTTTTCTGTATTGTTGTGCACTGTCTTCGCCACCTCTTGGTGCTGGAGTTTGCCATTGTCTGCCTCTATATGATCCCTGAGATTGTCCTCTGCCCCTTGTTCACCTGTATCTACCTCTTTGGGGCTTGTCCGTGGCTGGAAAGGACCAGTTTTTAGAAGGCCACTTTCTGCTAAAACGAGGTGGTTGTACCTGTAGAAAAGCCTTGACAGTTTGCATAGATTTAGCTTTTTCTTCCATTTTCCGTAGTATCTCCTCAGCATTAGTACCAAATAGTACATCCTTTTGTAAAGGAGCATCTAGTAGTTTAGCTTTAACATGATCAGGCAAGCTTTGCTCCCTAAGCCAGGCATGTCTATGAATGACTGATCCTGTAACAGCAGCTCTACTTGAGGCCTCTAAGGCATCATAGCCACATTGTAAGGTGTGTTTACCCACTTGTTCTGCACTATGCATCATATCCTGCAATTCCTTCAAATCTGGTTGTTCAGGTTGAGACATTTTATTTCTTAACTGTTATAACAGAAACTGCTGATATTTAAGCATATGGAACTGACAATTTAAGGCCCTCATAGCTAGGGTGGCCGAGGTGTATACCTTTTTTCCCCACCTTTCTAAGGATCTAGATTCTCTTTCGGAAGGTAGTGGATTCTTGGCAGTAGAGGCCTTCATCCCCTTGGGGCCTTGAGAAATGGTTTCAGGGTCAGCATTATGGCTTTTGAAAAGAAATTGGTGAGAGTTAGGAACTCTGTAATACCTATTAGGTTTGACAGGGGCAGGAGGCAGGGAATCCGGATTAAGACAAGCCTCCGAGTAAACATCATCAAGTATGTCCAAGACAGGAGGAATAGCCAGAGGTCTGTGTTGAGGTAACAAAAGAAATTCCCTAAGCCTTTTCTTGGAATCAGAAAAATCTTGGCCTTCCCAATGGAAGTGTTCCCTCAAAGTGTGCAAGGTTTCCCCAAAAGAAAAATCCTCTGGGGGAGATACAGAAGGAATGGACTGTTCTGCATCAGAATCTTCATAAGGGGAGTACGAGTGTTCCTCTACATCAGAATGTTCTGAGAAAATGGAACCCTGTTCAGAAGAGGGAGAATCTTCCTCCACTCTGGGTCTCTTGTCTGGAGGGGGTTGGAAACCCCTGATAAGAGTAATTAAATCCTCAGCCATTTTAAGCATCTGCTTTTTAGGCATGGGGCCTGGAGATGGGCCCTGTGCAACAGGCCTCTTGGGATGCATGGCTGATTTGGACTTAAAGGCCTTAATGGAAAAGGAAGATGAGGGTCTAAAGACACCCTGGGTGGAAATGGACCTGTCCACATTAGGAGCTCAACACATTAGGAGGCTTCGGTGGTTGTAGTTTGAGTAAGGGCCGAGGTACCTGCGGTCTCGGTTACAGAAGACACCGCCAAGGAAGTGTCGTCGGTAGTCAGGGACTGCATAGGCGCCTCACTGAGAACCAGACCACGTGCAGCCAGTTTTGGCGTGGTGTCGGTGGAGACCACGGACCTCGCATGTCGGTCCTTGTCCTTGCGTTTTTTGGACAAAACGGTAGTCGGAGTCTCCGACGACATTTTATAATCAAAGGCTTTACCAAAAAAGTGTTGGGCGAACTCCGCCCGACGCTTAATAGTGCGTTTATTGAAAGTAGCACAAAAGCGACAGCCCGAGACGTCGTGGTCTGGGCCTAAACAAGGTATGCAGAGGGAATGGAAATCCTTATGTGGTATTTGCTTCCCACAAGAAATACAATTGTTAACTTTGTCTGACATCGGTCTGAGGCAACAAAAGTTTCCCCAACGGGGTACTTAGCTTTAACGAAGACTTCGGTTTCCAATTTTTTGTAAATTCAGGAGCTGGCCGACCGGCACTTGCGAACTGCTTCTGCTTCGGGCACCGTGCGGCAAAAAAGACTGGAGAATATGGCGTCGGCTGTGTCTTATATACCCCTGTCGCACTGACATCAGGAAAGAAAGCGACAACAACCGACGCTGGACCAAGACTTTGGAATTCGGCCGACCGAGGACCCGCCTGATGGCAGAGAACCCATATGTGATTACTGCAGCTGTATGCACGATGAACATTGGGCATGCCTTGGTTGAAGGTTGGGCGTCGGGCTGGGAACTCGGCACCATAAAAATAATCCACTGCCAATCATGAGCGGACTGGAGTTACGCTGTGGCGACCCCTACCCGGGAAAAGGCGAAAGTCTTTTCATTGTACATTGTCATTTTATGAAGCAGTGCTTATATATAGTGTGTTTTTCAGGATGGTTTGTTCCATGAACTTTTTCAGTTTGTATATTTCGTCTGCTTTTTAAATTCAGTGACTGTAAATATTGTGCTTTTAATGACATAACTGATTGGTTTATAACTGGGTGGAACTTCCTGTTTGAACTGTATAAAAAGGAAATAACTATGTGGGGTAAATTGTCTGACGAAGTCTAGATCTTTCTGGATGAAAGTGCTCATTCTTGGATTTTTTTTGTTCTGAAGTTAAAGTGGATTCTGCATTCTACTACTTTGTGGTGATTTGCATTATTTTGGGTGGGTTCAATTCAGCTACTACTTTTGGCTTTTGTGTTTATCTGCTTGTGCTTTGTGACTTTTTTGAGTTTGGGATGGCCAATGAAGCTAGTAAGGATTCATCGAGCCCACTGTCTACTCAGAACACCGATTTGGAGACTCTACAACAAAACAAACTGTACTTGCCTTGAGTTCAGTAGTACAGTCGCTGTCATTCAAAGTGGATTCCTTGTTGAACATGCCCCCTTCTGACATCATCATGCTTCAGCAGCAGGCAGCTGGTGGGGCTGTAATGGCTTCCACAAGCCTGCAGCATGCTTTAAATGATGTTTCTCTTTCAAATAACTCTCAACAACCTTCTAATGGGCATTTTTTGAATGTTTCTAATGGACAGGACAGTATTAATGCATCTATACCTTGTGGACAACACATTAATCAGTCTGTGAACATTAATTCGTCAGCAGGCACAGTTCAGCATTAAAAGACTACCTTGCAGAAACTTTTTCCTTTAGTGAAGCTGAGAGAATCACAATGGACACTGGTAACAATGATTTACCATCTCTTTCTGATCAGTTTGATTACAAACTTTCTAAAATTAAGCGACTTCAGCTTGACAATGCTTATTTTAGAGAATGTATTAAGGACAATATAGTGACAAAATGTTTAAGAATGTGGCACTATCCTAATGGGTTATAGTACAATTCTGAACTACTTAAAGAGCTAGTTGCTTTATTTGATAGACATGGCATAGAATATATGCGTTTGATAGTAGAATATGATGTTTTAATTAATGAATTATCTGCTTCTGTTTCTGATATTGCTAAAAGGATTTGTGAACATTTGCATTACGAACAACACAAATTTGAACATGTGAAAATTTTTAAGAGTATGGAGCATCTAGTAAGTTCTATTAAACTTCGTAAAATTAAGAAACTGAATAGGAACAGAAATGACTAGAGTAATGGCCTGGCATATCCCAGTCCTCCCCCTTCCCAGGAATGGGGCAAAAAATATACTAATTCTAATGGGAATCCTGGAAATATTAACAGCAATGTTATTGGTACTGACCATCCTTCAACTAGTAACGCTGGTCAGGTTTTTTTAGACACGGAAGAGTTTCCCCCGAGATGCTCAGAGCGTCTGAGGAACAAAGGTCCCCAGGGGAACAACAACTGGGATATGGCCCCGATAAACAGGAACAACCATTGGAACAGCAGAGGGATGGTAAAAAGAGGGGGGAAGAGGTACCAGTCCTAGAACAACAGGATGTAAATGTGACTAAATTGTTGCATTCACTACCAAACAATTTAGGTGATGATATGGAACATTTACTCCCATCCTGCCACATAGTTATCAACACTTTAGGTGACTTTAATGTGTACAGTTTTTCCAGCATTGCTGTTAATTCTGAACACTGATTTGTTTGCCAAAGGATTCACCTTTGTACTCCATAGCCCCTAGATGTTTCTAATACTCTTATGGATTTAAGAATGTGTACACGAAAGCTGAACTTGAATATTCTTTTTAAAAACTCTTTTCCTGGTTCCTTTGTCAACCCTTTAGCCATCTCAAGTACATTTATCTCCCCACTTCATCCCACTGTCCAACTTTTTGAGAACATATGTGAGTTAGATATATGTAACTCTAAGCTTTCTAGTAGGAACTCTGACATGAATGAGAAAAAGTCAATGGACAAAATAAAAATCTTTTCACAAAATATTAGACTTACGAAACCGGATAAAGGTGGAAGTGTTGTCTTGATGGACTATTAGGACTTTAACAAGAAAATGCTCTGTATTCTAGAAGGAAAAGCATATTTAAGATCATCCATTAATGAATTGAACACTTCTTACCAGCAAATAAGGAATGAACGCCAAGATTTATTTATAGAGGGTTCAATTTCTATTCATGTGCTTAATTTTCTCTCTGTTCCCTACCCTAAAATATCAGTCATGTTTGGGCTGCCAAAATTGCATAAAAATCTTGGCCAACCACCAATGCGACCCATAGTAAACTCCAAGGGGTCCATTACCCACCCCCTTGCAGGATATCTGGACAATAAGTTAAAAGAACTCATATTGAGTGAGACATATCTGCAAGGATTCATGGAGCTTCTTACAAGCTATAGATGAGATACCTTTCAAGGACACTTTTTTTATTACTATCGATATTAAGGACCTTTATTCAGTCATACCTCACACAATTGGTTTGGAGTGGTTTACAGATTTCTTATATGAAAAAGATATCTCACACTTCCAGATCTTGGTCTTTTCACACAACAGATGGAAATTGTCCTTAAAAACAACTTCATTTTGTTTAACAAAGAAATTTACTTACAACAAGAAGGGGTGGCTATGGGGTCTGCATGTGGTGGTTTATATGCAAATATTGTAGTTAAGCAATGGGAGAAGACATTTCTTTTTCCTTCATGTTATTTTGAGCACATCAAATTTTACATCAGGTTTTTGGATGACATGTTTGTTCTGTGGGATGGACCTGTTGATGCCATTAATTATTTTATAAACTATATTAAAACCACCACAGAATTTCTAAAGTTCACCTATACCAGAGACCTTGACAAAGTTTCCTTTTTAGACATCTTACTGGAAAAGGATTATGAAAATAAGAGGTTTGTTTCAAAAATCTTTAGGAAAAGTACGTATTCGAACTCACTACTGCATTTTTCTAGCACACACCCAGTCAAACGAAAGAAAGCAATAGTTAAGGGACAGTTCGTGCGTGCAGCTCATATGGTATCTGGTATTGATGAATTTTTGTATGAATGTGACAACTTGAAAAATATGTTTCAAAAAAGAGGCTATCCTTGTAAGTTCATTAGTGATATAATGATTGAAATGGTTAACAAGAGACAGAGTGGGTTTTATATACCTTTACTTTCTTGTAATGTGATTGACAGTGGTCCTTCCACCAGTAATCAAGAAACTGACAATGTTGCAAGCAAGAATGATTATAATACTTCTTTCATCATTGTATTCACTCAAGACAGTTACATACCAAGAAACATCTTAA
Organism: Protopterus annectens; assembly: GCF_019279795.1. NCBI lineage: Eukaryota > Metazoa > Chordata > Ceratodontiformes > Protopteridae > Protopterus > Protopterus annectens. The sequence goes on along the minus strand of NC_056736.1, from coordinate 286,909,365 downwards.
CAAAAAACTGGCCTTTTTTGAGACATAAGAATATCAGGCCACTAATAGGACCGCAACCTATTATGATATATAGGAAAGGCAAGAATATGAAAAACATATTTGAGAGCAGTAACTCTTACCAAAACCACAGGTCAGGTTCTATGAACAAATGTGGCAGATGTAATTATCGCAGTTACATTAAAGAAGGCAATATTTTCGACATCAGTAATATCGAAATTATAATCAATCAGAAATACAATTGTAACTCGGAAAAAGTGATTTACTGTGCCATGTGTACCATCTGTTCTTGCTTTTACATAGGCAAGACTGATAGAAAGTTAAAAAAAAATAAAAAAATTGCATATACAAACACCTATATGACATAAGAAATAAAAAAGAAACTAATTCTCTCAGCAGACATGTTTTGGAGTACAATGACCATAAGTTCCAATTTTTTATTATAGACAATATCAGTACCAACATGAGGGGTGGTGCATGGTCACTATTACTTGAGAAAAGAGAATTATACTGGCAATTACGTTTGAATGCTGGGAACTGGCCAGGTCTGAATGAGCATATTTCCATTATCCCAATTTTAAAACTAAAGGCACTGGAAAGATAAAAAAAAAAATTTTTCTCCATTATGGATTTTAACATTTTAAATAATTCGGTACTTATGTATTATCGCAACCAGATTTTGTGATACAATGTACTTTATTGAGGTTAAGTAAGCAAGTGAAAAAGATGTGTATTACGGAAGGGTAAGTGTTCAAGAGTGTTCTGGGAAATTGGTAGTGCTTTTTTAGGCAATTATGTACAATTTTAGGATTTGTGGCTTGCGTGCTGTAAAAACATCTAGCACCGAGTTCAGCGCTAAGAGTGGTCGCGTGTGTATGTATATTGGCCTGAAAGCACTGTGGGACTTAGCGTACAATGTGTAAAGTGTTTTCCAGATTTATTTTTCTGCTTTAACTTGTTATTTTTGGAGTTGCTACTTAAAATAAGAAACGGGATACCAGTCGGAACGATTATTCTTCCAGTTTACCATATGTAAACTGAATGTTTTTGAAGAAAATAAGAAACTGGGCACATGAACATAATATAGGTAAAGTATTTATTGGTCATTTTCATACAGTATACAGTAAATCAGAGACATGCGATTTAATTTATGTGAAGTACCAAGTAAGTTTCAAACAAAATAATGAAAGGTTGTTTATTAAACTTTGTTAGAAGTACAAAGTTCTGCTTTGATTTTATGTACTGATGCTTGTAGTTTTACTGCAATGCCCGTTCTCATTTCTTTTTTTGTAAATATGTGATACGACTCTAGAGACAGGGATTGTTTAGCTGATCTTGTACTGTTTTTCTGCATACAAAGTTTGAGAAGATGCGGATTGCTCATTTGCTGTTGTACTGAGTTCAGTGTAGAAAAGTTGAACTAAAGCTTTGACAACTTTTGATGGCACAAGAAAAGGAACGCATATAAAGCAGTATGGGGCACGCTTAGCTGACATTACATGCTGGCGGTAACATGGGAAACCTATTTTCAAGACTCATTTTGTCAGTGAATGTAATAGTAAACATTGTTAAACCTTACAAACATTACAGAAAATATGTTGTTGAAGTTTATAAGACTGTATTAGTGTTTTTCTACGTAAACCAAAGCAACTAGCATTACCGCGAAAATCTGGGTGCGATAATACGCAAGTACCAATAATTCACATGTTCAATATTTATGTTAAAGTGTATTTATTTTTCTTAACATTTTCTACTACATCTAGTTTTTAGTATTTAATTACACATATTGTTTTAACACATTAAACATATTTAAATATTTATTGTACATTGTCATTTTATGAAGCAGTGCTTATATATAGTGTGTTTTTTTAGGGTGGTGTGTTCCATGAACTTTTTCAGTTTGTATATTTTGTCTGCTTTTTAAATTCAGTGACTGTAAATATTGTGCTTTTAATGACATAATTGATTAGTTTATAACTGGGTGGAACTTCATGTTTGAACTGTATAAGAAGGAACTAACTATGTGGGGTAAATTGTCTGAAGTCTAGATCTTTCTGGATGAAAGCGTTCATCCTTGGATTTTTTTTGTTCTGAAGTTACTAAAGTGGATTCTGCATTCTGCAACTGTGTGGTGATTTGCAGCCTGCATTACTTTGAGTGGGTTCAATCCAGCTACTATTTCTGGCTTTTGTATTTATCTGCTTCAGTTTGTGCTTTTTGACCTTTTTGAGAATTGACATACCCCCCCAAGGCACAAGAAAGGGGCTAAACTGCACAAGAATTATATTTCACTGGGGCATGTGTATTTAACTGAAAGCTTTAACAGGCATACAATAACTAATTCAAATCACGCATTGCTAAAAACTAAGATATATTGTAATGAAGTATAAAAAAACAGTGGGACTTTCCTACTTACCTGTTAAAAGGAGAGGAATTTAAGGAATGGGGAGTACAAGTTATTCAAGAGTTATTAGGGAAAATACAAACTTCTTCATAAAGGACAGCTAGGTAGTGGGATAAAATGGAGTTTCAAAGGGTAGAAACCAGACAGAAAGACATGGGAAAGAAATAAAAGGAATTATTTAGAAGGGATTATAAAATTTGAAGTACTGCAGAATAAGGAAAACCTCACAGAACAAAAATGGGAGGAACTGTAGAGTGCTAAAGGAAAATTTTTGATAAAATGCACAAGTTTAGACAGGTTGCTATTAAACAACTATTTTGATAACTACAGAGCACAAAATCTTTTAGCACAACTTATGTAGCAGAAATTACAAGTAAGAAAGAACAAGAGATCCTACCGAGGTGTTAAAGATATTCAGAAGGTTTATGAAAATTTGTATAAAGCAGCTGAATGTGGAAACCAAGAAATGGCACAAATGGAAACATTTATGGAAGACATAATTATGTCAAGGTTAAAGTAAGATAAGGCTCAACAATTAACTGGTAAGAAAGGGAGAGAGATGAGATAAATACAGTGATGTATAATCAATCAACATGAAAGTCTCTAAAGAGACTACATTCCACTGGAAGTCAGGAGGGAACAAAGTGAAAATATCAAGAAATTTATGTGTAAAAATATATTAGGAGAAGAGGAGCCGCAACATCTTGGGAGAAAGTGGTAAGGGCTGTACTATCAAAAGAGGGCAATACTTTTCAGACCCAGGTTTATATAGATACATATTAATTTTAAACCATTATTCTAAAGGCTTATGGCAAAGGCATTGTCAAAATTAATAGATATGGTTCAATTTGGTTTTCTGGAGGAGAGGCAAACATTTGGCAACATTAACAGAAAAATTATCTCAAGAGGAGCAGAACATAAAAATAATCAGCTTTCAGCACTAAAAGCATTCAATGCAACCAGCTGAGATTTTAGGATTAGGGCAACTGCAACATTTGCAGTTTTTGGTAATCACATGATTAATTAGAAGGATATATGAAATGTCAGAGGCAAGAATTAAGGTGGAAGGGTTCACTTCTGGCAAGCTATGTTTGAACAGATGAACAAAATCAGGGATGCCTTCTCTCTCCTTTGCATTTAGAGCCATCAGCAAAAAGAAAAAATGAACTTTCATATTAAAGGACGTAAATTGCATGGTAATAAGAAAAGCTAGCTTTATTTAAGATAATATAATCTTGCATATGTATAAAATATAGAAAGGGACGTTTGGTGCTGCAGAGCATTTTGATGTCTTTGTGATATATAAAATGAAGGTAAAATAAAGGCTAAAGCAATAAACTGTGCACTCACATGAAATGGTTCAACAGTACCCATATTTATGGGAACATAAGATGAAATATTTAGTTGCATGGACTAAACAGGATTCTGTTACAGCAGGTAAATACATGTGAGAAGAGACTAAACAAAAGATGATAAAAAATGGAAAAACTAGAAGCTCCTGATCATGGGTATGGATAGTAAAAATAAGCAATGAAAATGCTTTTATTCTCATTAGGTTGTGTGTACTGGTCAAGGATATTTTATCATTCGGAGAAGTTGTGGACAATAATTAAGAGTTTAGAGAATTCATCTGTGTGCGGGGAAGAGGGAAGGAGTTAAGTGGGATAAACTGACTTTCCCCAAACAACAAACTGGTTTAGGACTATCTTGATTTGAATGGATACTCACAGCTATGCAGTTACGGCTCATGTATACATCCCAATCAGGAGGTTAGAAATTAAAGTAAAAAGGGATTATGATGAAACAGGAGGAGGAAAATAAGATAACTAACCAAAATGTAGTTTTTGGATGCAGGTCCTTAAAGAGAATAACAACCATACAGATGATTACATTAAGAGTAGCAGAAAGCATTCTAAAAACTAAGCCAACACATGAGTGAAGAAAATAATTTTTGCCAACAGTGATGCCTTCTCTGTACCCCAAACTACAATCAAGAGGAAGCTAGAATTTACTGGGGAAAATTAGCAAAGAAACAAAGGCACTGGGAGCAAACAACTAGGGAGGGAATGGTAATGGAGTGGGACAAGGCCAAGCAGAAGCTTGAACTGCAGGTTACAGAGCGCCTTCCCTACCAAGGGCTGATAAAGTATAGGCAAAGAGAAAGGGATTAGGGAGTGCTATGTGAAAGACCAGCCTTGGTAAAGCTTTCAGCTGAATCTAGAACATAAGCTGCAGTTAAAAAAGGCAAAATTACTAGGGTATATAGCATATAATATAAGGATGATTAGAGAAGTCTGGATAGAGAGAATGGAAAAGCAAATTACAAAAAACCATGGGAAGACATCTGTATGCATCTCAAGTAAGTAAAAAGCCCAGATGTTTTAGGATTTTTACTTGAAAGTGTTTGCACTGGTATGTTTATATCCGAGGCAGAATTTAGAGATTTTTTTCCATCAGGTAAAATGATGGATGTGTGACACAAAAGAGGTAATTGGGAGCATTTTTTTTAAATTCCTTAAGAGTACTTGGTCAAAAATGTTGACCAAACAAATTGTTATAACTAAGGAAATTATGCTTTTGAGCGGATACATAGGATCTGAATTGTCTAGACATAGCAAGACCTTACTAAGTTTAATGCTACTGCCTGCCAAACAAGCAATTACTGAAAAATGGAAATATTGTAAAGGAGATAAAAGAACTGGAAGAATCATCTTAGGAAATGGAAAATAGCAAATTACATAGAAACAAATGGAATTGGTGCAAACCATACCATACTGAATAATGTTCAGAAGAGTGAGGTTTAAGGAATGGCATGAACTGAACAATGTATATAATGTTGAGTACTTAATTGTTCAAAACTAAAAGTACACTAAGAAAATAATGAATTATATTAGCATGGTTTTCTTTTCTATTAATGAATGTATGTGTACCGACGTCATTGTTTATGCTCCAAATTAATAATTATGTTAAAATAAGGCTGACATTGAAAACTTGTCTGCTTGGCTACATCAACATGCTACAACAGTAGACCTAAAGGACTTCCACCTCTCCACAGAAATGTCCACAACTAGAAGTTCTGACGGCAAGGAAGGAGAAAAAGAAAACCCATTAATCTGTGAGCCAAGACCACCATCCGCTGTCTCTGCAACATTCTCAAAGAAGTCTACCAAACTGAGTAGACACTATCAGCCTTTGATAAAATCACAATACTGTAGGTCCAGCTGTTTGAGATTTTTAATATCATAGCTCTAGAGGTTACACAGGCTGATGGACGTGTAATTTCTGGAAACTGTGGTGGATAGAGTTACGAACTCTGGAATCTGCCATTCCTGGTCACTTCACAATCATCATCAATTTGTCATAATGGCCAGTCAGATTGTCATACTGAACTCACAGGTTGTTTATGCTCATTAAAATACAAGGTACTGAAATACTGACTGAATAGGATATTGGGCAATTCTGACAGCTTTGCTGGTTTGAATTAGTGCTACTGACAGAAGAATAGTCACATCGGGCAATTCTGACAGCTTTGATGGTTTGACTTAGTGCTACTTGCAGAAGAAAAGTCAAATATTGTAACACACAATGGCAATTTTGCATGAGTATAACAAAAACATATTACTTAAATTTTACATTATGTAGGTTACAGGCTTACAGCAGTTTTGACTAGTCAACACAAATGATTAACCCAAATTGTGTTAAGTAATGTCAACCACCAGTAAATGATTCAGATTCAATGTCCAATGTTCATGCAAATACATAATCATTAATCACAGTTTAAATTTGCACTTTTGCTGAGAAGAAGCAGTTTTCAGTAGCTGATGATCACTGCAAATAAACTCACGGAAGATATTGCAAGACATGCTGAAATTTATCTTCACAAAAAACTCTGCTTTCACCAAGTCTGTGTTTAGTCCGTTTCTGCCGTTGGACCAAAGTTCATTCATTATACTGAAAAGTCTCTTGCAGAAAGCATTTGAGACTGGGATTGACAGAGTGCATGAAACAATATGAAGCAGCTGAATGTCATTCGGAGACAATACACTAAAAAAAAACTTTACCTATCATCAACCTATGTCGTTGACTGTACAATGTCAATTCTAACTTTTCAAAGAATGCAACATTCTTCATACAACTTGTCAGTATCAACAGTAGTGCCTTTAATATGCTCAAGTATTGTCAATATATTTTTCTGCCAACTGGATGTCATTGTCTAATGTGAGAACAGTAAAATGCTTGAAAACGGATTAATCATAGTTATTCACAACACACCAAACCAAGGAAGCAACAAAAGACAAGGAAACCGGCTTGGAGAAAACTAAGCTCTTTCAAGACTTCTTTAGAGTTAAAAAAATCCTAAAACACTGAAGTTTAGAAATTAAAAGATGAAAGTGCTTAGTTTTCATCAAGCCGGTTTCCGTGTCTTTTGTTGCTTCCTTGGTTTGGCGTGTTGTGAATTTTCATCATTTTATTGGCTCCTGGTTATTGTTTATCATAGTTATACAATTTCTGCAAATATGAGAAACAGCGATAAAAAAAAAAAAAAAAAAAAAAAAAAGAAATTGAGTTGCTTCCTGTTCAAATTTTCATTTTATTTCTGCATTCGCAGCATCAGAATGTAGTAGTTGACAGGCAGAAGAACCACAGAATTTGTCATTGTGACATTGTTGCAGCTTGCACTTCACAATTCTCATAATGGAGTGCAATTCAGTAGCTGTAGTTGCATTCGACTCCAAGCATCGGATGGCATCATCAAAAATAGTCATAACATTGTGAATCAGAGAGAGCAAACAATGATGTAGAATATTATCACTGTCGTGAGAAAACCCATCTCAAAGCAATACTGCAACTTTGTCTTGACAGAGAGCTGTACAGTAAGACTTTAGTGTTGGCCAACATACCAATCTGTCAATAGCAAGCAACAGGTTAAACCAACAGGTGGGCACATGGCGTAGCAGTTCACAGTATTCCATTTGCAAAAATCTGAATTCCAAAAGATAATCAGATTTTTCTGGCCAATGTTGAAAATGAATTGCAAGTTCTGATGATAAATGAATCATCATCAAAACTGAACGACTTTAATCCAAACTTCACACAGCTGTTGAAGATACATCTGCAATTTGCTTGTATCAAATTTTTGTTCACAACATGCAACTTCTGAAATACTGACGTGTTTTCTGAAATTTGTGAATGCATTGTCTGCACTGTATGAGGTGACAATCTAAACACAGCCTATTAGCTGCAATGATATATTTAATTCTATCAGCAATTGTTGTACTGGTTTCATCATTATCTTGATAAAAATCCATGAGTCCATTCTTCACACCTTCGGTTCTTGTAGTAGCAAACAGTCAATAGAAATATCTTCTTATTGCCTTTTCTCAAAGCATCTGATTCAGTTCCAAAGAAATAAGCAGATTTAACAGCACTGACGCAAAATTCCTTCACTTTCAGAGCCAGTATGTTTTCAATGTAACTTTTTGCTTTGTACGGCCACATGAAATTTTAGAAGCTAAAGTGGAATCAGGGAATAGATATGCCAGAAGCCTGTTGCCAAAGTCCTTACTATTGTAGCTGCGGTGATGTACAACACCATACTACTTAGTGGTTAGTTCTGCTGCACTAAAACTGTCTTCTTCCCGCGTATTTATTTTTAACAAAAATGCAGAAATCACGAGTGCGCTTTTGTGTCATTAGTGCATTCTTGTGCCTGGATGACTCAGCATGTATTGTAACGGCCTTCTTCCCCTCGTATTTGACAGCAAAGGACTGTCACCAGTGTGTGCAGTTTGCAGAGTGATCAATTTTTGATAACCATGAAAAATCCCCGGTAATCCACTCTTGCTTGAAAACACACAGCCTCCTCCTCTTTCTCTTACAAGTGTCCATTTTATGTGAATCAGAATTATCTAAATCTGATGATTCAAGTTTGTTACTATTACTAAATTGCTGACTAAATTTCAAACACACAGCCATAATTAACAGGTACTAGCGGCTAGCAACCAGTAGACAAACGTTTTTACCAGCAAAGTCCTTATGGGCTAAGTAAGCATATAAATCACTCACAATCATCAAGCAAGTAGTAGCCTGGATATGACAATGTCCTGGTCCAGTAATAAAACAGGAAAATGAGCTACGTTAAACCACACACACATACATATATATATATATATACACACACACACACACACACACACACACACACACACACACAAACAGACTCTCAACTCGCACAATAGACAACAAATCTCAGTTTTCAGATATGTTTCACGGACAAGGGGGGAAAAGTTAAGAGAGCAGGTATGCAAACACTAGAAAGGGACACTCAGGAGCGGCCTTAAGTCAACTGGTGCCTTAGGCAAAATGGCTCCATGGCACCTCCCACACACCACCTGGTGCCCCCATCCTGGTCTACCTATACCAAATAAATGCTGGAAAAGCGCCCCTGCCAGATCGGCGCCCTAGGCGGCCGCCTAGTTGGCCTATGCCCAAGGCCGGCTGTGGGGACACTATATTAGCATCAGTTATCAACTTCTCTCTTACATGTGCACAGGTTAAAGGGTGTTCCTCAATTCCAAGCAAGCAGTAAACTGTCCCACACATACAAGTCAAATCACATCATGACAGTTCAAAGTCAATGAATGCACTTTAAGAATCATAGTCAAACGTCTCTTTTTGAAACTTCTAGCATGAAGATAATATCAAACAATCCAATACAACATTGCCTTAAAATATAACCAAGTGTTTTGGCACACTGGACCATTCTTGAATTATATTTCAAGATCAACATTGCATGCATAACAATAACAGGTGGAGTAGCTTCTAAAGTTCCCCCAAACATAGTGGCTTATTCATTAATTTACAAACTGTGGATCAACAGTGTCAGTAACTTCCAACTATACCTCTTAAAATGAACAATAATACAATTGTTTTCTCTAAGATTTTAAAATACGACAAGTACTATTTATACTGTAGGCAAAATCAAGGAAAGTAAACAAGTGTAACATTTAATTTATAGAATTCAGTTACCTGACATTCCTTCATGTTACTGTTTCACTTTATAGCTGTCAACATAAATATAAAGTACAATGCAGGGTCTTAATCACCAAAAACATCTCCACTGATGGAGAGACAATCATTTTCTATTACACCTACACCCAATTAACCAGTACTCAGCAGCCAACACTTTTCTAGCAGGTCCCGGCTATGCTTACCAAAAACATTAGTCCAGTAATCACTTGGTTCTGGAAAGAAACTAGTGACATCCTTTCGTAAATGGGCTCTCTGACACCGTAACGTCAAACATGTTCTTCACGGTTCGGTGTTTGAGACAGATGGCTGTCTCTTACTCCTACACCGTTCGTATTGGTGACTAAACTTGTACCTATCAAGTGTACATTATTACAAGGGACTTTGCTCTTTTGAGTCTTAAAAAGTTCATGTTTTTCTCAGTTCCACACTGAAAAGCTCACACATTCAGTGTTAGGACTTATTTTTAAAATGGAGTTCCCTGATAAATAATAGTGAATTGTATTAATTAATAAAAACATTTTTATAAGCATAACATAATGCCTTTTCTCTGTGTGTGAGCTTCATAGTTGAAATTGTTAGGAAGCTGTTGGTAAGTGTTCCACACTCATTCGGGTCTATATTATAAAGACGAATGCTTACTTCATCAAATACCTAAACATCGACCCATCATCAAACCGCATAAACACCGAATGCCCTATACCAGGAAATTCAAAAAGTCGAACTGTAATACCGCCCGCTACATACTAACTACACAAAAATTAAATAAACCACATACATACACTAACCAAAACCCTACTTCTAACCCTAAACTAAACCCTACTTCTAACCCTACACTAAATCTTACATATACCACCATGTATGCACTTAACTTAACCCGCACCCTAACCCTAAGGTCCCTTAACTATCACACACTTACCTTACGGAGCTAAACCGCAGAAGGCCAACCTTGATGATTCCACGTTTCTGCTTTCGCTCTTCTGGACGATCAATGTTTTCGCGGTTCGATGAAGACGGGTCGACGTTTAGGCGTTCGGGTATGTAAGCGTTCGTCTTTTTAATATAGACCTACTCATTCTACCTGTTTGCTCCACATGAGAGGTAGCGTACCTCATTTTGGAGATGGAAGGTTGGTAACTATGAACTGCCAAATTATATCCTCCAAAGACTGTAAATAAATGTTACTTACCAACCATCACCAGCAAGATAAAGTGAATTATGGCAATAAAGGATGAAATTCCTAGACACATCTTATCCTAACCTGGACACTGGAAAGCAATCGGCAATTCCTGGATGGTTGGCAACCCTAGTGGTAGGGCTTCCCTTGCAGGCAGTGGCACCACTACAGCAGTTTTCCAAACCTCATGGGCATGCCCAGTGACCTGGCTTACAATCCACAAGTGAAGGAAGGGTTTAGAAAGGGCATGCCTGACTCTAAGTTAGGCATCTAATTAAATTCAACCATGAAAGTGGTGCTTTTAGTTTTTATAGAGTACAGCTAGGACATGTTCCACGGCCATTTTAAGGGGATGAATGGGACTTGAGGATTTATGCAATTTCAAGGACTGCTTCTAGAGTAAAATTAATACTACATCTGCCTACAAGTATTGGTCTAGATTTAGTAAAACTATTTTGGATTAGTTCCATACACTGCAAGTTATTTCTTAGTTTTTTAAAGTAAGGAAAATGGATTTGTAATTATCTTTGGTTTCTTATGCCATTCAATTCATGTTCAGCTTTGGTCTTTCCGATGGTCTATCTTAGCTCCTTTGTAATTTTTTTAAGTTTTTTAATATATTTGGGCTTTGTAATGGGAAGTTGAAAGTTTTGCTTGTATAGTTTACTTACAGTGGTGGAACACAAAGATGGTTTATTTTTAATTTCCCACTGTATTTGGTTACAGTGGAGACAGCTACATCTATACTGTGCTTTATGGGAGTAAAGTTCAGATGAAAAAGTAGAATCTGCATCTTCAAGGGAAGTGGTGACATTGCAAGTAAACTTATGTTAGCTCATAACAGAATTTTAGCAAATCTGTATGTATAAAGTCTTGTTCTAACTGTTTTCCACTAAGGGGCTACTGTGACTTTAAAGAAGGTTACTGTTTATGGTATGACTTAACTAGGGATGGAGATACTAAAAGATGGTCAAACCTTTGGGCAATGCTGGTGAGGAACACGCCCACCAAGTTCTATCCCCATAGCAGACTGGTTGACTATTCCATCTAAGCAGCTATCACTTACTAGGTCTAGGAATCTTTGGGTATACCCAAACTTTAGAGATGTTAGCCAAGTACTACAGTTGCAGAGGGGATTTACCTACATGTGATATCTCTGACAAATATGGAGGTGCCTGTGCAGTATCTCTCAGGTCTGAAGGCACAGTAGGTGCTGAATCCAGGTAAGGAGGGAGTGCTAACCTTGCTCTGAAACTGGGTCTTAAGTTACAACACAGACATGGATGTGTTCTATACGCAGAAAAGCCTTTAAATCAGACAGTTTATTGCGGACTTTTTCAACTAAATTGATCAGAATTAGGATTTGCAATGCGACTACAATGATGGACTTCACATAAAACCGCATGGAGGAAGAAAGGCCCTTGGCCAATAAGCAGAAGTCACATAGCAAGGCATGCAAGTCATCTCTAGCAAAGCAGGATAGCCTACAAATACATCTCCATCCCGGCTGACACACAAGGCTGTTAATAAATTAGTTTTGAGACACAACACACTACTTTGCTTTATAATACATTACATGGTAGAGTATCTGTTAACATTTCTGTATTCAGGTTGACATGAGCTGGATTACAGTTAAAAGCAATCATATGACTGTATACTAGTGACACTTTTGAGACTCTGATATCACAAAATAAGGTTGTTGTTTTCTTTCGGCTTTTCCTGGTTAGGGGTCACCACACCGGAACTCCGGTCCGCTAATGATTGGCAGTCGATTTTTTTATGGTGCCGAGGTGCCAGCCCGACGCCCAACCTTCAACGAAGGCAAACCCATTCACGCATGTCTTTCGAATGCCACTGGACCGCGGCGAGGACATGCAGACTCCACACAGAAGGAGCTCCAGCCGAGAATCGAACAGGAGAACCTCTTGCTGTGAGGCGACAATGCTACCACTGCACCGCCACGGCTTAAATATCACAAAATAAGGTAAAGTTTAATAAATGTTTCTTATGGTGAAGACTTAAGCATTTAAAAACATTTTAACTACGTGACTAAATAATGATTATTGAAAGTGCTATATATCACAAGATGAAATGGTGTACAATAACACAAAAATACTATAGTTGCACGCACTAGATATAGGGAATTCTTAACCATAAGACTAAATAGCTGTGTTAAACCAATAAACAACTATGTTTGCTGAAGCTGCTTAAACATTACAGGATATGGGATTAAATGCATGAAGATGTTGCTATCAAGGCATACAACATGGTGAAGCTAAGATAAAAAGAAGTTATGTCTTACCATAACATTCCATCTGTATTATTGATCCTCGTTCAAGTCATTACGTATGGGTATCTGTTCCGACCTCGGAACCGAGATGGCCATTTTCCAAGCTCGCGTCAGCTACAAACTCTCGAGCTAAACTCTTACCCATAAATCCCCCTCTCCCTGTTACCTCAGATTGAGTTTGCAAGTCAAAAGAAGGTAGACGCTACCTCTGGTCAAATGACCTAAGAGAACCGAATGGTGAGATCCACTAGAAGCCACAGGAGGGGGAAGGAGGGAGGGTCAATGACTGAACGAGGATCAACAATACAGATGGAACATTATGGTAAGACATAACTTCATTATCTGATAATGTTAATCCTTGTTCATTCCTTACGTATGGGACAGAGCCCCAGCTACCTCTATTCCTGGGAGCCTCTCATGGAGGACATTCCTGAGCACCATAAAACCAAAAGATGCTCTTCCCCTGGAGGCCAAATCCAATTTCTAATGACTGATGAGGGTTGAAGCGTAGCCCAAGTTGCAGCTGCACAGATGTCATGTAAAACACCCCTGGCATGGAAGGCAGCAGAAGTTGCCACTGACCTTGTCGAATGAGCCTTCATGGTAGTAGACAACGGAATATTACGTTGTGTATAAATGAAGGTCAGACAGTCTTTCAACGATCTAGCTAATGTGACCTTAGCAACAGCAGATCCTAATCTAGGTCCAGAATAGGCCAAAAATAACTGGTCTGATTTACGAGAGGACCTAGTCCTGTTTAAGTAAAAATGGATTTGCCTGTGAATACCTAGTGTATGTAGGCAATACTCTCCTCTGTTTGAATGATTGGGAAAGAAAACTGGCAATTCAATGGTTTGATTAATGGACATTTCAGAGATCACTTTTGGCAGAAAAGAAGGATTAGTTCTCAAAGACACTCTATTTCGATGAAAAATCAAGTATGGACTCTTGATGCACAACACTTGAAGCTCAGAGATACATCTGGCAGAAGTAATAGCGACCAAAAACAAGGTTTTCCATGACAAATATTGGTCGGGGATGCAAAGAGGTCGCAGCAAGGATGGCCCCAGCAGTGGAAGATCTCCGCCGCTATCAAGGGATTCAGGGACCACTCATGAGGTTGTAGAATGCACCTGCTGAGTCTGTCTGCTATCACATTGGAACTCCCGGGAATGTGCGTTGCTAGAAGAAAACGGTTGGTAGTCATCGCCCATTGCCATATCCTCATGGCCTCTCGACAAAGGGGGTAAGATTTGGTTCCACCTTGTTTGTTGATGTACCAGACCACCGCCATGTTGTCTGACTGAATTGCAATTGTCCCAGATGGCAGCAGGGAATGTAATGCTTGTAACACCAGAAGCACCGCTCTCAGCTCTAGAACATTTATATGCAGTTGGGCCTCCAATTCGGATCAAGTGCCTTTGACTGTCTGTCCCTGACATAGCCCCCACCCCCACCCCATCAGGGAGGCATCTGTGGTCACTGTGGCCTTGTGTTGCTGGGAGGAGAAGGGGCGAGACCATTGGGACAGATTGTGTGTCATCCATCAATTTAAATCCTGTTTGCACTTGTGGGTTACTTGAATCTTGGCTGAAAGAGGATGCTGAAAATGATACCACTGGGTGAGCAGTAGCCATTGTAGAGCCTCGTATGAAACCTGGCCAGGGGTACAATGATGATGGAGACTGCCATGGAACCCAACAGCTGTAGGACAGTGTGAGCTGTGGATTTCTCCCTTGAAAGGACTGGGATCAGTTGTTGCTTTATCCTTAGAATTCTGTGCTCTGGAATGGCAGCTCTGCAGTTCTTTGTATCCAAGATAACCCCTACGAATTCTGTGGACTGAGATGGGGTGAGATTATATTTTTGCCAGTTTACGGTTATGCCTAGCCTTTGTGCAGCGAGGAGAGAGCATGCCAGGGCTTCTTCCAGTAGATGTCTGGTGGGGGCGAAAATGAGCCAGTCGTCTAGGTATGGAAACACCTGGAATCCTTGTAGTCGCAAGTGAGCTGTGACGACTGCCATGCACTTTGTGAACACTCTGGGGGCTGTAGAGAGTCCAAAGGGCAGTACTCTGAACTGGTAGTGACTTGCTCCCGCACAGAAGTGCAAAAATCTTCTTGATGGCCTGTCCACTTTTATGTGGTAGTACGCATCTTGAAGATTTATCGAGCACATCCAATCATCTTTTTTTTTCCAAAAGCGGGAGGATAGACCATATTGTGACCATCCGGAATTTTTGTACTCTCACAAACTTGTTCAGTACACTGAGATCCAAAATTGGTCTCCAGTCCCCGGTTTTCTTTGGCACCAAAAATAGTCTTGAGTAGAATCCGGATCCTATCTGGTCTGGAGGGACTATTTTGATGACTCTCTTTCTTAGCAGCTTTTCTATCTCTAGTGCTGCTTCTTCCCTTTGACTGGGTGGAACGTCGAGAAGGATTTTTGAAAGGACAGGACAAAGATCGAAGGGGATATGATAACCTCTGGTTATAATCCTTTGTACCCAAGAATCGGTGGTGATGGTTAGCCAGGCAGAAGGGTACAAGGAGAAACGACCCCCAACCACCTCCAGAGGAAAGACGTTGGGCCACTCTTCAGGAGCGCTGGTAGGATTGGTCAGGGAAAGAGTCCCTGGTACCCTGGTTACGTGGACCCCCTCTGCCCAAAAGGAGCATCTTCCATGCGAGTTTCCCCCTCTGCCTCTAGGGGAGAACTCAGCCTGTGTGTCACAGAAAGGACCCTGAGATTTCTTGAGCCATATCTTCCCGCTCTTTTGGTTTTGGGAGAAAGCACAATGAGGGGAAGAATAACGGACACCTACGGCAGAAAGGGTCTTACCGTCCTGTTCACATCTGGCCAGTGTGCTTTTAACTTTGGGTCCAAACAACGAAGAGGCCTCAATGGGAGCATTAAGAAAGGAAGCCTTAAAGGGTTCCGCGAAATTGCACAAGCGCATCCAGGCTTGTCGTCTCAAGACCACAGCTCAACCCGCCGTTCTAGCTGCTCCTTCTGATGTGTGAGATATCAGTCGCATAGAGGAGTTAGATATTGACTCAATGGTGGCCAGCTGAGAGGCCACCTTGTTACTGACCTCATCAGACATGGCACCAGCCAAGGTTTCAGAGAGCTCAGAAATCATATCCCTTTGAAGCCTGGTAAAATGTGCCATATAATTCAGGGACCTGATAATAAAGGTCGCTGATGCAAAGGTGCGCTTCCCTATCCTGTCCAGGGCCCGGGACTCTTTGTTAGGTGGATGGACAGACTGGCTTTCTTCTTCTGCCAGATCCTTTTCTGTTGCAGCTGCCACCACCAGAGCATCCACAGGAAGACATTTAGACCAATGGGGATCCATAGCAGGAGGGGACAAAATCTTATCTGGCCTCCAGGGAATAGCCGAGATGGTGTCAGAAGCTTTCCACGCACGCTGCATGATGAGCTGGACAAGTTCATCGGCAGGTGGAGTAACCCAGGAGGTAGGGGGCTGGGAGCGAAAAGCCTGCAGGAACACAGACTTCTCAGAGGTCGGATTACAGGGCTGCCAGTCACCTCTGTGTTTAAGGATTTTGAGGATATCACCATAGGATACCTCAGAGGGTGACCGAGGGGATCCTTCCCCCTCATCAAAGTCTGTGTCTTCAGTGAGGGACTCCTCTGTGGAGTCTATGTGCTTCCTCTTACACAAACTTTTCCAGTGGACTTCTTCAGAGGGAGAAGCTAGGGAAGACAGCGGAAAAGGGGTTTCCTGTGGGAATATGTCCTGAGGCCCTTGCACCTGGTGTCTGCTAGGTGCGACTTGTGAAAACAGTGTACCAGAGGAGGGCGAGGGGATAGACAGCACAGTATCGCCAGCAGAAGCCAGAGCCTTCTCCATCAGTTGAAAGGCTGGTCCACCTGAAGAGGGGTGTGTCCAGGACAGGGGTCACCCCCTCCCCTAAGTGGCTCAGCCTGCCGACTCGGAGTCTCCGGATGGCTGTGGAACAGCAAATTACGTGTGTCACAACTGTCATCCTGGGTCGTAGCAAAACTCTCCTGCCACGAAGGCAACTGCGGTTCCTTATTGAGATCCATAAAGGGAACCGCAGAGGGGGAAGACTGTGCTATATCAATGGACTTCAAAGGAAATGAAGGAGGAGAATAAGAAGGGGTCTTTGGAGATGGGTGATCACCTCCTAAGGAAGGATAGGTCCTGGGGGGTGGGATACCTCTGGCCAGAAGCACTTGATCCACAAGACGTAACACGTCGTGTTCGGAAAGGCTTCTAGTGGACCTCACGGAGACTGAGGGAGAAACAGGTCTGTCCACAGAAGAGACAAGCTCGGTGCCCACCTCACTAGTCTGCACAGAGAACAATGGTGCCTACAGAGACTGGACTACGGGTGTCTGCACCGAGGTAATCACTGGTGCCGAGGTCATGGTCTGCACGGACACAAGGATCGGTGCCGAAGTGGTTGCCGGTACCAAAGCTGGAACCAACAAAATTGGAGCAGATTACTGAGGCGTCGGTTCCAAGTAAGATGTGGTCAAGGTCTGCACCGACTGAATGGTCAGTGCTGATGCAGTAGTCATAATAGTCTGAACCGAGGAGCCCCTCGGTGTCGATACAGTAAAGGCTACAGGAGAAAACGGAGCCAAGATCCCTGATGGTGCCGAAGGTCTAGGCACTGAAAGCACTGGGGCTGACTGAGTGAGTTCCAAAGCAGAAACTTTAGCCTTTTTAGGTCTTGGTTGGCGGGAGTCCCCAGCCGGGGACGAAGACAAAGACTTGGCCTTAGTAGGATCATCCAAAATTTTCTTATGGGTTCTAGAATGGGTTGAAGCCTCCAACCCAGAAACAGCCTCTGAAAAGGGAGATTTGAGAAGTCCCTCCAGCAACAACTTATTTTTCCTTTCCAACAAGGTTCTGTTAGAAAAATTTTTAAAATAGCACAGGGTGGGTCAACAGATAAGTGGGACACCCCAAGCAATAAACGCACAAAGAGTGAGCATCTGATGTAGGTAATTTATGCCCACAATCAGAACACCTTTTAAATCCCGGACTACCTTTCTGATCTGCCATGATAGAAAAAAAGGACAGTAGAAAGGGTACTAGGCAATGGTACAAAAGAATATCCGAAGGTATGAAGAAAGGAAGAGATTACCAATGATGGTAAGGGAGAAATACCTCGCGGTAAAAGGTGTACAGTAAAGAGAAGAAAACTCAAGAAAATATGGTCGCAAAATGCGATAGGGTAAGAGACAATAAAATAGAAACTTTTCTGACTGAAAAAGTTATACATATGACTAGTCTGAAAACAAATATCTATACTTAGCTCAAGAGAAGCAGCTTGACATGACCGAATGGCAACGCGGCAAACGAAATCTGAGGCAACAGGTAGAGGGGGATTATGGGTAAGAGTTTAGCTCGAGCGTCTGTAGCTGACGTAAGCTTGGAAAATGGCCGACTCAGTTCCAAGATCGGAACCGATACCCATACGTACGGAATGGACGAGGATTAACAATATCAGATGAATATTTTCTTTTACTGCAATTGTACTTGCATTATACAGTGATCATTCTGTTTCTGAGCATTTGTTTAAGTAATTAATCTTGTGGCAAAAAATAGTCATTTCTTGGTTTGTTGTTTTCCTTCTAGTTTTCTTTGCCACCAAATCGCCATGCAGAAGGGTGAAATACCTAGGGATGTAGATTTTTGTTTAATCGGCACTTGAGCGATACTTTTGATGTGCTTTTACATTAAAAATTCCAAGATCATTCATTTTATTAAAACAAGAAACGTCTTTATTAAATTATCACGCATGACATCTGCAATCATATATTTATATAAATGAAAACAAACTATATTAATATAATTTTAGTTGCAAACATTATACATAACTTATCAGTCACTGTCAGGCAAACATTACACTGCATTCAAATCCTGCCCTCTTTTAAACCTCATTCCTCATCTGCAAGTATTGTTGCCACAATTCCCATGTACTTTGCTCCTACCCTTTTCTAAAGATCCCAATTCCAGTTGTTTTATCTCAGTTACCATATTCACTACTTCTAATACACTTGGTTTAGACTTTGATTTCCATTTTCTACTAACTGGTTTTTGGCAGCCACCACAATTAGACTCAGCAAGGCCTTACTATATCTAGGCAATTCCAACTGTGAATTTGCTCACCCAGCAAGTTCTCACAGAGTAGTCTGCAAGGAATCTTTAAAGTCTGTCAACTAATTACACTCCCAGAAAGTATGTTCGCAATTACCCCTTTCTTCTCCATCTCACCTCCAACATTTGCTATCTACCTGAGGAAAAATTCTTTGGAGTCTACTTGGGCTATAAAAATACCTATGTCAACACTTTCAGGCAAATATCCTAAATCTTCTAGACTTTGTTGCATACTTGGCAGATATACATATATCGCCCCATTACTACTTTGTGAATTGCTTATCTAACCGTTCTAGCCAATCCTTTCTAACCTCCTGTGATTGATTCTTATTGCAACATGTTTATATTCTCTACTAATTATTCCTTTTTTAACAGCAGCTTCTGTTCTAGATTCTAACAACTCTACCAGTGCTGGTCTTTCGCTTAGGATCCCCCTGTTTTGTTCTCTATACCTATACTCTGATAGCACTCCTTGATAGTGAAAGCAATCTCTAGCCTGCAGTCAAAATAAATTATTGTCCTCTTCCCATTCTGTTAAATTTTCCCCCTCTAATTATTTGCTTCCAGTACCTTGGTTCTTTTGCCAGTTTTCTCCAATAAATTCCAGCCCCCTCTTGCCGATTGTCTGTATCCCTAATTGCAGTCATCCCTACTGGCAGAACTTCCTTTTTACATTCTCATGTTGGCTCAATTCTTAGAATACTTTCTGCTACTTTATGAATATAACACTCTGTATGGTTATTACTCTCCTTAAGGATCGGCATCCAAAATCCCAGTCTCCCCTTGTTTCTTGAGCACCCCCCCCCCAGTTTCATCATCATCACCCCTTTCCATTTTGAATTATAGGTTTCTGCTGTGTATAGGAACCTTAACCGTGTTGTTCTGACACCTTGTTCTACTGGAAGAATTAGCTTATCCCACTTGACACTTGCAGTCTTCCCCTCTCAGATAAAATCATTCAGCTCATTAATTGCTATCCACAAATTCTCCTCTGGATGATAAAAATGTGTCTGACCTATGTATAAAACTAAAGGGACTAAACACATTTTAACTGCTTGTATCTTGCTATCCATATCCATATAACAAAGCTTCCAATTTCTCAGTTTTGCATTATCGTTTTAGTCTCTTCCCACATCTTTAGCTGCCACACCAGAATCTTTTTCATCCATATTCCTAAGTACTTCATTTTACCATGTCCCCATAAATATGGATATTGCTGAACCAATTCATTTGTGGGTACATAATTTATAGCTATTGCCTTTGTTTTATTAATTTTGTATCCCAAGATCATCTGAAACTACCTCAAAATGATCCACAACACCAAAATGTCTTTTTGTGGTTTTATCAGATATAAAATAATATCTGTAAATAGAGCCAGCTTTTCTTGACTACCATAGCATTTTTATCCTTGAACTTCTGAGTTCCTTATTTTCTTTGCTAATGGTTCTAAATATAAGGCAAATAGGAAAGAGGACACCCCCTGCGTGATTCCTCTGTTCAAACAGAAATTATCAGACAGAAAACTACCCATTTTAATTTTCACCTCCAGTACCCTCAGATATCCCCCTAATCAACATTATAATTTTATCAAGAAATGCAAATGCTACCATTTCCCTGCATATACACTCCAAGTTTACTCTGTCAAATGCTTTCTCTGCATCAAGACCAACACCAACAGTGATATTTTCTTACATTCTGCTTCCCTCTGGATCACCAATGTTCTGTTAATGTCAAATGTTTGCCTCCCCTCCACAAAACTAGGTCTATATCACTTTGCTGAAGGCTCACTTCTGTAAACCTTCGTGCATTGATCCTAATACAGTAAACGTCCACATCAGCGAACATTCACTTCAAGAAATGACTTACCCAGGTAAAGAAACGAGTTGGCCATCATTAAGAAATTTTCCCTTTTCCCCACTGTAGTGCGATCTTGGAGTTGGTATACATAGTTGGGGTGAGGAGGTTCAAATACTGTGCTTTATGTGACAATGGGAATGCTGGGCAACTCATTCCATTACCTGGGCAAGTCATTCACTGAAGTGAACGTTTGCTGTATTAGGGTCGATGAATAAAGGTTCATGGAAATGAACCTTAGATGAACTCATATACACCCCACAAAAAGTACAGTTGTGTACACTTACCATAAATGTAGATGTTCGAGTGTATTCACTGTTGCAGTCATTACATTTGGGTAATCTGCTGGCAGGTTGCTCTCAGTCGGCCTGAATTCCAAAGTCTTGGGTCCTGCGTCAGTAGCTGTCTCTTCTTCCATGACGTCAGGTCATCAGGGATATAAAACAGGCAGCCGACACCATTTTCTTTAGTTTTTCTTGCCCCAGATGTCAGGTGCCCCCCAAATGGGGAG
This sequence comes from Protopterus annectens, assembly GCF_019279795.1. NCBI lineage: Eukaryota > Metazoa > Chordata > Ceratodontiformes > Protopteridae > Protopterus > Protopterus annectens. The sequence continues at coordinate 286,887,943 of NC_056736.1, read as the reverse complement.
CAAAAATATATATATATAAGAATATATAAACTATATATACATGCAACAACATAAACTTTACCTTCATCTAAAAGCAAATACACCACAAAGGCTGTAGAATATACTGAAGGAAAGAGAAGTTCCAGAATGAAAGGGGGATGGCGGGCGGGTAACCTGTACTGCAACAGTGAATACACTCAAACATCTAAATTTATGGTAAGTGTACACAACTGTACTATGTTCTTCGTGTTTCACTGTTGCAGTCATAACATTTGGGTAGAATCCCAAAGCTATGGATGGGAGGCTGGAGCTAAACAGCATTAGGGGCAGCTATAAGGCCCTGCAGAACTGCAGTGGAAAAGCCTGCCCTGGACTTAAAGAAGAGAGGCAAATGATAATGCTTTGTAAAAGTATGAACAGAACTCCAAGTAGCAGCTTCTAGAATGTCTTTGGTTGGTACCCCTCTGAGAAAAGCTGCTGATGTAGCTGCAGCCCTGGTGAAATGAGACCTAATGCCCTTGGGCACCGGTTTACCATGATGTAAGTATCAGAAACGAATGCAGTGGCTTATCCACTTTGAAATAGTCTGCTTTGAAATAGCCTTTCCCTCTGATCCTGCAGCAAATGCCACCAGTAGCTGCTCAGTTTTTCTTAGAGCTTTAATCCTGCTCAAGTAGAATCTTAGTTGTCTGTGTACATCCAAGGAATGCAGAATCCACTCCCCCTTGTTCTGTGGATTTGGATAAAAAGTTGGCAGATGAATAGTTTGGTTAAGAGCCACACTGGAAACCACCTTAGGCATAAAGGAAGGATTGCTCCTGAGGGACACCCTGTCTGGGTAAAATATGATAAAAGGCTCCACAGCCATGAGGGCCTGTAGCTCTGAAACCCTTCTTGCTGAAGTAATTGCCAGGAGCAAAGTTGTTTTCCATGATTTTGTTTGTTTCTTTCGGCTTTTCCCGGCTAGGGGTCGCCACAGTGGAACTCCGGTCTGCTAATGATTGGCAGTTGATTTTTACGTACCGGCTTGCCAGGCCTGAAGCACAACATTCAACAAAGGTACGCCCATTCACGCATGTTTCCACGCAGAAGACGCTCTAGCTGAGAATTGAACCAGACAGCGTCTTACTGTGAGGCGACAACGCTACCGCAGCACCACCACCGTGGGTATAAAGCTGTTTTCCATGATAAAAGAAGCTCACCCTGCCTCCATTTGAACCAGCTGCTACTGCAGATATAAAGCTGTTTTCCATGATAAAAACTTTATATCTGCAGTAGCAGCTGGTTCAAATGGAGGCAGGGTGAGCTTTTCCAACACAAAATTGAGGTCCCATGCAGGAACTGGTGATCTGGGAGGCCTTAAATTTTTGGCACCTCTAAGATACTGTTTCAGCAAAGGGTGAGAAAAGATTGGTGGCTCTGCGTTGTAATGAGCCGAGATGGCAGAGGCATGGATTTTTATTGATGAAAAAGATAGGTCTTTGTCAAGCATCTCAGTCAAGTATTGTAAAATCTGAGGAATACTTGGCTCTGCTGTGTCAGTTCCTTGTGCTTGGTTCCAAGCACAGAATCTCTTCCATTTATCAGCATAAGATTTTCTAGTACTAGGCCTTCTGGCTTCCAAAATGACATCCATCACAGATTTACTGAGAGGTGGTGTTTGAATAACTACATGATCAGCCATGCTGCCAGGTTCAGTGTTTGGAGCTGATTGTGCAAGATCGGATTGTTTTGATGAGACAGCAAGTGAGGTATTTGAGGCAAGTACCAAGCTGGGAATTGAGACATATTCCTTAGGATTGGATACCAGTGTTGGCGGGGCCAGTCCGGGGCAATTAGTATCATTTTTGGTTTTTCTTGTCTGACCTTTAGCAGGACCTTGGGAAGAAGAGGCAGAGGAGGAAAGGCATAAACTGATAAGACTTTTCCAACTGAAGGATAGGGCATCCACTTGCCATGCTTGTCTGTGAGAAGTCCTTGTGCAGAATTTGTCCAGTTGATAATTCCAAGGAGAGGCAAATAGGTCTATGTCCGGACTCTCCCATTTCTTTGTTATCATGCTGAAGACTTGTGGATCCAGTTTCCACTTGTGAGGGTCCATAAGGTTTCTCCTTAAGTCGTCTGCCAGAGTATTTTGCTTTCCTGGCAGGAATTGAGCTTGAAGATGTACTTGGTAAGTCAAGGCTGTGTCCCACAATGCCATGGCAAGTCTGCAAAGGGGGTACGATTGTGTGCCCCCCTGCTTGTTTAAATACCACATAACCGTGGTGTTGTCCGTCTTTATCAGTAGTTTTCCTGGATGAAGTAAGTCCTTGAAGGCTGTCAGAGCATTCTGGACAGCTAACATCTCTTTTTGGTTGATATGCAGATGCATTTGTTTTGGGGTCCATATGCCCTGAATGCATCTTCCCGCCAGGTGGGCCCCCCATGCATAGTCTGATGCGTCTGTAGTTAAGGTTTGGCTGGCAGGGGGTAGAGTGAAAGACCGTCCCATGTTTTGGTGACATGCCTCTGCCCACCAAAATAACTCCTATTGTAGGCAGGGAATGAGAGCAATCATTGTTTCCAGACTGTGACAATGTTGACTCCATAAACTTTTTAGGTACCACTGTAGTTTCCTCATATGCAGTCTTGCATATGGAATCAGTAGAATGCAGGATGCCATGAACCCCAAAGCGTGCAGAATTTGTCTTGCAGATAATTGGGTATTTGTTGCCATCTTTTTGAAGTAAATAGTCAGTTGCCTTTGTTTGTCTGGCGTGAGTAAAGCCATCTGGGCAATTGTATTCAAGCTTGCACCCAGGAATGTTATCTTTTGAGAGGGTACCAGTTGTGATTTCTTTTTGTTTAGTGTACCCCAGGCATGTTAGAAGCCTTTTCACAAATGCCAGATGCTGAAGAAGAATGTCCTTGTTCTTTGCTTGAATGAGACAGTCGTCCAAGTAAGGATAGATTTGTATACTTCTTTGTCTGCAAAATGCAATTACCGGTGACAGGCACTTTGTAAAGACCCTGGGTGCAGTAGATAAGCCAAAGGGCAGTGCAGAGAATTGGTAATGCATAAAGCCAGCCTTGAAATGGAGGTATCTTCTGCATGATTCCCTTATTGGGATATGCAGGTATGCCTCTTTTAAGTCTAAAGTCACTAGCCAAGCGTTCTTGCCCAGCATGGGCAGAAGCTGCTGCAAAGTTAGCATTTTGAATTTTGGAATGTCCAGGAATGTGGTCCAAATTGATAAAACCAGTATTGGGCACCAGGCCTTGTCTTTTCTGGGTACCAAGAACAGTCTTGAGTAAAACCATTGTCCTTTTTCCTGTTGTGGCACTGGCTGAATAGCCCCCATATCCATGAGGGACGTAACTTGTTTCTGTGCCTCTGCCCATTGATTATTTGGCAGATCTGGCCAACCGTTTGGAATTGGCAGAGTGTGGAAGTGGAATCTGTATCCCTGGGATACTATGTTTAATACCCACTTGTCCTGGTTTATTAACTGCCAATTTTGAGCATAAAGTGCTAATTTTCCCCCTAAGGGAGCTGCCAAAAGATAAGTGCTTGGTGAAGGCAGAGGGAAGTCATTGAGACTGTTTACTGTAGGGTTGCGTTTTATTTCCTCCAGATTTGGAGGTAGAGGCACCCCATTGCTTTGACCTGTAAGAATCCTGTGACTGGTATCTAGAACCTTTAGGGCACCTGGGTTTGCCCCGTGGAGCTCTGTCGGACACAGGAAAGGACCAATTTTTTGTAGGCCAGTGTCTACTGAATCTTGGTGGCTGCACTTGTAAGAAGTCTTTTACAGTTTGCATAGACTTAGCTTTGTCTTCCATTTTCTTTAAAACCTCTTCTGCCTTAATACCAGAGTATCATGCTGTAAAGATGCATCCAGCAATTTAGCTTTAACATGATCAGGCAAATTTTGCTCTTTTAGTCAGGAATGCCTTCTAATCACAGATCCAGTAACTGTGGCCCTGCAGGAGGTCTCTAAGGAATCAAAACCGCACTGCAAAGTATGCTTTCCAACTTGTTCTGTTGCATGCAATTCTTTATTTTCTACACATTCGGAAATCAATATCATTTTCTGTTTCAGTAATCCCATAACATGCTGTTGATACTTAAGCATACAAAACTGGCAGTTTAAGGCCCTAACTGCCAAGGTTGCAGATGTATAAACCTTCTTTCCCCATCTATCCAGTGCCCTGGAATCTCTATGAGAGGGTGTAGGATTTTTTGCTGTTGAGGCCTTTACACCTTTTGGACCCTGTGAAATAGTTTCAGGGTCAGCAGCAATGTTTTTGAATAAAAATCTGTGTGAGTCAGGAACCCTGTAATATCTGTCTGGCTTGCTAGGAGCCGGAGGTAAGGAGTCTGGAGTCAAGCTTGACTCCGAAAACACATCATCCAAAATGTCTAAAACAGGAGGTATGGCTAAAGGCCTATGCTGAGGGAGAAGGAAATCCCTAAACCTCTTTTTTGATTCTGAGAAATCTTGACTCTCCCAGTGAAAATGCTCTCTCAAAGTATGCAATGTTTCTCCAAAGGAATAATCTTCAGGAGGAGATGCAGATGGGATAGATTCCTCTGCATCAGAATCCTCATAGGGTGGTATAGAAAATTCCTGATATGAAGTGGAATCAGAAGAAAAAGAAACCTGATCTGAAGATTTATTAAACAGTGTCTTGCCTAGGCCTCTTATCAGGAGGGAGTTGGGAACCCCTGATCAAGGTAATTAGGTCTTCAGCCATTTTGATCATCTGCTTTTTGAGCATAGAGGCCTGAGCACGTGGCTCATGCATTGGTTTTTAGCTTTATAAGTTGCTTTTGTCTTTGATTTTGAAGTTGGCGTCAGTTTTATATAGAAATGCTGGAGCCTCAAGACACCCTCAGAAGCCGGTGCCTGCTCAGTGGCTCCGGACCCATCCGAGGGAGGGACATCCACCGGTACAATACCTTGAGAATCTCGCTGTGTGCCGGACTCCACATGGGTCTCGGTAGAGGCTTGCGACTCGAAAGTAGCAGATCAGGGCCTGCGAAAACACCTCACTGACTACCGGCGAACCGGCGACTGACTTAGGAGAAGCTTCGTTGTCGGTTTTGGACCTCGACGGTCTGTCTCTGTCCTTTTCTTTGCATTTTTTGTGAACTCCGGTAGTCGTATTGCTATCCAATGACATTTCAGGATAGTTAAATCTGTTTCCAAAATATTTTGAAGCAAAGATATACTGACGCTTAATAGTACGTTGGTTAAATCTAGCACAAAACTGACAGCTAGGCACATTATGATCAGGGCCTAGGCAAGGAATACAGTACAAATGGAAATCCTTATGAGGTATTTGCTTCCCACAAGTAATGCAATTATTAACTTTTACTGACATTGGTATGGAGCAAGAAAAAGTTTCCCCAACGGGGTACTTAGCTTTAGTGATGACTTCGGTTCTGAAACTCAAATTCGAAAATTTCAGGAGTCGGCCAACCGGCATTTGCGAACTGCTTCTGCTTCGGGCACCGTGCGGCAAGAAAGACTAAAGAAAATGGCGTCGGCTGCCTCTTTTATACTCCTGACGACCTGACATCATGGAAGAAGAGACAGCAACCGATGCAGGACCCAAGACTTTGAAATTCAGGCCGACTGAGGGCAACCTGCCAGCAGATTACCCAAATGCAATGACTGCAACAAAGAAACGCGAAGAACATCCACAATGATCCATACCTATCACTTTTGGCATCACCTTTGCCATTCTTTTAGCCATTATAGACAAACATTTCATAATCATGGTTTAGAATTGAGACAAGGCTGTATGAAGCTGGATCTGATGGGTCTTTACCCTCTTTAGGTATTACAGCCATCAAGGCTTTCTTCCAGGATGTTGGTGCAACTACTCTTCTTAAAATACTGCTAAACAAAACCTTTCAAATCTTTATCAGTTTTTTTTCCCCTCCTAGCTTCCAAACTTCCATAGAATACCATCTATTCCTTGGGACTTTCCTTCTGGATTAGTGGAATAATTGTATCCTAGTACCTCCCCCAGATGTGCAGTAGCAAGTCCTGCCAAACACTGTACACACCACCCAACACCTGGTGGTGGGTACCAATATTACAGAATATTCATGGCGAAGTCATGAATATTCATCGGGTATTCAGTACATTAGCTCACAGAAATACATATTGAGCTAAATAAAAAATATTGAAATCAACTTTGCTTTTTTACATTCATTTCTTAAAAAGTAACATTAAAGGAACAGTACTATAACTGGAACTTAAACAAAGCTACCCAAGTACAGACTGCATACTACAAAAGTAAATAATGAATATTCATTGAATTCTAGGTAAGTTAGCTCATGGAAATAAATATTGAACTAAACAAAATACTCAAGTAACATTGCTTTTTAAAGTCAATTCTTAAAAGTAATTCTAAAGAAATCAATAAATAAATACTACACACTACTACTGAAGCAACAGCTTCACTAAATTAAACTGTTTATTTACAACTGAAAGAAATGTACACCTCTAACTGCTTTGTCTGTTAAATGAAAACTTATATAACAGTACAAAATGTACAACAGCACTATAATTGTAAACTGACTTATTACAGAAATACTCCTTAACAAAATATGAGCAGAAATGAGGCACTGGACGAGCATTCTTATGATGAAGTCTGTTTAATAAAATTCTAAAAAAAAAAAAAAAAAAACCACCAAGAATATGAGGTGCATATTTTCTAATACCTAACGCAATCCTTCAGTAGGGTTAGGGTTCTTCCTTGTGTGCCAACTGCTAAGACTAACCTGCTTTTCAAAGGGCAGGACACATCTTTTTCATCTATAAGGTGCAAAATGCTACTTTAGCAGGAAACATCCTGGGGAAACGGGGCCTATGTCAGATGATCGACCTTTTAGAAACTTGAAAGAGACCATAAGATCGAGTTTCCAAAAATTTGATCATCAAAAAACACAAAAAATCTACATTTTTATGTTTTTGCAGGGGGGGGGGGGTTACTTCTCAACCTCTTAGAGCAAAATATCTGGACAAACCCTAAAATGATGGGGGGACAAATAGGGACAGATTTTAAATATTGCTCTTACAAACTTAGAAAGTTGACATAATAGATTTTGCATTAGCATGAATTTTCTGAAGGATGTGGAGTCAAACTCAAATGTTTGTCATTATTTAATGACTTCAATCCTCAACTATTTGTCAGGAAAGGAAAGATTTTAGGAGGAACACACCAAAAATATGAGGCAAAAATCTGGACATTCTGCGAAAATATGTACAGTTGAGAGGTATGGGGGGGGGGGCAAAACCTATCTGCACCCCCATGTGGGGGTCACCGGACCCTCATGCTCCTTGCAAATTGCATATACCAACTCTAAGATCGTACTATAGTGAAGAAAAGGGTAAATTTCCTGATCCCTGTTGTACAGTGATTTCCATTCAAAAGCTTTAAATTTTCAAAAACTCGATCATATGGTCTTGACCATACGGAGTTTGAGTTTTTGAGAACTATCAACTGACAGGGACCCCAGAAGACCATGTGTTTTTAAAAAGTGCACCTTCACTCTACCTTCTCTTAAAAAGATTCATTTTCCTAAGGCAAAGGAAAACATCTTGGGACTTACATTTAACACCTGTAGCACTGAATTAATTTAGCTCTAGAGCCTATCAGTCTCAGGAGCATTCACAAATCACATGTACAGGGGTGAATTCCATACGTGTCAATCAACAACCCATGTATGCATGATGTCACTGTCAAATCTACATAGCAGACAATCTTGCATCATTTGCATACGAAATCACAGCCATTTGGCATGTCAATCCCACAGGCCATGTGCACTTCTGTGCAGCCTGACATGGGGGTGGGGGGGGGGGGTTCTACAATACAATATCGGATTAATTATACATCACACTTATCTCATCTCTTCCGATTCTGTTAATAACTGAGCATCATCCAACCTCTAACCTTGGCATATTTAATTCTTCCATCAACAACTCTATTTGTACCTTTTCTTGATTTCCATGCTTCTCTGCTTTATACAGACATGCATAAAATTTCCAAAATATTTCTAGTACCACTATGGGAACGCTTATCTTCCTTTTATAGGCTCCCTAAGCTTGGTGACTACCCTTTCTTACTTTTAGTTGCCAGAGTTGTTGTGCTAAAAGTTTTTGTGCTCTGGAGTTATCAAAAAAAAAAAAAAAAAGTTGCTTAACAGCAATCTTTCTAAACGCATATTAAAGAGATAATCCCTTATTTTCTGTTTAGCATTCTGCAATTGTTCTTTTTCTTGTTCTGTGATATTCCCTCCTAATCTGCAATACTTTAACATCTGTTAGTCCCTCTAAATAATTCTTGTTACTTCTTAACCATCTCTCTCTTTTACTTCCACCCTATTTTTAAACCCCGCTTTAATTATATCCCACTCCCTAGCTATATTTTCTTTTCCAGTAACCCCTGAATTATTTCCACTACCCATTCTTAAAATTCCTCTCTTTTCAACAGATAGATGAGAAAGCACCAGTGTCTCATATTTATTTCATTACCCTGCATTTTTATTTTAGTTATTACTGGCATGTGATCCGAAATAGTTACTGGATGCACATCAAAACTTTCAATTAAATGCACGTTCCTGTGAAATTTATGTTCTGTCTAGACTAGTCAAGTTTTTGTATTTTGAGGAATAATATGTAAAGTCACTCCAAACTCCTACTACTGAATTAACATATTCTATGCCAAATATTTTCATACATTTCTTCAAACATATACTTCCTTTGTTATATTTTCCCTTCTGGGCCCCCAAACACATCTTCAATGCTGCAAACCAAATTCCAGTCCCCACCTATAAGTAATATTCACTACTGAAAGCTGAATTTTTCTCTCAAAATTTTCTTAAGTTCCTTTATAGCAATTTTATGTGGAATATAAATACATGCCAATGTAATCCTCCTCCCTTGCCAGTAGCTCCATACTACTACAAATCTACCATCATCTTTTTATCCTCATCTATCACTGCTGGAGCTCCTCTTGCAATTAATATAAGTACTCTTCTTTTCCTTTCTTCCAGGTATACCACTGAATAACCATCCTGAAAACCTTTCTTTACCAAATTCACATGTTCAATTTGTTCCAAATGTGTCTCGTGTAGAATAGCTATTTGCACTCCACATTTTTAAGTATAGTTTAGTACTCTTTCTTTCTTGTATGCATCTTTGAGACCATTTGATTTAAAAATAGGATGGAAAGCATAATTTTGCTAAAACGACATTATTCCCACCTTTTATGTGTAACAGCTTTTTTGTTAAGTATCTAGTACCAGCTTTTGTATTACATGCATGCACTGTTTGGCAGGTTGATCTTTTATACAGTTGTTTCTGGTCATAGGTAGATACTGGGCTATCTGACCGAAGGTATATATTAGCCCAGCCACGTTGTGCGGTATTCACTGCCCCTTTGGTTACTTCCCTAGGCCCTTGATCTAGCAGCTTGTACCCTTGGCCCCTATCTAGTAGAGCTATTGGTATGATCCCTGGTGTGAAATTTCTGTTACCCATCCACTCGTCAAGGTTCTTCTTGAAGAGTGATAGTGAGGGGCTCTGTCTTATGTAGATCGGGACCTTGTTCCATAGTAAGGGAAGTCTTTGCGAAGGGAATCTATCCCTCCAGCATGTTCTATTCATAGTTGTGCTGAGGTTTATATCCCTAGAGCGTGTAGCTCAAGTGGATTTGGTTTTGCTAAGATGGAGCATGTTCAACAGTTCTGGGTTGGACATGGCTCTGTATGTTAGGCAGAGATCGCCTCTGAGAAGGCGGTATGCAACAGAGAAAAGCCTTAGTTTTTTTCAATCGTGCTGCATAGGGCAACTGTTTGAGGCCAGTAATCCTCTTAGTGAGGTACCTCTGTGGTCACTCCAGCTGCTGGAGATGCCTAGCCAGGTACATTCCAATTGGTGCATTGTACTCAATAATGGGTCTGATGAGGGAAGAGTAGAGGGGTACCACTACATCCTTAGATCTTGATGCAAACCCTTTCGTGATCAGATGGGTCACATAGAAGGATTTTCTAACCACCTTGGCAACATGGTTATCAAAGGAAAGCTGACTATTTACTTGGGTCCTTAGATCCCTTATTACTACTTCAGATTTCAGGGGGTTACCTCCTATGTGGTAGTTCGCAGGTACTCTGTTTTTTCCAAAGGGGATTACTACGCATTTTTTTGCATTTAGCTTGAGACCATGGCTTTGACACCATGCATCAGTCTCGTTAAGGCCCTTCTGGAGGATATCCATGTTGGCCGGAGACTCTATTATAGCACCCAGTTTGCAGTTGTCCGCAAACTTGGTCTGCCACAGCCCATCAGCGCTTGTCTGTACTTCTGAGAAGTATATGCCAAACAGGAGGGGCCCCAGGACAGAGCCCTGAGGCACACCGCTCGTTACTGGTCTGGATTCGAACATAGATCCTGCTATTTTTACTTTGTGGGACCTGTCTGAGAGCCAGTTTGCGATCCATCTTGTGACATAAGGGTTTATGTCCAGGTTGGTGAGTTTATCAATAATACCCGAACGGGAAATGGTGTCAAATGCTTTAGCAAGGTCAAGGTAAGCCATGTGTACCTCCTGTCCCTTATCTATACCCTGAGTAACTGTCTCAAAAGTCCACCAGGTTCAGGAGACATGATCTGCACTTGACGAAGCCGAACTGTGTGGGGTCAAGTGTTTGGAGGTTCCCAGTCTTTCCATTTATGAGTTTCATAATGATTCGCTCCATTGCCTTACATATCAGACTGGTCAGGCTTATTGGGCAGTAGTTCCCAGGGTCGGTTGTAGGCCCACCCTTGTGCAGCGGAACCACCGTTGCTGTGCGCCATCCATTGAAAGTTTTTGACAGATGAATAGAAACTATTTAAATGGTATTAATATGCAGGTATGTGTGTGTATAGACATATATATATATATATATATATATATATATATATATATATATTTGTATACATTCTTATAATATACAAGTGGATATATGTTTCTTATATAACAAGCTTTTATATTATTGCTGTGATCTGTGTGTGTGAACAGAGAATGATTTTTTCCTTACTGCTTCTCAGTTTTAGGTTTCAAAAAGTTCTTTTGGGCTGCTTTTATTCAATTAATTTTAATTATTCAATCAAATGTAATTTGTTTTTAAATTGGTCAATCTATTTAATGTGTGTATAAAAAGTTTTACAAATTTGTCTGAAGAAGTCTGGTGATGGTCACCAGATGAAAGTGCTTACCAGTGTTTAAATAAATTGCGTGGGTGTCATTCCTGGTTTCCAGACTTGTGTGCTTCCTTTTGGACTGTTTTATTACTTTTTTTTTGTGTGTTATGGCAGAAGGGAATCTAGGTGTTACCTATGAGGATTTTAAGCAGCTCAGAGACTCTGTTCAGTCATTAAAGGCTTTAGTACAACTTCTATGTAAGCCGGTTATGGAGAAACATGGTTCCAGCTCGGAAATTAATTTCAATGAAACCCTAACTGTATTGAGGGAAGAAGGTTTGTGTCTTTCAGCTTTTCCCGGTTAGGGGTCGCCACAGCGGAACTCCGGTCCTCTAATGACTGGTAGTGGATTTTTACGTACCGTGTTACCAGCCCTGACGCACAACATTCAACGAAGGCACACCCCATTCATGTATGCCTCCACACAGAAGACGCTCTAGCTGAGAATCAAACGGGACAACGTCTTGCTATGAGGTGACAACGCTACCACAGCACCACCACGGTACTTTACATAATTCTGAGGAATTTCCTGCTCTTCCCTCTCGGACTGTAAGTTCATTTTCAGTTAACAATAATGCTAATGCTGTTCCATTTGGTACGGTTGATTCCTGACTTGATAGGAATGTACCATTGTCTCAGTTCAGTGGGGGTGTTTCTGATTCTATGGACACTGAATTGACTGTTTTCAAAGATAAACTAATGGACCATAAGAAGTTACAACAGGAAAATGTTTATTTTATTGAGTGCCTTAGAATCTGCCAAGTCCGAAAAGGTCTTCGGACTTGGAAATCTCCAACTGGATTGGTCCAACACTCACTCTTCCACCAAGAACTGTTGGCTCTTTTCGATCAGCACAGCTGTGAGCTCATGGAGCTCATGGTAAAACATAAAACCTGCCTTGAAAAAATGCTTGCTGAAATTCACGTTTTGGATCAGGAAATCCATTTGGCAAGCTTGTATGAAAGCAGCCAACATCAATATGATTTAATTTTTAAACTAGTTGACGGCGTGGTATCCATTATTGCCAATCGTAAGGCAAAGAAGCTGGAACGTGACCGTAAAGCTTACAAGGCAGGTAAGACTTATCCTGTACCACCAGCTGTATGAGGGAATTATACTGAACACCCCAGCCAGCCTATGGACCCGGGAGAACCTGCAACAACCCATTTTGAAGGGGAGGCTGACCCTTTAGATTTACAAGGGCCGAAGAGGTCGGAGAGACTCAGGAACAGGAAACCCCAACACTGGAACCCCTATCCACAGGGGAATGCTTGGAATCAACAGGCACAGAGGAATGGCCAAGCTTTCAATACGAGGAGACAGCAGAGGTGACTGTTTTAAGGAAATTTAATATTGTTTCCAATTCATCTTGTAACATTAAAATTTACAATTATTCTGGCTTTTCATTTACTGTTAAGCATGCAGATTTATTTAGTAAAGGGTACAATTTTGTATCTAGTAACCTTGGAGAGTTAATTTGTGATTTCAAAATGTACATTAGGAATTTGAATTTAAAATTTTTGCATAGAAATGATGACCATGACTAGAATAGTAATAATAATGGCTGTAGAATACAGAGTACTTTTAACCCTGATCCACATTTAGTGAAGTCTTTTGAAACAGCTTGTGAGATAGATTTTCGTCATTATGTGGACAATCCTATGGTAGACAATAATCAAAATAGTCTTACTGCTTCTGAAATAGCTTTATTGTCTGATCTGAGGGGTAAAACTGACAAAGTTTATGCGACCAGACAAAGGGGGAGGGATGGTGATTGTTCAAAAAGAGGACTACACACAGAATATGTTCAAATTATTATATAGTAATACCTATAGTTAGGCTTCTCTTAATGAAGTCAACATAGCGTACTACAGGATTGACAGGGAACTTTTTGATATGGTCACTCAGGAACAGATTAGTATTGATAACTATAATTACATGACAGTTGAAACTCCTAAAATTCCAGTTATATTTTATTTGGAGTTCCCAAAATCCACAAGGATCTGGCTGACCCTCCCCTCCGACCAATAGTGGACTCAGGCTGGTCAAAACCTAGTTATATAGCCAGGTTCTTGGACAGCAAACTTAAAGAAAAGGTCTTGAACATTCCACACCTATGCCGTGAATCATGGCAATTTTCAGAAAAATGGAAAGGTCTTGTCCCCTTTGGGGAAGGGGGGAATTTTTATCACAATCGATGTCAAGGACCTTTTTAGTTGCATCCCCCATGCTATGGGGTTGGACTGGTTTTCTGACTTCTTGTATGATGAATTTGGTATTGAGCAAGGGCTTATTGACACTTATACCCAACTGATGGAAATAGTTTTAAAAAATAATTTATTTTGAGGGTCATCACTTTAAACAGCTTGAGTGAGTAGCAATGGGGTCGGCCTGCTGACCCATATTTGCTAATATAGCAGTGGCCTGGTGGGAGAATCATTTTTTGTTTTGTTCTCCTTTTTTGAACACATCCCTTTGTATCTCCGTTATTTAGATGACTTGTTTGTGGCATGGACTGGACCCTTAGAAGACATACCTGCATTTATTGAACATCTTAATCAAAGCACAAATTTCCTTAAATTTACCCACATAGTGGAAGAGGAAAAGATTTCTTATTTGGATGTATTGATTACAAAAATATGTGATGGTTATACAAAGTCAACAATTTTTAGGAAGCCCACATATTCAGATAGTATGCTTCATTATTCTACTAGCCATCCTATGCATGTCAAGTGTGGGATTATCAAGGGCCAGTTTGTCAGAGCTGCTCGGATGATCTCACTGTTTAACGATATTTTTTATTAGAATGTGATTTTATGAGTAAAATGTTTCCTGACAGGGAGTATCCTGTTAATTTGATGTACATCAAACAAGAGATCATTAATAAACAAAGTAATTGTTTTTATGCCCCTATACTGGAAAGTTTGGATAGGACAGTATATGACCAATTCCTGCTACCCCTTAGAATTAATAATTATCATATCAATGATGGAAAAGTTATATCCACTGACAGCGAACCACAAAAGGGTATTGGTAATACTAAGGAGATTGTATGCCCCTTTGTTTGTACATATTCTAGTGACAGCCATATAGTGCAAGATATTGTTAGGAAAAATTGGGTTATTCTCATGCGTGAACAGGCTATATTGGACACTTTTGAAGAACATCCTAATTTTGTATTTCGGAAAGGCAGGACCATCAAGAGTCTGCTTGAAAAACCATTAGTCATTGAGGCTAAGGGGAGTATGCCACCCTGTGGTATGTGCCACCAATGTAGGTACATACCGAGAACATCCGTCATTAATATTTGTGGCAAAAAAATTATGGTCAAGGGTAAATACAATTGTCATACTCATGCAGTTGTTTATGCTGCTGTATGTTCCCAGTGTTCAGCTTTTTATATTGGGAAAACGCAGCATAAACTTGCTCAGCGTATTTATGAACATTTTTATGAAATTCGTCAGCAGGATGAAAAAAATGCCTTAGACATTCCAACCATACATTTAAGTTCTTGGTGATCCAACAAGTTAAATGTGAAGCCAAGGGGGGACCTTGGAAATTACACCTTGAGGAGAAAGAAGCCTGGTGGCAAGCTTTTTTTTTTTAAATGCTTACTTCCCACCAGGGCTGAATGATGTAATATCCATTTCTAGTAAGCTTAAATTGAAAGTTTTTGACAGATGAATAGAAACTTAAATGATATTAACGTGTAGTAGTGTGTGTATGTGCGTGTGTGTGTGTGTGTGTGTGTGTGTGTGTGTGTGTGTGTGTATATATATATATTTTTTTTTTTTTAATATATATATGTTTTTATACATTCTTATAGTATATAAGTGGATATATGTTTCATATATAACAAGTTTTTTATATTATTGTTGTGATTTATATGTGTGAACAGCGTATGATTTTTTCCTTGCTGCTTCTCAGTTTTAGGTTTCAAAAAGTTATTTTGGGCTGCTTTTATTCAATTAATTTTAATTATTCAATCAAATGTAATTTTTTTAATTGGTCAATCTATTTAACGTGTGTATAAAACGTTTCACAATGGGTGTTCAAATCTGCCTGAAGAAGCCTGGTGATGGTCACCAGACGAAGGTGCTTATCAGTGTTTAAATTAATGCATGTGTCTCATTCCTGGTTTCTAGCCTCGTGTGCTTCCTTTATGACCATTTGGATTTAAATATAGGATGTAAAGCATAATTTTGTTAAAATGATATTATTCCCACCTTTTATGTGCAACAGCTTTTTTGTTAAGTATCTAGTACCAACTTTTTTATTACATGTATACACTGTTTGGCAGGTTGATCTTTTATACAGTTGTTTCTTGTCATATCCATTTCAGTCTATGTCACATCTTACAAAACTTATTTTAGTGAAAGCCCTGAAGAAAACAAAAAAAAACTTCCCCAATACAACCCTAAAACCTATTAACTTAATACTAACACACAAAACTACGTATGACTTCAAATACTGAAGTTTTATCCTCCTAAAAGGAACAACTGTCCCAAACTGACAGCCATACTCACAGACTTGGGTTTACCTAAAAGGAAAGTTATCCATAATAAGACGCAGGGTACAGCCTGTGCTTTTAAATGCTGTCTGGTTTTGCCTCATCTTTACTGCTCTCCTGGATTGGGAAAACGCGTGAATGTTTTCAGAAAACATTACATCCTAGCCACTGAAAGAAAGAAGCATTCTGTTTTTATTGCTCTTTATCGGACTGTTTCCATGAAGACATGAGAACCAGATACAGAGTTGCTTCTACAAGTATTTATTTGCTAGAGAAAAGCTTTATTATATTCAATGTTCTTTTTTATTCATTTGCTTTCTCTTAAAACTTGTTACTAGATTCATCCAAGGGCCTTAATCCAGTCATTCACCAAAAACGGACCAGCACATACAGGATAGTGAAAAATAGATAATATTTATTGCATCGTTGTAGCAACAACCATATTAGCAGTGGTAAAAACCAGTGCTCAAGCAAACCGGTTTCGGCTAATGCTAGCCTTTCTCAATGCCTAATGTCTAATAAGAAAAAGAAAACTTCCACCATGTTAGGTCATTTTTATAGTCACACTCTTAAAGGGATATAACCCATGTGTAAAATAAATGCATTTAGTTTCAATATGCAAAACACATTATGATCCAATGCCAATATCAAACAAAAATATATATACATATCCTACAAAAATATAACATAGTTAGAATATGTAAATATAAATAATTATCTGTACATGTTAAATAATATGTGCAGATAGTATGAAGCAATGAAAATATTGATACCATGCCACTCTAAATATAATACAGATACATATTTAACTGGCATATATTGTTTTAAACCTGAATAATGCCAGCAATTCAGAGAACTTAATCCAGTCATTCCCCTATGCAAAAATGAGAAAAAGCTGATTTTTTTTTTTCTTGTATCATGCTCTTTTGACCAGACTTTTCTTCTTTTTTATGTTACAATGCCAACATTTCTTAAAACTGAAATAGAAGAATAAAATAGGGGGTACCTAATCACTTCAGTATCCCTATTACACTTGAAAATAACTGGGAAAACTATATCATGCATTATAAAAAATACTATTAAGAACAAAATTTTATTTTACTTACAGTTATTTATCTCCCTCCACTTTCCTTCTCCTAAGTGTTCTTTCAAACATTAATGACATGAAGTAGATAGAACATATGCTTGCCAACTTTTGTGTTTTTTTTCTGTTTTTTCTGTCCCTCAAACACTATCCATTGAAACACTGGAAAAAGGTTTCAATGCCACAGTCTCTCTGTGGTCTTTATCATCAGAAGAACAAGAAGCAGAATCTTCTTCCGTTTCATGTTTTCATGGCTCACTTATTTGTTGGACAAATTGTATTTCCTCCACAGTATGTTCTGCATAAAAATGATTTTGTCCCTCCAGGAGAGAATATATTGAAGATAGTTAGGTACAACATTTTGAATCTCACTTCTGCTTCTCAGCATTCCCTGACAAGTGGAATAATTCTATTCTTCCTTTGCCTGGTGTGCAGTGAATCATCATCTTCCACAAACACTATATGGTCTCCCACTTTCAGTACTTGACTTCCTGCCACAGTTTTGTTAGAATCAACTCCTTCTGCTGCTAGGATTGCATCTTTACTATTAAAAGGTCTAGGTTGTTTTCTCATGGCCATGTTTGGAGCATACAAATGATGCGCTTTTTCAATTAACTCCTGCTGTGTAATACCAGTCCAGTTGCTTATTTGTGCTTTCAAAAAATTAATATAGTCTGTTCCTTCCAGGTTGTCCAATGCAATAAGATGCATAAAGCCCCTATATTTAAGGGGATATATCCTTGTGGTAAATATATTTCATTTAAACATATAGTTTTGTACTTTTTGGGGATGTTAACGGACATAAACTTAATGTATTAAATAGATTTCATTGTAATACAGAATGTATAATTTATGTTATGAAGTGTCCGTGTGACATGGTTTACATAAGGGAAAGTAAAAGGGCTTTCAACTTGTGCTTACAGGAACGTATCAAAGACATTAAGAATGGTAAACTTGAATGCCCTTTGACCCAACATTTTTTACAGTATCATAATAGTGATCCAATAGGTTTACAAGGCACAATTTTAGAAAAGGTGGAAAAATGTAACGAATTTACTGATGTTAAAAAAATCTTCTATATAAAGAAGCTGTTTTTATTTTAAAATATGGCACTTTAGCCCCTGTGGGGATTAATGTGGTTTGTAATTTGAAAGTTTTAATATAATTAGCATTTAACTATTTAATTGTATAATTGATTGAGTTGTTTTTTGTGTAATAAAAGATGTGACTTGGTGTTTTTTTACTCCACTGAAGGCATTGTGAGCTGAGGCATTAGCGGATATTAAATACTGTCTAATGTGGACACTGGTTTGCTGTATTTGCATTTTTAACCTTTTTTCTTTGTTTTATTTTTGTATCTGGTGTTCCTTCCAGCTTCTCTCGTACAGCAGAAAATCTCACGTTTTCCCTACATGCTCTGTCCTCTAATTCTATTATTTTTTTGAAACATCTCTTCTTGACCAGTCTCATTCAGCCAGCCTTTTCTTCATTTTGACCCCTGATTTTTGCAATTGTATCACCTCATCTGAATATCTGTTTAAAACTTCAATTTTTCCAGCCTTTTGTTATGCGAGTTGATATACTCCATCTGTGTTTCTTTTACTTTAATCCGCTCCAAGTATATTTCACTTGTTTTTTTCCTCTAGGTTACTGAATGTCATGTCTTGCACCAAACCTGGAACTTGTACTGCTTTGCGACTGATTTTCTTTCAGATTCTCAATTTGTTTTTGCTGGCATCCAGGCAGTGCACTTACTAGCCAGTTATTTAAATTTACTAAAAAAAAAAACATGTTTACTGGCTCTCTCTTCTGAATTTCTGTTTTCACACTGGGAGAGCTGAAATTACTCTGTTACTCAATGCACATCTATTTTGGAAGTCCCAGGATCATTTACCTTGAGGCAAAGGTATTTGCCAGATTTCTCTGATTTGGGAAGCACTCTAGTGAGTTCAAAGTGTGGCCATTTATTGGCTGGAGGGTATAAATCAGGCACATTTGCATGGAGTTGCTCACAGCGCAGCTCTCAGCAGTGTCCTATATAGTAGCAAACTCCTAGAAAGCTAAACTCGCCTACAAAGCTAGGATTACATCCAAAACTTGTTAAACAGTGTGGCATTGTGCGGAATTAATCTTAGAGCAGCTAACTTGATCACTAAATAGCACTACCATATGCTGCCATTATCCCCAGAAAAGTACAGTTTTGTACCTACCATAAATGTAGATGTTCGAGGATCCACATTGCTGCAGTCATAACCTGTGGGTAGTCCGCTGTCCTCGGTCGGGCCGAATACCAAAGAGTTAGGCTGGCATCGGTCATGGGCGCCCGGAGCTGACGTCAGTACGTAGTAGTACTTAAGCGCATGACCGACGCCATATCCTCAGTCTTTCTTGCCCCAGATGTCAGAAGGCCTTAAAAGGAAAAGGCCAGAGCCACAAAGGGAGAAAATAATAAGTATCCCCAAGGAACAATAACAACAAACAACAACCACACCCCCAAACCAAAGAGGGGAAGGAGGGAGGGAAAATAGGACTGCAGCAATGTGGATCCTCGAACATCTACATTTATGGTAGGTACAAAACTGTACTATGTTCTTCGTCTCACATTGCTGCAGTCATAACCTGTGGGTAGAATCCCAAAGCAAAGGAAAAAGGGAGGCTGGTAAACTAAAAAGCATTAGGGGCTGCTAACATGCCCTGTAAGACTGCAGTGGCAAACCCAGCCCTGGACTTGGAGAAAAGAGGGAGATGGTAATGTTTAGTGAAAGTATGAACTGAACTCCAAGTAGCTGCTTCCAAAATATCCTTAGTAGCTACACCCCTCAAAAAAGCAGGAGAAGTGGCAGTAGCCCTAGTGGAATGAGGTCTAATCCCAGCAGGAACATCCTTCCCATGATGAGAATAACAAAAAGCTATACAATTACCAATCCACTTTGAAATAGTCTGCTTAGAAACAGCTTTCCCTTGTGAACCCAAAGCAAAGGAAACAAATAACTGTTGAGTCTGTCTGAACTCCTTAGTTCTGCTCAAATAACAACGTAACTGCCTGTGTATATCCAAAGAATGCAAGATTTTTTCCCCCTTATTTTGGGGATCAGCATAAAAGGTAGGCAAATGGATAGACTGGTTCAAAGCCACATTAGAAATCACTTTTGGCATGAAAGTAGGGTTAGTACGCAAAGAAACTCTATCCTTATGGAACATTAGAAAAGGTTCAACTGCCATGAGAGCCTGCAATTCAGATACCCTTCTAGAAGAAGTAATGGCCAACAAAAAGGCAGTCTCTTCCAGGACAAAAACTTCAATTCAGACGTAGCTGCAGGTTCAAAAGGAGGCAAAGTAAGCTTCTCCAACACAAAATTGAGATCCCAGGAAGGAGTAGGAGCTCTACGTGGGGGTCTTAAATTTTTTGCCCCTCTAAGAAATTGCTTAAACAAAGGGTGAGAAAATAAAGGAGGGTCACAATCATAGTGAGCAGAAATGGCTGCAGCATGAACTTTCACAGAAGAAAATGACAAACCCTTGTCTAGTAACTCAGTAAGGTACTGTAGTGTAAAACTCAAATTAGGTACCGAGACATCAAAACCCTTTGTTGTGCTCCAAAGAAAAAATCTCTTCCATTTATCAGCATAAACTTTTCTGGTGCTGGTGCAACTAGCTTCCAAAATGACATCTAACACCTGTTGAGGAAGCTGAGAACCCACAGGCTCTAAAACAGAATACGCCAGGCCGTTAGATGCAGGGACTGCACCCTGACATTGAGCAAATGACTGCTTGACTGGGACAACAAGTGAGGAAGCTGTGGCAAAGGCCAAGGAGGCTCCTGAATTAAACTCCTCAGCAGAGGATACCAGTGCTGTCGTGGCCAATCTGGTGCTATTAAAATCATGCAAGGCTTGTCCGCCTGACCTTCAAGAGAACCTTGGTAAGGAGAGGCAGAGGAGGAAAAGCATAGACGTGAAGGTTGTTCCAACTGAAAGATAGAGCATCCACTTTCCAAGCTTTTGGGTGAAACATTTTTGTGCAAAATTTTGGTAGTTGGAAATTTAGAGGAGAAGCGAACAGATCTATGTCTGGAGTTCCCCAAGCCACTGTCAACTGATGAAATACCTGAGGATCCAATTTCCACTCGTGGGGATCCACAATTTGTCTGCTCAATACATCTGCTAGGGAGTTCTGTGCTCCTGGCAGAAACCGTGCTTGAAGAGTGATGTGCAAACCCAGAGCAGTCTCCCACAATATCATAGCTTGTCTGCAAAGAGGATAAGAATGGGTCCCCCCCTGCTTGTTGATGTACCACATGACTGTAGTGTTGTCTGTTTGTATCAACACCTGTCCTGGTTGAAGTAGACCCTTGAAAGCCATCAGGGCAAACTGGACTGCTAACATCTCCTTCATGTTGATATGCAAATGCTGTAGTTTGGGAGGCCATGTGTCCTGAATCCATTTCCCATTGAAGTGTGCTCCCCAAGCCAGGTCTGAGGCATCCGTTGTTAAGATCTGACTCGCCTCTGGCCGGGTCACAGAGAGTCCCTTGTTTAGGTGACATTCCTGTGCCCACCACAAGAATTCCTTCTGGATGCACGGTATTATCGGAATGACAGTGTCCAAATCATGGCAGTGTTGAGTCCATACACTTTTGAGATACCATTGTAGCTTCCGCATATGCAGTTTGGCATTGGGAAGTATCAGAATGCAAGATGACATGAACCCCAAGGCTTGAAGGACTGTCCTTGCAGTCAGCCTGGACAGTACTGATAATTGCTGGAAGTATAGATGAAGAGTTCTTTGTTTGTCCGGGGTCAGAAAAGCCATCTGAGAGGCTGTATTCAGTCTCACACCCAGAAAGCACATGTCCTGAGAGGGTACTAGACTGGACTTTGTTTCGTTCACAGAATACCCTAGGCACCTTAAAACTGCCATTACATACTGTAGCTGTTGGAGTAACTTGTCTTTGTCCTGAGCAAGAATGAGGCAATCGTCCAGATAAGGATAAAGTTGTATTCCCCTCAGTCTTAAGAAAGCTATTACAGGAGCCAGAACCTTTGTGAACACCCTGGGCGCAGTAGATAAACCAAAGGGCAATGCAGAGAACTGATAATGAGAAGTGCCAGCCCGAAAACGCAGGAATCTCCTGCAGCTGGGCCTGATAGGAATGTGAAGATAGGCCTCTGAGATCCAGAGTTACCATCCAGTGATCTTTGCCTAGCAGAGGCAGAAGTTGCTGTAATGTTAACATCTTGAACTTTGGGATGTCTATGTACGTATTGGGAATGGACAAATCCAAAATTGGCCTCCAAGTGTTTCCTTTCTTTGGCACTAGGAAAAGACGAGAATAAAACCCTAGGCCTACTTCTGACGGAGGTACCACCTGGATAGCCCCCATCTGTAAAAGTAAAGAAATTTGTTCTTGAGCCTCCAGCCTTTGCTGAGGAGGTACATCTGGCATGCCTTTGAAAGGGGGAAAAGTGTGAAAATAAAACTCGTAGCCTTGATTTATTATGTCGAACACCCATTTGTCCTGGGTGACCAGATGCCAATTTTGTTTGAAAAGTGCCAACTTTCCTCCTAGAGGAGCTGCCAGAAAGGAGGGATCCGGCAGCTGGAGATACAGGTCATTGGGTCTGTTTACGAAAAGGCTGACCCCTGCCCTCACCAGAAGATTGTGCAGGAGAACTCCAAGTCCTAGGTCTGAAAGAACCCTGAGCGTGAGCCCTGCCCCTACCACGTCTAGACCTGCCCTTAGACTGAAAATCTGAAGAAGGGTAGGACCATCCTTTTGCAGGCCAATTCCTGCTAAACTTAGGGGGCTGCACTTGCAAAAATTCCTTAACTGTCTGCATAGACTTAGCTTTGTCTTCCATTTTTTTCAAAACTGACTCCACAGGAGCACCAAAAAGAACTTCAGATTGAAGGGGAGCATCCAAAATCCGTGCTTTAACATGCTCAGACAAATTTTGATCCTTAAGCCAGGCATGTCTACGAATAACTGAACCAGTAGCAGCTACCCTGGAAGAAGCCTGAAGGGCATCGAAGCCACACTGCAAGGCATGTTTACCAACTTGATCTGAAGCATGAACCAAGTCCTGCAATTCCTTACACTCTATACCCTCAGCTAAAGCATCTACCTTAGATTTTAATTGACCTAACAGAAAGTTCTGATACTTCAGCATATGGAATTGGCAATTTAAAGCCCTCATAGCTAACGTAGAAGAGGTGTACACTTTTTTACCCCACCTATCCAACGCTCTAGAATCTTTATCCAAAGGAACTGGATTCTTAACCACAGAAGCCCTGACACCCTTAGGCCCTTGAATAATAGTTTCCGGGTCAGCTCTAGGGCTCGTATACAAATATTTACGTGCCTCTGGAACTCTGTAATACCTGTCTGGCTTGACAGGAGCAGGGGGTAAAGAATCAGGATTAAGGGAAGCTTCAGAAAAAACATCCTGAACAACATCTAAAACAGGGGGAATAGCCAAAGGTCTATGTTGTGGCAAAAACAAAAATTCCCTAAGCCTCTTACGAGAATCTGAAAAATCCTGGCCTTCCCATTTGAAATGCTCCCTCATGGAATGCAAGGTTTCAGAAAAGGAAAAATCCTCTGGAGGTGAAGCAGAAGGACAGGAATCCTCTGCCTCCGAATCAGAATAAGGAGGAAAATCCTGAATATCCTCAGCTGAGGACTCAGAGTAATCTGAGGAATGTTCCATTCCCTCTAAATCTGTCTCCACCCTAGGCCTCTTCTCTGGAGGGGGCATAGAACCCCTGATCAAGGTAATCAAATCCTCTGCCATTTTCAACATATGCTTTTTGGGAACAGAGCCCGAAGAACCAGGGCTGTGGCCCGTACCAGAAATACCAGGTCTAGCCTTAGCAGGGCCTTTAGTGACTGAAGTAGAAGGCCTAATAACCTTTTGTAAGGAAGGAACCACAGTAGCTTGAGAAGCACCCTCGGCCTGACCTAACTCCGGAGAGGCCAACTCCTGCAAAAGTAAAGGTTCCCCCTGGGATTCAGCCGAGACTTCGGCTGGATCCACAGATTCAACCGTAGATTCCATAGAACCGGCGTCCGCAACGGACGACTCCTCCGGTTTAGACCTTAAGGATTTATCTTTTCGCTTTTTTGCGGTAGCGGGCGTCGGAGGATCCGACGGCATGTTGTAGTTACACCGCTTACCGAAAACAAGCCTAGCACAGTCTAATCTGCGTTTAATGGTGCGCTTATTAAATCTAGCGCAAAAGCGACACCCGACTACGTCGTGTTCAGGCACTAAGCAAGGAATACAGAGAGAATGATAGTCCCTATGAGGTATCTGTTTCCCACAAGAAATGCAATTATTAACTTTTTCTGACATCCGGATTAACTGAGGCAAGAAAAGACAAAAATTTTCCCCAACGGGGTACTTAGCCCAACTGGTCTTCGGTCTGAAACTCGAAAACTGAAAATTTCAGAACGCCGAACGGCACTTGCAAACGCTGCTTCTGCTTCGGACCACGCGGCAAGAAAGACTGAGGATATGGTGTCGGTCGTGCACTTAAGTACTACTACGTACTGACGTCAGCTCCGGGCGCCCATGACCGACGCCAGCCTAACTCTTTGGTATTCGGGCCGACAGAGGACAGCGGACTACCCACAGGTTATGACTGCAGCAATGTGAGACGAAGAACATCTAGTCTGTGTATCAAACAGCACTACCATATCCTAGCACTACATAACATCTTGCCCTTAACCCAAGAAACTACAAAGAGACTCTTGTCAAAACTTAAACCTTAATCCTAAACAGCCCACACTACTACAGGATGGGACAACATGGACATGCAATTTCCAAAATGAAACTGTGCTCAGCTTGCTAGATATGGCCATCCTAATGCAATGTAGCAACTACTTCATATTCTCAGAGAACCAAATAACCATTATAGGAAATACAGTATGAGAGAGATGTAAACAATTTTCTTGGAGGCAAAAATATTGCATACGAATAAAGTTCACAGGTTTCATAGGTAGGTACTTGGCTAGCTGCCCTTATAAACCATTTTAAGCCTAACCAGTTTCCCTCCTTGTGCTCAAAATAACCTATCCCATTTGGTTATAGACTTACCCACCCCATGGTTGATAATTATATATTACTCCTAATGAGAATAACTGGAATCATACTGTACATAATCTGAGGGGAGCCATGTAGGGAATAAAGTATTTAGGAGCTGCATCTATTGATAATACAGGGGGTAATCAGGGGGAACATTTTCTGTTTCCCATCCATAGATCTAAGCTGCACTTGAAAATGGACAGGGATGAATTTTGTTTTACATGGATTGGGAGACTGTTCCCCCAGCATCAGCATCCTCATCCTCTGCAAAATATACCTGTCCCTCCAAACCATTCTGTTGATGTTGCAGAAGAGGTTTAAAATCCCTAGACAAAGTATTTCTGATGCCATTTGACTTGTTGATGTGCAGTAAATCCATCAGTAACAAGTCGGAGGATACCTTGTATGCCAGCTACAGGTCAACTCTTAGTGTGTAGGATACACAGTACAGTGACAGGGCTTTGAGTCAGTCCATGTATGACATGTTATTAAAGTCTTGCATCGTTTTAGTAAGTTATCTCTGTGGATGATCCAGCTGTATATATGTTTGGACAGATGTATGCCAAAGAAGGGTTTATATTCAATGGCTGGAATAATGAAGACTTGAGTAAAGGGAGACAATGAAGTCCCTAGATCTAGACACAATCCCTTTGTTTATAAGCTGTGCAATACAGAAGGACTTTCTTACAACAGACGCATATTGGTCAAAAGTTAGGTAACTGTCCACATAAGTTCCCAAATTCACAACCACTGTGACAACTCTTATAAGCGTATTATCAATGTGGTAGTTCCCTGAAGTAGATGACTTCCCAAAGGATACAATAATGCATTTTTTGTCATTTAGTTTCAGACCATGATTTTGACACCAGTTACTAATTTGAGACAACCTTCCTGCTGCATGGCCAAATCATTTGGTGATTCAGTGAATGCTCCCAGCTTGCAGTCATCTGCAAACTTAGTTAGCCAGAACCCTTTGGTATTGGCTTTTACTTCAGAAAGGTAGCTACCAGACAGGACAGGTCCCAGCACAAAAACCTGGGAAACTCTAATGGTGACTGGTCTCTTTGCGGAGGCAACTTTATCTATTTTGATTATCCATGTCCCATCTATGAGCCAGTTGGCAATTCAGCAGGTGACACTGGGGTTTATTCCCAGTTTATTTAGCTTTTCTACTAAGCACGAGTGGGGAAATGTATCAAAAGCTTTGGCCATATTAAGGTATATGGTGTGCACCTTTTTGCCTTTACCCACTGCTTTGATGACCTTTTCAAAAAATCCACCAGGTTAAGCATGACCTGCCCTTGACAAATCCAAACTAAAACAGGTCCAGTGTCAGGAGATTCTCTACATCTTGAATGATTAACTCCATAAGTCTTCCCATGGTTTGGCATATGAGGCTGGTCAGACTTTTGAGTTTGTAATTGCCTGGGTCTGTGGAAGGTCCTCCCTTATGCAGGGAAATGATTATAACTGCTCTCTATTTGCTTGGTACAAAACCTGTATGGAAACAGACTAAACGGTGTTGTTAGGGGTGTGGCTGAATCATGCTTCATACCATTTAATTCACTCAAGCCTATAACACCATTTTTGTACACTTCTGGTTCACACTCATGGCTCCTTATGGCATCCAGGCATTTTTTTTTGAGCTGGCTTCATTAACAGAGTTAATTATAAGCTAATAATATGCCGTATTAGAAAGTGAAAAGGGTTATTAACAAAACATCACAAAGATTGTTAATACAGGATGTCCTGCAATAGAGAAACTAATCAGTCAGTTACTTATATTTACTTTCATATTTTCATAGCCAAGAGCCCTACTCATATTGAGAGGTAAGGTGTGAAATGCCATGGTGGCAGACAGGAAAATTCACTGTTGATACCCATTTATATCACATTATATAAAAGACACTTGGTAGTGGTTTGTTAGTACTTATGAAAATAAACAATATTTCCATATGTACAAAATATTTCAAAAACTAAGTGACTTACAGACTGTTGCAAGACATCAGGTGAAACCTCAGATGCTCTTGAAGAAAACAGTCTGATATTTGCACTGTAAGTTGCATACCTTTAGAGATGCAAAGTGTTATTTATATTGCTAATTATACAATTAAGCATATATTCCCATACTTCTGTAAATATCTCAAACATGCACTCAAACAAGTTTCTTGTTGTCACGTGAAATCTTATGTCTGGTTAACAAAAATATTTTAACAATGTCTAGGTAATAACATTTCCAAGATATGACATTTTGTGAAAGTTTAACAAAAAACAATTTGGGGGTTGTGTGCATTAGAATCTATTACAATATTTATCAAAATACTACGAATGCACTAACTTATCACTGTAAAGAATAATTCTTACTTATGTCATTGCTGTTAAGTTTTACTATTTTTTTTTTATTTTTCACAAAATATTTCCATTTATTTATCTCATGCTTTTTATGTTTTTTTTATAGAAAATGCTCTGGAATGCAAGATATGTGTAGGCTGATAGAGGTGCGGCATTTCACACCACAGGTGTTAATGAGTTCAGATGCATTCAAAGATATTGTCAGGACCCATTGATGCAGTATTTTTACCTTCTGATGTCACTTTTACAACTTGGTCTTGTGTTACACCTGGAAATCTTGAGGGACAGGTGGAGGGGAGACACGGGTAAAGTTAGAGGTAAATTTATCAGCCAGAAGATTCGCTATTTCTTCAGCCTCAGTGTAAGTAACATTGTTGCATTGTGCTTTTGAAATTACAAAGTTAACTAAAAATCCCTTGTGAATGTTTTTGGCGTGGGTAGCTATTTTAACCTCAAACTTGGCTTTGCTGGATTTTATTAAGTTCCTGAGCTGCTTGTTTATTTCAGTAACAAGGGGTCTAACATTCTAAGAATTGCTCTTACTTTTGATCAAAATTCTTTTCCTTTTAACTCATTCACTCCGGAGCAACTCAGAAAATGCTGCCTGCTTACTTCCACCATAGGAACAGTACAGCCTGAGCTCATTTTCAGATAATCCATTTGTAATACCATATAGAACTACAGAAAACAAATGTAAATAACTCTGTAACCATAAGAGCTAGGCTAAAAATTTAAATGTGAAAGTTATTCAGCAGACACTGATCTTTCCAACGGGGTAAATGTTGATAGTGCGCATCTTAATCATTATTAAATATTTGTCAAGGAATGCTGATAATGTGCATATTTTTTACCTTTTTGGTACGACAAATCAGAATATCTTGGTGAATGTACCATGTAGACCCATACAATTTGCAATTAGTTTGTATGAATGTCTGCTTGCTTACCCTTACTGTGTGATGCTTCTTTACTGAGATATTCACAGAAATATGATTATTTATTAGTTATGATAAATATATTAAACAAAGCATAATATCTCATCACCTGTAACAGACCGAGACTACACATCAGTGTACAAGTTGTGTGGCTCAATGCAGCTTCAAAATGATGCATCATTTCCGTCACCATGCTCCCTTGCAAAGATATGAGCATAATGATGAGAAATATTGCAAATGTATAATTTTCATAATCCTACAAGACTAAACAAACTGTGTTATCTGTATATGTATACAGCATACAGATACATTTTACCATGTTGTAACTATTAATACTGTCATCAAAATGAGTTATTACTTAGCACACTGACATGCTCCCTTGCAAGTTATTTACAAAATATGAAAAAAAAATTCATAATTTCCATAACCTTAGTCCTAAGCAAACTATCTGGTACATGTGTACAGCCCACAGGCACAGTTCTTTTACCACGTTGTAAGGACTAACACTGTCTTCAAAATGAGGCATCACTTCGCAGAATTACATGCTCCCTAGCAAAGTTATTTACCAAAATATGAAAAAAATCAGAATTTCCATAACCTAAGTCCTAAACAAACTGTGATATCTGTACAGGTGTACAGCCCATGGGCACAGTTCTTTTATCATGCTGTGAGGACTAACACGGTCTTCAAATGAGGTATTACTTAGCACACTGACATGCTCCCTTGCAAAGTTATTTACCAAAATATGAAACAATTTCATAATTTTCATAACATAAGCCCTAAACAAATTGTGATATCTTTACATGTATACAGCACATGGGCACAGTTCTTTTACTATGTTGTAAGGACTAATACTGTCTTCAAAATTAAGTATTACTTAGCACATTGACATCTTTCCATAGCAAAGTCATTCACTAAAATATGAAAAAAAAATCCTAATTTTCATAACTCAAATCTGGCTTGTGCATTCATCAATGTGATAACTTCTACTTATGTGAATAACAGTGGCAGCTGCTCAGAGTTTTACCTGAAAAGTGAGAATGACTCAGTGTTACACTGCACTTACTGTTAAATGTGATAACTACCCGCATTTCATTACTGCAAGTTTCTGCATGCTTAGACACAGGTGATAATTGCCGCACATAGCCTGTAGAGTAGGCATTCATTATATTACCTGGTGCAGGTGTTATGTAACAATGACTCATTACCATCTGTTAGGAGAAGACCCAAGTAATTCAGTAAAAGTAGCATAACACTTGTATATTACGGAGCCCTTTCTCCCACCAAAATTCCATGTAAGAATTACTCCAAAAGTAGTAAATCATTTTATGCCACCTAACCATCTTTCTGGTTAGAATAAGGCACAGCAATAAAAAACACAGTAATATTGTCCAAAATATATTGTTGAGCAATGCCAAATCTCAACACCATAATGCATCTCACTAAGCCTTTCTTCCCACCCAAACAAGTTTTGACTACAGGCTAAATACTGTTTCTTGACCTAAATGTTGTACCATGCTCTTATATCTGTAAATATGTATGTTTTTTATCATATCCTCGTATCTGAAAATGTTTTGTTCGTGTCTTATGAACATGTCTTATGTGATCCTATTAACCTGGGCTGTGCCTGCAAATGGTCCATTCAGATCACTGCACTAGCACAGTAAACGTAAAAGTAAATAAGGGAAGTGGCCTAATGGATTGGTCAATTATGCAAAAGGTTTGCCTGATACACCAATGAGCTATTTTCCCCAGTAACCCCTTCAGATGTTTGTGCTGTGTATGCAGAAGCATCACAATGACACAAACTATATTGCTGAGCGCTCACTTCAGCACTCTAACCATGTATGCACAAGCACTTCCTTGACACACAATGAACTATTTCACCAAGCAACATCATCATCAGTATGTCCAGGTGTACACATGCACCAAAATGAAACAAGCACCCAAGCGACCCCTTCAGTAAAATGTTGAACTATGCACAAGCACCAACATGAAACATTTCCCCAAACGACCCTTCACTAACATTTCCCAGTATGTGCAATCACCAAAATGAAGCATTCACCCAAGTGATCCCTTCAATAAAATGTTGCTGTATGGACAAGCACCAGAATGAAATATTTCCCCAAACGACCCTTCAGTAACATTTCCTGGTATGTACATGCACCAAAATGAAAGATTCACCCAAGCAAACCCTTCAGTAGAATGTTGAAGTATGTACAATTGCCAAAATTAATAATTCACCCAAGTGACTCCTTCACCAACATTTTGCAGTTTGTACATGCACCAAAGTGAGACATTCACCCAACCGACCGCTTCAGTAAAATCTTGAACTATGACAGGCACCAACATGAAATATTGCCCTAAACGACACTTTAGCAACATTTCCTAGTATGTGCAATCACCAAAATGAAGCATTCACCCAAGCAACCCCTTCAGTAAAAAGTGGATGTATGCACAAACCGTAAATATACCCCTGGAGTTGCACCTCTGTCCCTCTTGGACAGAGGAGATAGGTGCTGATCATGGAAATAAGGGTAAAACTTGGCTGGGCTTGTAAGGGCCCTAGGGTCATTAGCCTAGTAATCTCCTCCTGTGATCCTATGTTTTCTAAACAAGACAATGCATCTGTGTGAAACAGCATCTTGGTTAACTATCTAGAACTAACTAGATTAGTAGCACAAGGTGCACATCTCTTCTGATGATAGAATGGTGAAGACAGTGCACTCACACACACACACACACACACACACACACACACACACACACACACACACCACCTGATATAATAATTTTCTACATAAAGTGCACTATTGCTTTATAGTTGCCAAGAATATCACAGGCAACATTCAGCATGACAGGAGGATCTGATGAGTTTGATTGTTTAGTTGTCATGCTTTTCACATAACAGCAAGTAAACTATGTTCATGTCTCAGTCATTTATCTTTAACCTCTGAAACAATTCCTAAGAAAAATACAAAGGTGGTTAAAAGCAACATATCAGGTCATAAATCACTGAGTATGCTCCCTATAAAAATAAACTGTTGCAGTCCCAGAAATAGTGCATTCACATGTCCCTCTCAGGTCATAAATCACTGAGTATGCTCCCTATAAAAATAAACTGTTGCAGTCCCAGAAATAGTGCATTCACATGTCCCTCTCTCTCCTCACATCTACAGCAACCCCTTCCAAAAAATACTGGAAACATACTGCAATCTACTAAGTTTACTCCTCCTATTCCCCGACCCCTACCAGACCATTACTTTGTAACCTAAGCACAAATACTCTGCAGCCTCATAAGTGTAATCATCGCATCTCCCCATGCTTGTACAGCACAAAACCCACAGCTGGGTGCAATAAGGGGAAAATTAAATGTTTAATGTAAAACGGACTCAAGTCATGTATGGAAATGAAAAAAAAATGTTAAAGATGATACAAAACAGAAAAATAAAAAAAACAATGCAAGCTCCAAGGCATGGGGGAATTCTTTCTCTACATATATATTTCTATCTATATCTCATACTTTTACCTGTTTATTTTCACTATACCTCTTGCTAATACTACTTCTTAGAAACTACCATCATCTTCACTATACTGTCTTCAACCTACTACTAAACCAATGACATGATTTTTATGAACTCAAAGGTTCAAGCATATCAAAATGGCTAAACTTCTATAACAAATATTCAGGCCATACAACTACAAATGCTATGTACACAATGTGTTCTCTTATAATCCTGACTAATAATTAGCATAATGATTTGCAATATCAGTGTCATGTGTAGAATGCACTATACACGCCAGGTGAAATATTTCAGTTGTACTAACATCTCCTCTGTTTTCTTCATTTTTACATATTTAACATCCCTGCAAATATTATTGTGTTTTCTCAAGAGTGTGTTTTATAATGTAAATGTAACCAATTCTATTTATATTACTGAAAAGCATTTTTTTGTATCATATTTACTCTTGGAGCTTTTTTCCTCTGGGACTTCAATGCAAGTGGGCTCTGCCCAGCAGGACTTCTCCAGTCAGCAAAACAATAAACATATAATGCTAGTAAATCAAATGGCCCCTTACAAATTCAGGAATGGCATATGCAGAATACAGAAACCAGAAATGACCTCTGCAAAATAGTAGAAAAGCAAAGGCATATATACAGGCCATAGGATAGTGTGTACATGGGATGCCACAGTGGCTGCATGCAGTAGTGATAGCTCTTAGTAACTACCCTGTACTCCTACAACACCACATACCTGGGTGTTTGTGTGTGTGTGTGTGTGTGTGTGTGTGTGTGTGTGTGTGTGTGTGTGTGTGTGTGTGTGTGTGTCAGAATATACAACAAATATGCTGCCTTCAAGCATTATGCAGATGAGCTATACAAGCAGTTATATGTGAAATGTTCTATTATGTCTTGTGTAGTGAAGCACTATATAGTAGAACTCTGGGTGGCAGGTGATACTGCCTGAAATGTTTACAGCAACATCAGACCACTAAAAGTGGGGACGGGTGTATGGTAATGTACTTACTTATTTATTCTGAATTTGTTAACCAGGGGAGAGGCAGTATTAAGGTTTGCTGCCTTTCATCTCCCAATTATCTGATTCAATTCAAGGATGGGGTGCCTTCTGTGCAAATACTGTCAAAAGGTGTGTGAGTGAGTCTCGGTTGGTCCTGTCATGGACTAGTACCCCATCTGGAATTAGTTCTCTCTCTTATGTTAAGAGTCAGAAATGGCTACTGCTCAACCATAACCCAGAACAGGATAAGGTAGGTACTGAATAAATGAACGTTTAGAATGGCCAAGTATGATCATAACAAACTGCCCTGCACTAATGCAAGCCACTCTTTTTGATTCTCTACCTTGTTATTTTTAACGCACAAAACATTTTCCTTCATCTAAACACTGATAGTCAAACATGTTACCGGGCATAACAGGAGAACTTTTAATTTTGATAGGACTGTGAAAACAAGCTGGCTTCATTGGTAACAGCTTTGTGCTATCCTGCACAAATCTCTCTTCATTAAGATGCACCCTACTCTAGGCACCCAAAATAGTAGTAACACTGTTACCCAGAGAACCCATACCTCTCCAGTCTCACAGTCCCTTGCCAATCAGTACTTCAAACGTTGACTTATTTTGGTTATTTGTAGGGGCACCAGCTATTTCATCTTGCGTACCCTATATAGTGCTCCATCGATGCAACTCAACTACGTGCTTCTCGCCACACCAAGCATAACTATTAGTGTTCTTGATACCAAAACCATGCATATACAAATTACATTTAATGTACATAGAACATATAGGTATGATCAGTGGAAGTTTACGGCAGTGCGGAGATGAGTGAATCAACACTTCTGGCAATGAATGGACCGTCGTCATTGTTGCTGCAAGCTAACCTAATGGTTGTGCGGTTTGTTTTGAAAAAATACAGTTTTGTACCTACCATAAATGTAGATGTCCGAACTGGATAGCATCTGCAGTCATAACAACTGGGTTGTCCTGTCGTCAGGCAGCCCTTCAGTCGGCCGGATTCCAAAGTTGATGTCGCACTTCACCCGGCGTCATCTCTGTTGGTCAGCATCAGCCGGCACCATTTTCCTCAGTGTTTCTTGCCCCAGATGCCAGTAGCCCTCTTGAAGGCTAAAATTTGGATAGATGCCAATGTTTCCAAAAAGATAGAGGTAAACACAAAAATAAGCATGTATGTACATATATACAAACAAATACACCATAAAAGACCCCCACCAGCTAGCTATTAGGAGGGTAAACACCCTAGGAGTACCACAGAGGGGAAGGAGACTGCAGATGCTATCCAGTTCGGACATCTACATTTATGGTAGGTACAAAACTGTACTATGTCCTTCATGGATGCATCTGCAGTCATAACAACTGGGTAGAATACCATAGCCAACTAGGGAGGAGGATAAAAGTAGATTATGGTGTGTTTAGGATCCCTTGCAGTACAGCAGTGGCAAACCCTGCTCGGGATCTGGAATATAGAGGCAAATTATAATGCTTGGCAAATGTATGCACGGAGGTCCAAGTAGCCGCCTCAATAATGTCTTTGGTTGCCACTCCTCATAAGAAGGCTGTGGTAGTGGCTGTTGCCCTTGTAGAATGAGGTCTTATGTTCTGTGGAATTGGTTTTCCATGGAAGGAGTAACAGAATCGTATGCAATTTCCTATCCATTTGGAGACTGTCTGTTTGGAAATAGCTTTTCCTTCCCTTCCTGTTGCATAGGCTACAAAAGTTGGTCAGTCTTTCTGCTATTTTTGTTCTGTCCAAGTAGTAGCGTAGCTGTCTATGTACATCCAAGGTATGCAGTATTCTTTCCCTCTGTTTTGTGGGTTGGGAAAGAAGGTAGGTAGGTGGATTGCCTGGTTTAAAGACACTCTGGATACCACCTTAGGCATAAATGTAGGATTAGTCCTCATGGACACTCTATCTTGGTGGAAGATTAGGAAGGGTTGCACTGCCATTAAGGCCTGTAGTTCTGAAACCCTCCTTGCTGAAGTAATTGCCAGTAGGAAAGCAGTTTTCCATGACAGGTGTTGTAGGTCTGCTGTTGCTGCTGGTTCAAAGGGTGATAGTGTCAACTTTTCTAGCACAAAGTTTAAGTCCCAAGCTGGTAATGGTGGTTTCCTTGGAGGTTTTACATTCTTGATTCCTCTGAGGAACTGCCTAAAAACAGGTGGATCAAAGCTGTATTCTGCTGAAATAGCTGATGCATGTATCTTGATGGAGGAGTAGGACAGGCCTGAATGAAGAAGTTCGCCAGATACTCCAGAATGTTAGGCATATCTATGTTTGACACATCTTTTCCTCTTTCCGTATCGTGCAAATGACAAACCTTTTCCATTTTCCAGCATAGTTCCTTCTTGTTGAAGGTCTGCTTCAAGAATAATGTCTTTAACTCTTTGGGAAAGTTCTGGATTAGCTGCTGCTATGTGATGTTCCATGCAGTCAGTTGCAACGTTTTAGGTTTGGATGTATGATGCTGTAGTTGTTCTGAGTTAACATCAAAGGCATCACACATATTGTTCGAGACATGCTCCTCAGCAGTGGGTACCAGTGTTGTCTTGGCCAGTTTGGAGCTATCAGGATTATCCTTGGGCGTTCTTCCTTGATTTTTAGTAGTACTTTGTGTGTCAAGGGAAGAGGTGGGAATGCATATGCTGTTAGGCCTTTCCAGCTGAAGGAGAGCGAATCCACTTTCCATGCTAGTGGGTGGAATGTCCTTGTGCAGAACTTTTGAGCTGGTGATTGAGAGGTGATGCGAATAGATCTATCTGAGGCATTCCCCATTTCTTTGAGATGGTCTTGAAGATGTCCGGGTGCAGCTTCCATTCGTGGGCATCCGATGTGGTTCTGCTTAATATGTCTGCTAGAGTATTTTCTTTTCCGGTACAAATATTGCCTGTAACTGGATGTTGTAGCTGAGTGCCAGGGTCCACAGCTCCAAAGTCATTCTGCATAGGGGGTATGAATGAGTGCCTCCCTGTTTGTTGATGTACCACATGACTGTGGTGTTCTCTGTCCTTATCATCAACTGGCCCTCTTGGAGAAATGGTTTGAACTTTTGGATTGCCAGTTTTACTGCCAGCATTTCTTTTAGGTTGATGTGCAGGTGAAGTTGATCCTGTGTCCACAATCCTTGCACGCATTTGTCCAGCATGTGGGCCGCGGATGGTAGGTCTGAAGCGTCTGTTGTGATGGTCTGGCTTGCTTGACATCTGCGAAAGGGTAGGCCTGGGTTTGACTGACATGCCTGAGCCCACCATAGGAACTCCTGTTTTAAGCATGGAATTAGTGGGATTTCTGTTTCTAGGCTGTGTCTGTGTTGGGACCATAAATTCTTTAGGTACCACTGTAGTTTTCTCATATGTAGTCTGGCAAAT
This sequence comes from Protopterus annectens, assembly GCF_019279795.1. Classification (NCBI taxonomy): domain Eukaryota; kingdom Metazoa; phylum Chordata; order Ceratodontiformes; family Protopteridae; genus Protopterus; species Protopterus annectens. Next base: position 286,851,850 of record NC_056736.1, on the reverse strand, counting down.
GGGACCAAGATTATGCATGATGCCATGAAGCCCAAGGCCTGCAGTACTTTTCTTGCTGTTAACTTGTTCAGTTTTGTTAGTGCCAAGAAGTAAAGAGGGAGTTCTCTTTGTTTTTCTGTAGTCAGGAATGCCATCTGTTTTACTGTGTCCAATTCCAAGAATGTCCTTGTTTGGGATGGTATCAGCCTTGACTTTTGTAAATTGACTGTGTATCCCAGTGCTTGTAGCAAGTAAATGACCCTTTGTAAATCTGTTGTCAGCTTGCTTTTGTTGTCCCTTGTAGCAGGCAGTCGTCCAGGTATGGGTAAATTTGAATTCCCTGTAGTCTGCAATGGGCGATTACTGATGCCAGGCATTTTGTGAATACTCTGGGCAGTAGATAAGCCAAAGGGCAATGCTGAGAATTGATAGTGCTCTGATCCTGCAAGAAATCTGAGGTATCTTCTGCAGATTGGTCGAATGCAGGTATGCCTCCTTGAGATCTAGAGTTACCAGCCAAGACTCCTTGCCCAGCATGGGAAGAAGTTGCTGTAGGGTCAGCATTTTGAATTTTGGGACAATGATGTATGTATTTAAGGTGGACAGGTATTGGTCTCCAACTTTTTCCTTTCTTGGAACTAGGAATAGTCTGGAGTAGAACCCCTTTCCTTGCTCTGCTGTTGGCACTCTTTCCACAGCTCTCATGTTTGCTAACTCCATTATCTGCTGTAGTGCCTCTGTTTTTTGATTTGGAGGTAGATTTGGCATTCCTCTTTTGACTGGTAAAGTGTGGAAGTGAAACCGGTAACCTTGATCTATGGTTTGTAAAATCCACTTGTCTTTTGTTATGTAGTGCCAGTTCTTTGAAAATAAGGTTAACTTTCCGCCTAGAGGAGCTGCTATTTGTTCCCTGGTATTAGGGTTAAGTCACTGTGGTTGTGCTGATGTAGTGGCAGTGGTTGTGTCTGTGCCTCTGTTGTTACCTTGCCACTGTCGTCCTCTGTAGGCACTTCCTCTGGATTGGTTTCTGCCTCTGGAACGTCTATTCCTGCCCCTTTGAAATTTTGTGGAGTCAGGAAAGGACCAATTTTGGCAGGCCAGTTCCTGCTAAACCTTGGGGGTTGAACCTGCAAGAAATCTTTAACCGTTTGAACAGATTTTGCCTTTTCTTCCATTTTCTTCATTACCTGCTGGGCAGGTGTACCAAACAAACTTGTCTTATCCATAGGAGCATCTAGCAACTTAGCTTTAACATGATCCGGTAAAGCTTGCTCCTTTAGCCATGCATGCCTTCTTATCACTGTGCCAGTCATGGCTGATCTAAATGAAGCCTCCAGTGCATCATAGCCACATTTTAAGGAATGGTTGCTAACCTGTTGTATGTTATTTACCATTTCTAATACAAATTTCTTATCAAGAGATTCATCAGTGGTTAGTTTTTTAGTTAACTGATCAAGCATAAACTCTTGGTATTGTATCATGTGAAACTGACAGTTTAAAGCTCTAGCTGAGAGAGTAGCTGAAGTGTAGACCTTTTTACCCCATCTGTCTAATGACCTTGCTTCCCTTTCAGAAGGAATAGGGTTTTTAGCTATGGTCGCGGCTACTGCCTTGGGACCCTGGGATATAGTTTGGGTCTGCAAGTGGGGCCTTGTAAAGGTGGTGATGAGTATCTGGCACCCTGTAAAATCTGTCTGGTTTGGCAGGGGCTGGGGGTAAAGAATCTGGAGCGGAGCAGACATCATTGAAAGCATCATCCACCACAGAGAACAGGATTTATAGCTAAGGGCCTGTGCTGTGGGAGGTGCAGAAAGGTCCTAAGTCTTTTCTGGAGTCTGAAAAATCCTGTTGCTGCCATTGGAACTGCTCTCGTGGCATGTAAGGTTTCCCCAAAGGAGAATTCTTCTGGTGGGGAAGCAGCTGGAATGGATTCTTCAGCATCAGAATCTTCAAAATTGGAGAAAGGAGCCTCTGGCTGGTCAGTTATGTCTGATTCATCAGCAGAATCATCAGAGGACACTGGCTCAGGGGCTCTGCCCTAGGTCTCTTCTCTGGGGGCTGAGAGGCCCTGTCTGGGTGAGATTGAGATCCTCTAATTAATGAAATTAAATCTTCTGCCAAAGTAAGCATTTGAGAACTAGAAGACGGCCTGGTTGTGGGCGGTTTAACAGGCACTGTCTTAGTAGTCTTGGCTGCTTTAGCCCTGGCGAAGGCCTTAATGGACATGGCTGCTGGAGGCCTAGCAGCACCACGTGCTGGGGTAGAGACATCCAAGGGAATGGTGTCTGATAAGTCAGTGGCAACCACCGTAGTGGATAAAATTTCTGAGGCCGATTCAAGAGTGGTAGCAGGGGCCTCAGTTGTAGAGATAGGTTCAGCTGTACTTTGATCAGTTTTCTCGGTTTGTTTGCTTAACCATGGTTTCGCCAAAACCGCGGACCGCGAGTGTCGGTCTTTATCTTTGCGTTTGGCAGATTGGGTAGTCGGAGGATCCGGCGGCATAATGTAAAATCAGAACCGAAAAACTGTTCTGCAAACTCCGTCCGGTTGAAAGAAGCACAGGCGAACAGGCTGCTACGTGGCTGGGCCTAAACAAGGCAGACAATAAGAGTGGAAATCTTTATGAGGTATTTGTTTCCCACAGGTTAAACAATTATTAACTTTTTCTGACATCGGCTGAGGCAAGAAAGAGTAAGTCTTAAGTAATCTCTGGATCCGACCGACCGGCACTTGCGAACAGCTTCTGCTTGAGCGCCGGCAAGAAAGACTGAGGAAAATGGCGTCGGCTGATGCTTTTATACCAAGACCAACAGAGATGACGTCGGGTGAAGTGCGACATCAGCGGACCCGGACTTTGGAATCCGGCCGACTGAAGGGCTGCCTGATGACAGGACAACCCAGTTGTTATGACTGCAGATGCATCCATGAAGGACATCCTTCCGTATCTGTACTCATGCCTTTCCTAGGACAGGACTGGAGATCCCCTTGACAGAACTGGGTGAAAAAATAACGATGGGTGGAAAAGATATAAGAATAATGTGAGCGATTACTTCAGTGACATCCTGAACTCTATCTAAGAGGTGCATAAGAAGTTGAGGATCACTCCCTTAATATGTACATTTATTTAGTCGCCTCACAGTAAGACGCTGTCCGGTTCGACTCTCAGCTAGAGCGTCTTCAGCGTGGAGACATGCTTGAATGGGCATACCTTCGTTGAAGGTTGTGCGGCAGGGCTGGCAACTCGGTACGTAAAAACCAACTGCCAATCATTAGCGGACCGGTGTTCCGCTGTGGCGACTCCTAATCGGGAAAAGCCGAAAGACACAACAACAACATTTAGTCATTTCAGCAGCAGACATACAAGTCTCCAGTATTAGTCAGTGGCTTTAAGGCAACTAAGTAGTAGTATAATAAGTATAGTTTATGCTGTTATGAAATTAAATCTGAGTTGTCAGTATATGTGTTTGGATATGACCCTGTACGTCAGCTTTCTACTAGACTGTATACAGACTAACTTATTCTAGGGAGAAGGGATTTATTGCAAGCCTGTATTTATTATGTTTTCTATATAACGGTTAAAGGAGGTCCACAGAGAAAGTGACAGAAAGTGTGAGCATGCATGGGGGAGGTGAAATAGGTTATCAGCTCTGCATTTTGAATCTTGAGCAAAAGTTTGAAAGTATTTTTCTTCTGTCAATATGGTTTGATTATAAGTAAGATAACTACATACTATTAGCTTATATGCTGTAGAATAATAAGATGTCTTGACAACGCGATTTCTAAAAAAAGTATACAGAAAACACATACAGAATCGGCTTGCTGTGATCGTGCAAGGCAAGCTGATTTTCTCAAAAAATTCCAACATGAGCACCTAGCAACTCCACGATGAAAAATAAGTTGAGAAGTTAACTGACAAAGTTAAGGTAATTTTTCAACTTATTTTTTAACAGTGGATCTGAAATGAGTGTAAAGTAACTTGCGCTTGTGGAAGGCACTCGGTGCAACAGCATACAGTATGTAGTGCCTTAGACAGCACTTGGGTTTAAGCACAGAGGCGCCATGTGAAGGTATTCGGAGTTAATGAGTTAAACTTGTTGTTCCACCATGTGGGTTTGTTTCTGGGGTTTGCCCTGCACTTGTTCCTACAGGATACTGCTGCATCTACACAGCTGCTTACTTGCTGATATAGTCTGGTAGTATACATTTCTGCATATTCAGTGAAGTTCTCAGTTTGTTGGGGGATTTGAAACTTGCCAAAATATCACTTAAGAGTAGAGCTCATCTTTAAGAAATCTCTACAGGTACCTTGGGTGGAAGGGATCTCTGCTTTCAGTTTTATTTTGAATGAGACCACTTTATGGTTAACCTTACAACTGATGAAGATATGGAAGGGATAGTGCAAGATGCTCACAAATTAGTAAGAACAAGATCCAAGATATTATTCCCCCTAATGGGTACTCTAACTGTTCCAGGGCATTTATACTGAGAAAATACTAGGAATCCCTGTGTTTAGTGCAAGTTTCCCAGTCTATAGCTGGTTAGTCCAGATCACCTAGGAAAATGGTATTGGGTTTAATACTGAGTGATTCTAGTTTCTGTAGAGAAGTGTTGTGGCTTTTTTTAGTCATAGAGGGCATTCTATACCTAGCTAATTTATAGTATAGGACATTTTTAATGGTTACTTGGATATGAAGAAGCTGCAGTGCATCATGTTGCTTTACCAGCCTTAATGGAAGTCTTTTCTGAATGTAGACTAATATACCTCCACCTTTTCTCCCCTCCTGCACAGTAGCTGGTTAAACAGGCATTATAGCCCTGCAAAGCTGGAGTGCTCTCTGTTATTTTAAACCATGTCTCAGTCACTACACACAAAAGTATCTTCCAGGGTAAGAAGAGCTTGTAGAGAATGAAGTTAAGCTCCTAGTATTGATCTGAAACACTTCCATATTTTCCTTTGCTTGACAAGAATACCCAGACTACATCTCTCACAAACACCACTCATCTCACACATACTTATGCTGAAGCATTTAAAAGAAACCTTCCCAAATCTCAGAGACCTTCAAAGCCACCCAACAATACTGCTCCTCAGCAATCACTAAAACACGCACACCAAAAGCAACACCAAACATCTGACATAAGCCTACACTCAATGGTCCACCAAGATCAAAGCTCATAAGGCAAGCACATACTTTACCTAAAACTCTTGTCATTGTGGACTCCACTGTGAGACACAGATACCCCACTCATCAGGTTACACAAGAAGATAATGGTTAGTTGCCTATATGCAGTCAGGATATGCAATATCACACTTACACTCAATATGATTCCATCACAATTCATGTTGGTGTAAATGACCTGAGATGTAACTCATTGGACTATAATGAAGAGACATAATGGACCTCTTGAAATATATGTCAAAGACAGGTGCTAGCCTTGCATTTAGAAGTATTCTACCTTTACAAAGGATGACACCACAGTATGAATATAAAACAAAATTTTAATTGGCTTAGTTTCTGGTGTCACTCGCAGGGGGGGGGTGCAATATCTGTCAGTATGGAAGGACATGGTTAACAGACCACATTGCTTTGCCAATGATGGGCTGCACCCATCTCCTCAAGCTTTCCCTTAGAGCCTTTTTTAGGCAATACCAAAAAGACAAAACTACCAACATAGTGAAAACGACTCCAAGCAACCTTAAGGTGTTGCTGCTCAATGCTAGCAGCCTAAAGAAAAAAAACAACACCCCTCAAGCCCTCATTCTGGAGGATGTAGACATATGTGCTGCAACAGAGACTTGGTTTAAAGCCATAGAAAGTAATCCAGCAGTGCAAGGCTACACTGCCTTCCACACATTTAGACCAAAAGCAGCACAGACTGCAGCCAAAAGTGGACGTGTCTTGATCTATGTTAGCAACAAACAAAACCCCAGGTTGGTTAAACAAGATGATACAGTGCAAGAGACCATGGATAAGTTCATTCACCATATTATGGCTAGTTATAGGTCACCATCTAAGCCCCTGGAGTCCCACAACTCTTACCTAAACCTACTAGAGGCGCTCAACATCCAACCAAACACTCTACTCCTGGGTAACTAACTACATTTACAGACTGAAAAACCTACGTTGGCTCAAAGCTCAGTCACAATGTTTCCTGGACTTTTAACACAAACAGAACAATTAAAAGGAATGGAAACGGAAGAGAGATCTACAGCGAACCACAATAGAACAAAATAAAAAATAAACAATGGATCTCAACCACCAAAAATGTATTTAAAAATTGTGTAACACAAAGCTTTCAGGATAAACTTTTCATCATCGGTGTATATAATCAACCCACACACAGCCATCTGTTTTAGAGTCACTTGAATAATTCAGTCACTTTTACTTTAAATTGGCTGTTTTTCTTCTCAGCAGTTGGTCACCCACATTAATATTTGGTGGCTGCACTAGCTCTCCTTCCATATTATGTTTTATTAATTTGGTGCCAATCCCAATATTTTGTTTCTAAAACATTTAGCACATTTCCATACTTGATACACAAACAAGCGAAAAAGGACTTCGAGCCAACACAGGAAACCTACACCAAAATGCCCTAGGTCATTTTGGTGAAGGTTTCCTGTGTTGGCTCGAAGTCCTTTTTCGCACATTTCCATACTTGGTATAGTTTAGGCTACAGCATTAGTGTTGCTTTTCTACTCGTAAATTCTTCAGCTCTCCTTTAAACTCCATCTCGCCTTATGTGAATGCTGTTCTTCCTCCCTGTATATTTCCTTTTCATTAGCTCTTCTTCTAAGAAGCCATACTAAGCACAGTTTTAGTGACCAAAGACTTCACTATAGCTGTACAAACTGCTTTATCTTACTGATTGTTTCTGTAGTAGGGTTACCACCTTTTAGCAAGGCCAAAGTGGGACATGGGGGTGTGGCCAGTAGGACAGGCTGTGTGACCAATATGACACTGGTCACACTCCCACCATGACATCACCAGAGGTGTTAAAGGCGATGCAGTATTACAGTTATGGGTACAACACTGTGATGTTATTACAGCATATTGAAAACTCACAAACCATTTAAATGAAGTGAAGCATTATTGAAAAACACATTACTCAGTTGTAACAGTAAGTTAACTTTAAAGGAAAAATACACACTGCTCATTAAACAGACACTTGTTTATTTAAAAAAAAGTAAAACGATTCATAAACCAACCATGACTATTCTGAAAGAAAATGACAAAATCTACATACCACACACAAGCTAGATGTGTATAATTAAGATTGTTTTTATTACAAATTAAAGATAAAGCAAAGAAAAACACAAAACTACATAGTGCACATTAGTACTACATACTGCACACTCTCCACTAGTACACTAAATCACTTTTTTAAAAAGTGTATTTTGAATCTGATTTTATGGCTTGAAGAAGGGTCCGGTTTGATACAATATTTGAATAAATGTCACTACATTTCATCCGGTAATTTACAATCATTAGTTCGGCTTTTAACAAGTCCACACTACATCGGTTTCGCACATCTGTCCATTTACTTTTCACCAAAGAAAAAACTCTTTCTGCAAATACATTTGATGTTGGTCTATCTAACCCCCTAGCAATTACCAGATATAGTGCAGTCAGCTCAGGCCCTTCTCTGAAAAGCTTCAGCCATTTTTCTCCTGGGGTCAAGCTTGTGTTGCATATCTGTTCAAGAAAGGGCATAACTGCCAAGCAGTCCCTGAAAAGATGGTTTTCATCTACATCCTGCAGACTCAAGGCAGTGGTCACATTGAGTATGTCACTAAAAGCAAAGGGCTCAGTTAGAGATAATTTAGACAGTGTAAACAAGCAGTTGTTTTCAGTATAATCAAACTACTGTTGTAAGTACTTTACTGCTGTCTCCAAGAACACAGTGAAGTCTTTTTTCAGTTTGTTAGCAGAAGTGCTGTCTAATGTGCTCATAAGTGCCCTAAGTTTCCCTCCAAAGAAAGCACCTTCAGCTCTTGCCTTCAGCTTTTGCTTCATAGAGACCATTACACAAAATGTTTCCATGGCAGTAAATGCTGATTTTTCTAATGTACTTATATGTTCACTGAAATTCACAAGAACAGCACTAAAAGTGCAAATAGTGCTGGGGCAGCATAGGCAATGCATTTTTACCATGTTCATTAGCTGAAAAGTACTGCCATATCTGCCAGGGGGGGGTCTCCTCTTCTTCCTGGGAGGGGAAATAGGACTGGAGCACTGGGAGATTTTTCACTATTCTTTCAATGGCTGGCAGTTGTGACAGCCACCTTGTTGGCACATGTCTTAACAGACTTTCAAACTCCATGTCACAAAACTTAAAAAAGTCTTTCGAGTCTCTGGTCCTTGTGGCAGAACCTGAGAAATGGCTGAAAAGTTTCATTATAAATACCTCCACATCATACGGTAGTCGTGCTGCAGCTTTTTTGGCTGCATTGTGAATGATGTGGGCAACACAGTTAGCCTTCTGGACTGTTGGGGACTTTTCTTTTAATCTGGTATATACACCAGATTTCTTCCCATTGTTCACACCAGCATTATCAACCCCATATGCTGAAATGCTGCTCCAGGGCAAGGAGTGCCTTTCCATAATGTTCGAAATTTTCTGTGATATAGCCTGTGCAGATTCATCAGGGTTTTCATAGCAGTCCAAAAGGCCATTCATCACCCCTTCTTTAGAAGAATACCTCCCAATAAGTGGAAATAATGTTATTTTCTCCTTGTTAGAAGCATCTGATGAAATTGCAAATGAAGTGCCTGGTTTTTGAAAATCAGGCAGGAGGCATTCCAATGAGTGCGGTCTCAAAACATTTTCAACTATGGCTTCAGCCTTTGTTCTTTCACAAGATAGTTTCTTTGCAATGTCAGAGTCGCTGTACAACTGGCTGGCCAACGTTACTGCACAGTTCAAACTGTTATAGGAAATATTGTGCTTAACAGCATGGAACACCTCAGAGGCTTCTGCTGCAATGATCTTAAGTTCTGGTACCTCAATGTTTGTGTTCCTTGCCCACTTTGTCTTCAGGTGACTGACTGGATTTTGCTTGAAGAATAGCAGTCTTATGTTGTTCAGTTGCCTCATTCATGCGGCATCGCTTCTTCCACCATGGGTCACTAGAAATTCTTTCTTGCAGTACCTGCAGAATGCTTTTACATCACTGCATCTCTTGATCCAGTCGAATTTCACTTTCCAAACATCCTGCCACTTGCACACTCTCTTGTTGCTGGTTGACTGTGATGAAACTGCTGCTCTCTTCATTCTTGAGTCTATACTTACCGGATATGCAACATATTTAGCAAAACCGTGTGAGGAGGGTGCAGTAACATACTGGTGCACAAATGAACTGGCTAGAAAGACTGGCACACAAAAGAACTGGCTAGAAATACTGGCACATGAAATCATTGGTTTGAAAAAGACTGGCACCTGATAATCATAAAAACAGTGGTATATGAAACATGAAGCAGTTCAACGTTCTTCTTTGATATAGATTCACTGATGACCTGAGAACGAACTGGCCTTGGCTCTAGATGATTGCCACTGTTAAATGACACCCCCGATGACCTCATGTGCAAAAATGGGAAAAGGGGTTTAGATGGATGAATACAGACACTGGTACTTGAAAGAACTGGCTACAAATACTGGCATGAGAAAGAACTGGCTTGAAAAGCACTGGCATACGAAAAAACTGGCTTGAAATACATTGGCATACAAAAGAACTGGCTTGAAAAACACTGGCATTCGAAAGAACTTGTTTGAAAAACATTGGTATATGAAAAAACTGGTTTGAAAAACATTGGCATACGAAAGAACTGGTTTAAAAAAACATTGGCATACGAAAGACCTGAGGAATGGAGCAGAAAGTACAGTTGTGTACCTACCATAAATGTAGATGTTCGAGTGTATTCAATGTTGCAGTCATTACACTAGGGTTATCCTGCTGGCAGGCTACCCGCAGTCGACCTGAATTCCAAAGTCCTGGTCCGGCGTCGGGTGCTGTCGCCTCTTCCCTGACGTCAGAGCACCAGGGGTATAAATGATGCAGCCAATGCCATTTTCTTCAGTTTTTCTTGCCCCAGATGTCAGGTGCCCCCAAAAGGGTATGCTATGAAAACATTACTAATAAAAGCATGCAGTAACATACACAAAACCTTTATCTACAAGCAAATACACCACATAGGTTGTATAGGATAGAGAAGTACAAAGAAGTCCCAGCAAAGAAGGGGGAATGGTGGGTGGGTAACTTGGACTGCAACAGTGAATACACTAGAACATCTACATTTATGGTAGGTACACAACTGTACTATGTTCATCATGTTTCACTGTTGCAGTCATTACACCTCGGTTGAAACCCAAAGCTGAGGTAGGGCGGCCGGGTCTAAATAGCATTAGGAGTGGCTATAAGGCCCTGCAGAACTGCAGTGGCAAAGCCTGCTATGGATTTAGAGTAGAGAGGTAAGTGGTAGTGCTTGGTAAAGGTGTGCACTGAAGTCAAAGTTGCAGCCTTCAAAATATCCTTGGTTGGTACTCCTCTTAGGAAGGCTGCTGAGGTGGCTGCTGCCCTGGTAGAATGTGGTCTAATGCCCTTAGGCACTGATTTGCCATGTTGTGAGTAGCAGAAACGAATGCAGTGTCCTATCCATTTTGAAATAGTCTGCTTTGAGATAGCCTTCCCTTGTGATCCTGCAGCATATGCCACTAAAAGCTGCTCAGTCTTTCTGAAAACTTTAGTTTTGTCCAAGTAGAAGCATAGCTGTCTGTGTATGTCCAAAGAATGCAGAAGTCTCTCCCCTTTATTCTGTGGGTTTGGATAAAAAAGTAGGCAAATGAATGGTCTCGTTAAGAGCCACACTGGACACTACCTTAGGCATAAATGTTGGGTTTGTCCTTAGAGAAACCCTGTCTGGATGGAAGAAGATAAAAGGTTCCACAGCCATTAATGCCTGCAACTTTGAGACTCTTCTTGCTGAAGTTATTGCTAGGAGCAGAGCTGTTTTCCATGATAAGAATTTAATATCAGCTGTATTGCCTGGCTCAAAAGGAGGCAGTGTGAGTTTTTCCAAGACAAAATTGAGGTCCCATGCAGGTATTGGTGCTCTCCTTGGAGGTCTTATGTTTTTTGCCCCCCCCCTGAGGAGCTGCCTAAGCAATGGATGTGAAAGAATTGGTGGTTCTGTATTGTAATGCGCTGAAATGGCAGAGGCATGGATCTTAATTGATGAGAAGGATAGGCCTTTGTCCAGCATCTCAGTCAGATATTGTAAAATCTGAGGAATATCTGGTACAAGCGTGTCAATTCCTTGCGCCCGGTTCCAAGCACAGAATGTCTTCCATTTTGCTGCATAAGATTTCCTGGTGCTGGGCCTCCTGGCCTTCAAAATAACATCCATAACCGCTTTAGAGAGAGGTGTATGCTGAATGGTCATACTATCCACCATGCAGCTAGATTTAGGGTTCTGAGTTGGCTGTGCAGGATCTGATTGTTTTGTTGGGTCAGCAAATGAGGAATTTGAGGCAATGTCCAGGCTGGGCCTTGAGACAAGCTCCTTAGGATTGGGTACCAGTGTTGGTGTGGCCAATCTGGGGCAATTAGTATCATTTGTGGCTTCTCTTGTCTGACCTTTAGGAGTACCTTTGGGAGGACAGGCAGTGGAGGAAAGACATACACTGTGAGGTTGTTCAAGCTGAATGACAAGGCATCCACTTTCCATGCTTGTTTGTGATAAATACTTGTGCAGAATCTCTGAAGTTGGCAGTTGTGAGGGGAGGAAAAAAGATCTATGTCTGGGCGTCCCCATTCCCTTGTTATCATGCTGAAGATTTGTGGGTCCAGTTTCCACTCGTGAGGATCCTTGAGGTTTCTGCTTAGTTCGTCTGCCAGAGCATTTGTTTTTCCTGGCAGGAATTGTGCTTGCAGGTGTACTTGGTAGGTCAATGCTGTGTTCCACAAAATCATGGCTTGTCTGCAGAGAAGGTAAGAATGCGCCCCCCCCCCCGCTTGTTTATGTACCACATAACTGTGGTGTTGTCCGTCTTTATCAGCAGCTGTCCTGGAAGAAGTTGATCCTTGAAGGCTGTCAGGGCATTTTGTACAGCTAGCATCTCTTTTTGATTGATGTGAAGATGCCTTTGGTTTGGGGGCCATGTGCCCTGAATACATTTTCCTGCCATGTGGGCCCCCCAGGCATAATCTGACGCATCTGTTGTTAGTGTTTGCCTGGCTGTGGGTAAAGTGAATGGCTGTCCCTTGTTGTGGTGACAGGCCTGTGCCCACCATCGAAACTCCTGTTGCAGGCAGGGAATGAGTGAAATTAACTCATTCACTCCAGAGCAGCTCAGGAAAAGCTGCCTGCTGAATTCCACCATAGGAACAACAGAGCAGCCTGAGCTCATTTTTAGAAAATCCATTTGTAATGCTATACAGAAAACAAATGTTCATAACTCTCTAACTGTAAGAGCTACACTAAAAATGTAAACGCAAAAGTTGTTCAGCAGACACTGACCTTTCCAACAGTGTAAATGTTGATAGTGCATATCAAAGTCATTATTAAATATTTGGCAAGGAATGCTGATATTGTGCAAATTTTTTACCTTTTTGGAAAAGCAAAGCACAATATCTTGGTCTATGTACCATGTAGACCCATACAATTTGAATTTAATTTGTTAGTATGAATGTCAGCTTTAAAATGATACCTTAACCATTACTGTGTGACGCTCCTTTCATGAGATATTCACAGAAATATGATTAATATATTATTTCTCATAATTGATAAATAAACAAAGCATAATATCTCATCACCTGTAACAGACAGAACTGACATACCAGTGTAGAAGTTGTGCATCTGAATGTCAGCTTCAAAATGATGCATCATTTGTGCGATTACCATGCTCCCTTGCAAAGATATGGGCATAATAATAAGTATTGTAAATGTGTAATTTTCATATTCGTACAAGACTAAACAAACTGTGATATTTGTACATGTGTACAGTGCCTAGACACAGTTCTTTTACCATGTTGTAAGGAGTAACACTGTCTTCAAAATGAGGTATTACTTCATACAATGAGATGCTCCCTTGCAAAGTTATTTACCAAAATATGAAAAAAAATCATAATTTCCATAACCTAAGTCCGAAACAAACTTTGATATCTGCCTATGAGTACAACATACAGGCACCATTCTTTTACCATGTTAGAACTATAAATAATATTTTCAAAATGAGGTATTACTTAGCACATTCAGATGCTCCCTTGCAAAGTTATTTACCAAAATATGAAAAAAATCATAATTTCCATAACCTAAGTCCCAAACAAACTTTGATATCTGTACATGTGTATAACATAGAGGCAAAGTTCTTTTACCATGTTGGAGCTATGAAGACTGTCTTTAAAATGAGGTATTACTAAGCACATTCAGATGCTCCCTTGCAAAGTTATTTACCAAAATATGAAAAAAAGCATAACTTCCATAACCTAAGTCCGAAAAAAACTTTGATATCTGCCTATGAGTACAACATACAGGCACCATTCATTTACCATGTTAGAACTATAAATAATCTTTTCAAAATGAGGTATTACTTAGCACATTCAGATGCTCCCCTGCAAAGTTACTTACCAAATTATGAAAAAAATCAATTTCCATAACCATAAGTCCAAAACAAACCTGAAGCGAGGGAGACTGAATGGAGAGCAGATCAAGACAACACGTGAAAAGACCAAGACTGACCCAGGAAAGCAGCCCAGTGATATAATGTTCAATTGCAGTAGTTCACAAAAAATATGAAGCATATAACCACAATGGGGACTTTACTGTGTATCAAACAAATTGTAAAAATGACAGAAAGAACATGGTGGGGGTGGTGGCTTGAAATGACTGCACATAGACAAAAACCCAAATATGGCTTGGCATTCATCAATGTGATAACGACTTCTACTTATGTGAATAACAGTGACAGCTGCTGAGAGTTTTACCTGAAAAATGGTAATGAGTCAGTGTTGTACTGTAACCGCACTTATTGTTAATGTGATAATTACCTGCATGTCATTGATGCACAGTTCTGCATGCTCAGACATAGGTGATAATTACTGCACCTAACCTGCTGAGTATGCATTCATTATATTACCTGATGCAGGTGTGGCAGACTCATTACCATTTGTTAGGAGAAGACCAGGAGTAATTCAGTAAAAATAGTATAGCACTTACATATTACTGAGCAATTCCTCCTACCGAAATTTTACACAGTAGTGACAGAGCCAGGAATATTGCCCAAAATATATGGTAGCTCTATGCTGGTACTAGTCTGCAAGTCATAACACCTAAAATCAGCAATAAAATACATCTCACTAAGCCTCTTATCCCACCCAAATATATTTTGACTACATGCTCAATACTGTAATGTTGTAGCATACTGTTGTGTCTGTAAATACACAAATACAAAAAGTCAGAAATATTGCCCTACATACTGAGTTGATAAATGCTAGAACTACTGTAAAACAGCATTAAAATGTATATAATATTTATATCCCTGAGCCCTTCCTGTCACCTAAACTATACGCATCTTGCTGATTATATTAGATTACATTCCCTGTAAGCAATGAATCAAACTTATGAAACAGTAATGACAAAACTATCCATTTCAGAACATTTCAGCCATAAAAGGCCACTCTGACATCTGTCATTATAATTCACCAATATCCGTCACCAACCACAATCTCTGCAGAAATAAAAAACATTTATTTTATTTATTTATTTTATTTTACATTTGTTGACCGGGCTAGTCTATCTAGATATATGTCCATTTTCAGTAGAGGCCCGTGGAGAAAAGCTCCAATGAGTATTACATGGTTTAAGAAGGTGTTACAAGAGAAGTAATAAAAAATATAAAACTAACAGTAAACAACTAGTATGTATATATATATATATATATATATATATATATATATATATATATATATATATATATATATACATACACACACACACACATATATATATATTTTTTTTTTTCAGGAAATTGCAAATTACAATCTTAGAACCAAAAAAATACATAAACTACAACCTACGTGATGAGCTTCACAATAATCATTACAATACAAAAAATCAAAACATAAATTTTATAAGAGGAATGCTGAAGTATAATGAGAGGTAAAGAAAAGCTGAAAGGGGTGTAGAGAGAAAAAATAGGGAAGAAGAAAAGTAAAGAAAAAAGGAAAACAGAGTAAGTCTAGTTATTTTTCCAACAGAGTTTGAGAGCAGGCAGTCACCTGCAGAGTTATTAGGACGTAGCCATTTTATTGCGGTACTGTGTAGATGGGTCTAAAAAAGTGGGGGAGAGGTCTGGGATCAGATATTTGAGGGTTGATTATAGCATATTTTACACCAAAGTTGGAGAACAGGCAGTGCCTGTTGAGTTATAGGGCGTAGTAGGGAAAAGGATCAGCAGCTGCCTTCCACATTCATGTCTGCAAGTAATAACACCTAAACTCAGCAATAAAATACATCTCACTAAGCCTCTTATCCCACCCAAAACCATTAACCAAGCCTCTTATCCCACCCAAAACCATTACATGAACTTGGGATGAATAGGCTGCAGTCAGGTATTTATGATTCTGTGCCACTGATACAGCTGCATGCAGTTACCTTTGACCAGTACTGTGCTGTTAGAATTGTTTTACAGTCACGGTCATCTATCTCTTCAACATTATGTTTATTTGCTTCCACTTGGAAAGGTTTCAGAAATATTCAACTAAAGACATGCCCATGATGCCACACAACCAGAAATCTTAAACCAAACAATTTTTTCACATGGTCTAACAGTTACTTTTCACAAAAGTATGCACACTGTCAAAGTGCAGGGAGACCATCCACATTTCTAAGAGAATTACCCCAGTGAAAAATATTTCAGACTCCAGTGCACTTTTAGAACTGCCACAATCCTTTTACACATTCCCCAAATACCACCTAGAAGCTCTTCTCCATTTAGCACATTCATCTTTTTTTTTCCCCAGTGTTTCCTAACACGTACTGTAGAATAACAGGTGTGTTGTACCTTTAAGAATTTCCAAGATCTGTGTGTGCATATAAATACCAAGCATGTGTTAGCTTCAATGCCATAATATCAACACTTTAAGGCAAAACCTGTCAGAAGCTGGCACTCTTGCCAACTTCATCCAAAAACGAAGCAGTGATGGTACTCTACTGCCCTTCAGGCTGGAAGCTCATACTTATACACAAATACAAGAGGTAAAAGATCAAAACAGATCATTTCATCCAAAACAGGAAAGAATACTTCTTACTTCAATACTGCCACTTTAAAGTTGCACCAACTGTCTACAATGGCTAACTCACTAAACACTGAGAAAAATGCAAATTAGGTTTATCTATATCCAGTATGTTAGGAGAACGAGGAAAAAAAAAGTGTTCACAGTACTCAAAGTGCATTCAGATAGTCATTCAAGCAAAAAAGAAAATCCCTTGGACAGGCGAACCTGCCAAGCCAAACTGAAGAAAACTGGGCAGAGAGAACTGGATAGACAAATACAGTCAATAAAAGTGACTTAGGATTCCCATTTGACACCAGCAAAGAAAAGTGAGCACAGGCAGATTTAATTTTAAGGCCGTAAAACACACACAACCGACAAATATTCATACACTTTTGATTTGATTCACAATACCATAGCTATCAAATTCATATTTATATACACAATAAAAATCAAAATAGGGCAACATAAAAATTATTTTTGAAGCCCCAAGTTTAAACATGTATGCTTTCCAAGATACTCTAAAAGAAAACACTCTTAGTGACACATTTATAAAAAAAATGCTGTACAGAGTATAAATCAATCTTCAGGCTGAATATGTTAAGAGACATGCACCTTACATGTGTCTGCGTTCATCACAGTCACTATCCCAAACCCACACTAAGGTTACGCAGTAAAGCAAATGCTGTAAAACTTTGTGGCCAAGTTATCTCATAGACTTGCATCACCTCAAGCAGTTCATTTGGTTGGCAGTAACTTTAAACCCATCATTTAACCATGTGCAATTATATCCTTAATATATTAATATTTACTCCTCATAATATGGTTGTTGCTGAATGCATAACTGCATTACAAGTAAATGAAAGCAGCAGCCATTATAACGGAGCGTAGTTGTGCAGTAAATATTTCTTATTAGACACATCTCTCCTTATCGTTAAACAATGTGTTGAAACCTAAGAGAATGTATATATATGTTGCTCTTGGTAATTTAATAAATGTTAACTCCAGTTACTTATACTGGATATAGACCTGATTATAAATAAAGGCATAAAACGCTAAGTGTTGCAAGCGTGAGGCGTGTCTATAGGCATGCCTCGTACCAGCTAATTTCTTGAAGGCTCAAGTGTTATGCAGCCTTAACAGATGTAAAGGTGTAACTCACTACATGCCTCAACCCAACACATATTCATCCGCAAAACCAAATGCCCATATACATAAACAATATAAGAAACTGTAACATTACTAAAATACTACATGTTTACAACCTAATATAAATCGCAACCATAAAAGATAAATCCTATTACAGCATAATGAGAGTCAGTTATAACTAATAAAAATCTATAACACACACATGATAAACCCCAAACGAACGCTTGCACCGGTGCTGCTTATTACAGCATAATGAGAGTCAGTTATAACTAATAAAAATCTATAACACACATGATAAACCCCAAACGAACGCTCGCACCGGCGCTGCTTACTACAGCATAATGAGAGTCAGTTATAACTAATAAAAATCTATAACACACATGATAAACCCCAAACGAACGCTCGCACCGGCACTGCTTATTACAGCATAATGGGAGTCAGTTATAACTAATAAAAATCAATTGGCTAGAACCCAGGTGTCCACTAAATAAATGCAGTTGAAACACTAACAAGCCAAAAGTCCTACAATAACATAGCAACAGCCTGCAGTCCATTTTTTCTGCCACGAACATTAACAAGAAAGCAATAAATCACATCACCCTAAACAGACTTGACTTTTAAACTTTTTTTACAGCTATTACAGGGCTCAATTCTCTACAATGAGCACTTACCTTGATGTACAGAAGATCTCTCTTGCAGTTGTACAGCATTTACCTTTCAAGATTTCCATTCAAAAGACCTACACATTTATGTACAAGACTTCTGTAACAACGAGCCCCTAGGAATGTAACAGGAATTTTGGACAGAGCAACTTTCAGCTTTCATATGTGCTGTTACTGGTGGGGGTGTGACGCAAGTGGTAGCTTGGATTACAAGAATCCGATTGGCTGCCACCACTTGCTTTATCAAAACCTTTTAAACAGGATTTTCTAAAATATTTTTAATGCGACCTTAATGTAAAAACATGCTGAATAGTAACTATATAAGGTAATTTACACATTCAGTTACCATTTCAGCGTGTTTTACATTAAGTTCAGCTACAAATCTGGATGCCAGTTTCTCACGTTTGTGGAAGGCACTCGGGGGTAACAACTTCAAATTACTGTCTTCTCATGGCGCGCTCGGTGTTAAGCACAGAGGCGCCATGAGAAGGTACTCGGGGTTAATGATTCCAGGCTGTGGCAATGTTGAGTCCAAACACTTTTTAGATATCATTGTAGCTTCCTCATATGCAGTCTTGCATATGGAATTAGCAGAATGCAGGAGGCCATGTAGCCCAGAGCCTGCAGAATTTTTCTTGCAGATAACTGGGTCTTTGTTGCCATGTTTTCGAAGCAAGAAGCCAGTTGCCTTTGTTTGTCTGGCGTGAAATAAGCCATCTGGGCAGTTGTATTTAAGCTTGCACCCATGAATATTATCTCTTGAGAGGGTACTAGTTTTGATTTATTTTTGTTTACTGTGTACCCTAGGCAAATTAGTAATCTTCTTACAAATGCCAGATGCTTTAGTAAAATGTCTTTGGTCTCTGCTTGAATAAGGCAGTCGTCCAAGTAGGGATATATTTGAATTCCTCTGTCTGCAAAATGCAATTACTGGTGCCAGGCATTTTGTGAAGACCCTGGGCACAGTAGATAAGCCAAAGGGCAGTGCAGAAAAATGGTAGTGCATTAAGCCAGCTATGAATCTGAGGTATCTTCTGCAAGATTCACAAACACAAATGAGAATCAGCAAATACGAAATACAACACAAAAGAAACCAGCACCATGCCAGTAAAGCATTTATTGCGATCTGGTACCTCGGCTTTTCGCCTTCAAATGGATCACAAATACAAAGTGCTGTTAACTCTTATTTATACAAATTTTTCCTAAGTTAATCAGCACCAATTAATCAATTATAACATTTTCTAAGTGAATTTAAAGTGCTCTGCCATTATTTTGTTATACAAATCTTAAACATTAAAACAAGACATCAACAATAATTGCCTTCATAATTACTATTATTAAACTAATAAGTTCCATATATTATTATATCAAATATATAAAAAATAATGTAACAAAATATGTATGAAAAAGAATAAGTTTAGATTGCTTCCAAGTAATTCAAATTGAAAAGGACCAATGTGACACTTAAGATATTATCCTATATTTCCTAAACATATAAAATTACTCAAAAAAATATATATCTATGTATGTATATGCAAAAATGAGGAAATTTAACCTCTATAAATCAATTTATACTAACTATTTGATTAATCTATAATGACTGTGTAAAAAATACATAATTAAATGATGTTAAATACTTAGTTCTAAGTTCAGTCCATGTGGTTTCAATGTGTTAAATTTAAGAATCATCCTGGTCTCTAATTCTAGTAATTTTTGAACGAATAGTCCCCCATTTTCACAATTAAAGGTTTTGCCCAACCCACAAAATTTTAAACTACTTGGGTCACTTTTGTGTTTCTCCAAAAAGTGTTTGGCCACCGGACTATAATCATTTTTGTTCCTAATATCTTTTATATGTTCCAAAACTCGAACACGAACCATCCTTTTTGTTTGACCTATATACCATATATTAAGACATGAACAACCCAATAAATATACCACTCCAGTTGATTTACAGTTGAAATAATATCTAGCTTTAAAAGACACACCATTAATATAATTTATGTTATTAATCCTATTACAAACACTACACTGTCCACATGAAAAAGTGCCTACAATATTCTCATTAGTTACCTCTTCACCTTTACTAAAAAAATTGTAGTTTAATAATTCCTTTAAGTTTTTTCCTCTTTTATAAGAAAAAATTATATGTTTGGGAAATATTAAACCTATGTTTTCATCCTCACAAATCAGATACCAATATTTTCTTATAATATTACACACCTCTTTAGATAAAGGGGAATATTTTGTAACAAAAAATAAATTGGACTCACTAGTCTTTATATCATCTTTACTTCTTCCCCTTGATGTAATATTATTTCTTGTTTCTATAATTGATGAACTTCGTCTCGCCTGTCTAACTTCTTGATGTCCATATTCTAAGTGGTCTATGATTCCTAATACTTTATTTTTTAAAAACAACAAATGATCATTTCTATAGCCTCTCTTAGATAACCTTGATTTAACCTTACTTAATTCAAAAAGTCTATCATTAACATCACTGGTGTGATTATAAATCCTTTAAAATTCACCAAAGGGAAGAGACCAAATCAAATGTTCCGGATGCATACTTTCTGCATGAAGAAACATATTTACAGAAGTTGCTTTCCTATAAGGCCTGTACCCTATTTTTCCATCTTCATGAAACAAAGTTATGTCTAGAAAATTAATCATATCTCTATCAATTTCATAAGAAAATTTTAGACCATGATCATTATTATTTAATTCTTCAAAAAATTCTAGGAATTCAAAAATCTCACCACTACATATTAATATGAGATCATCAATAAACCACTTGTAAAATATTACATTATTTTGATAGAAAGAAGTTAAATAAATATATAACTTTTCAAAATAATCCATATAAAGTATGGCATATGAGGGCACAAAGGCAGCCCCCATAGCCGTCCCTTTGATTTAAAGAAAAAAATCTTTATTGAAACAAAAATAGTTATGGGAAAGACAAAATTCTAACAATTGTATCAAAAATGAGGTTCTAGGACCATCTCCCAACATATTTTGAACAGCTTCAAGTCCCCACCTTCTGTTGATATTGATATGCAATGCCTTCACATCTATAGTTACCCAATAGTAACTATTTTTCCACTTGATTTCATTAATTTTATCTAATAAATCCTGAGTGTTAGAGATGTGAGCTGAAATTCTAGACAGGTGACTTTTTAAATGGAAGTCCAAGAAAATATTAACTTTACTCAAAAAGGATTCTTTGCCTGAGACTATGGGTCTCCCTGGTGGTTTTATTAAGTTTTTGTGCACTTTTGGTAATGCATAAAAGGTTGGCGTCATTGGTTTTTTAACATATAATTTTCCTACATCACTTTGATTAAGGAAACCAAGACGCTCCCCTCTTTCTAAAAGATTCAACAATTCGCTATTAAACTCAACAATTGGGTCATTGCTTAAACACAAGTATTCATCTTGATTCTTTAACAAATCAAAAACCATTTCACAATAGTCTGATTTGTTTAAAATTACCCAATTGCCACCTTTGTCTGCACATTTGAAAATAAACTCCCTTTTGATTTTTTTCAAGTATTTTAATGCCATCCATTCTTCTTTGTTTAAATTATATTCTTTACACATATTTCTCAGACTCTCCATTAACACTGTTATTTCCTTAAATACTATTTTAAAAAAAGTTGAAATTGCTGGCACCTTAATGTTAGGTGTGAAAGTACTCTCAGATGCTATAGGTGGAACAGTCAATTTACCATAGCCCGTAAAAAACATTTCACCATCCTCAATATTATTAGGTGTGTCTTCATAAACTAAATCAAAATCAGCATTTTCATAGTCATAAACTGATAAATTTAGTAATTCATTATCAACACTTTCGGTAGCGGTATCATAAACATCAGTATCACAAATTTCATTATTTATATTTATACTATTGTCATTATAGAAAAAAACTTTCAAATATAGTTTTCTTATAAATTTCTTTAGATCAAAATAAATGTCACTTAATGAGGGAAAAAAAGTTGGTACAAACTTACTTCCCTTCAATAACACTGATCTCATAGCTTGGTTAACAATTAAATCAGACAAGTTAACCAAGCATAAATTATCATCATATGAATTACTTACTCGCTCATTCCTTAAAACGATTTCTGCCCTTTCTTCCATTTCTCCCTCGACCAGATTTATTGGTCTGAAAGGAAGCATCAGCGGCAGGAATGTTGGAGGAAGAGTCATTCATACAATCTAAATCACTTTGTCCATTGGTAGAATTAAAAAAAGTCACATTTTTAGCATGATTCTTTTCCCGTTCCCCTGAAGACGCTGAAACACTGCGCTGTGTCCGTTGGTTTCGCGGGTTTTTTCGAACCTTGGATCTACTTGGAAGCAATCTAAACTTATTCTTTTTCATACATATTTTGTTATATTATTTTTTATATATTTGATATAATAATATATGGAACTTATTAGTTTAATAATAGTAATTATGAAGGCAATTATTGTTGGTCTTGTTTTAATGTTTAAGATTTGTATAGCAAAATAATGGCAGAGCACTTTAAATTCACTTAGAAAATGTTATAATTGATTAATTGGTGCTGATTAACTTAGGAAAAATTTGTATAAATAAGAGTTAACAGCACTTTGTATTTGTGATCCATTTGAAGGCGAAAAGCCGAGGTACCAGATCGCAATAAACGCTTTACTGGCATGGTGCTGGTTTCTTTTGAGTTGTATTTCGTACCTTCTGCAAGATTGTCTGATTGGGACATGCAGGTATGCCTCTTTGAGGTCCAAAATTACAAGCCAAGCCTTCTTTCCCAGCATGGGCAGAAGCTGTTGCAGTCTCAACATTTTGAATTTTGGTACGTCCAAATAAGTATTTAGAATAGACAGGTCCAGAATTGGTCTCCATGCTTTGTCCTTTCTTGGTACTAAGAAAAGTCTTGAGTAAAATCCTTGTCCCTGCTCCTGTTGTGGCACAGGCTGAATAGCCTTCATGTCCATGAGAGATGTTACTTGTTTTTGTGCCTCTGCCCATTGATTGTGTGGTAGGTCTGGCATACCTTTTGCCTTTGGAAGGGTGTGAAAGTGGAACCTGTAGCCCTGAGAGACTGTGTTTAGGATCCATTTGTCCTGTGTGATCATGTGCCAATTTTGTGAAAAAAGAGCTAGCTTTCCCCCTAAGGGTGCTGCCAAGAGAGAAAGGCTTGGCATTTGGCAGAGGGAGGTCATTGGGACTGTTTCCTATATCGCTGTGATTTGTCTTCTCCGCTTTTGGAGGTAGAAGCACCCCATTGTTTGGGCCTGTATGAGCCCTGGGGCTGTTGCCTGCCTCTGGGGTGTCTGTACCTGCCTCTTTGTGGCCTATCTGACACGGGAAAGGACCAATTCTTAGAAGGCCAGTTCCTGCTAAATCTAGGTGGCTGTACCTGTAAGAAATCCTTCACTGTCTGCATAGATTTAGCTTTATCCTCCATTTTCTTCAACACCTCTTCTGCCTTAACACCAAACAAAGTATCATGCTGTAATGGAGCATCCAATAATTTTGCTTTAACATGATCAGGTAGAGTCTATTCCTTTAAGCAAGCATGCCTTCTAATAACAGAACCTGTTACAGTGGCCCTGCAAGAGGCCTCCAGTGAATCATAACCACATTGCAAAGTATGTTTTCCCACTTGTTCAGCTGCATGCAATAAATCCTGCAAATTTTTGTTCAGAACATTCAGAATTTGTCAACATTTTCTGTTTTAACAAAGACATTAAGTATTGCTGATATTTGAGCACATGAAACTGACAATTTAAAGCCCTTACAGCCAAGGTAGCAGAAGTGTAGACCTTTTTCCCCCATCTGTCCAGTGCCCTAGAATCTCTAACAGAGGGGGCAGGGTTTTTAGCAGTAGCAGCCTTGACCCCTTTGGGACCCTGAGAGAGTTTCTGGGTCAGCAGCAGGGTTTTTATATAGAAATTTATGAGAATCTGGAACCCTGTAGTATCTGTCCGGCTTAACAGGTGCAGGAGATAGAGAGTCAGGAGACAGGCCGGACTCTGAAAATACATCATCTACAATGTCTAGAACAGGTGGAATTGCAAGAGGTCTGTGCTGAGGAAGTAGAAGAAAGTCTCTAAGCCTTTTCTTAGAATCTGAATAATATTGGCTCTCCCAGTGGAAATGCTCCCTCACGGTATGCAGGGTTTCCCCAAATGAGTAATCCTCAGGAGGAAAAGCTGAAGGAATAGAATCTTCAGCATCAGAATCCTCATAGGGAGGAATAGAATATCCTTGTTCTGAAGAGGAATCAGAGGAAATGGAAACCTGATCAGAGGAATCATATTCAGTATCTTGCCTAGGCCTCTTATCAGGAGGGGGATGGGAACCCCTGATCAAAGTAATTAGGTCTTCGGCCATTTTGAGCATCTGTTTCTTAGGCATAGAAGTCTGTCCTGGAGAATGCTGTACTTGTTTCCTTGTCTTTAAAACTGTAGGCATAGAAGTCTGTCCTGGAGAATGCTGTACTTGTTTCCTTGTCTTTAAAACTGTTTTAGACTTTGTCTTGGATGCTAAAGTAGGCTAGATATAAAGTTGTGCAGGTCTAAAAACACCCTCAGAAGCCGATGCCTGCTCAGCGGCTCCGGACCCATCTGAGGGATTAGTTTCCGAAGGGCCAATACCTTGAGTATCCAGAGGCTTAGTTGTCTCCATGTGAGAGTCGGAGGCGGCCTGTGGCTCTGAGGTAGCGGGAGTCAGGTGCTGCGAAAGCGCTTCACTGAGCACCAGTGACTGGCCTAGAAGAGGCTTCGTTGTCGGTTTTGGACCTCGGATGCCTGTTCTTTTCTTTCTCCTTGCGCTTTTTACGAATTCCAGTCGTCGGTTGTTCCGACGGCATTATATAGTTAAACCTTCGTCCAAAGTAATGAAAAGCAAAATCGTACTGATGCTTAATAGTGCGTTGGTTAAATCTAGCACAAAACCTACAACTAGCAACGTCATGGTCAGGGCCTAAGCAAGGAATATACTAAGAATGAAAATCCTTATGAGGTATTTGCTTCCCATAAGAAATACAACTATTAACTTTTTCTGACATTGGTCTGGAGCAAGAAAAAGGTTTCCCCAATGGGGTACTTAGCTTTATAGAAGACTTCGGATATGAAATTCAATTTCGAAAATCTCAGGAGTCGGCCGACCGGCACTTGCGAACTGCTTTCGCCTCGGGCACCGCACGGTAGGAAAGACTAAAGAAAATGGCGTCGGCTGCATAATTTATACCCCTGGCACTCTGACGTCAGGGAAGAGGCGACAGCAACCGAATGCCGGATCTGGACTTTGGAATTCAGGCTGACTGCGGGTAGCCTGCCAGCAGGATAACGCTAGTGTAATGACTGCAACAGTGAAACACGATGAACATCAGAATTAACATTACAAACCATATGAAAAAGGTAAAATAGTAAATGAGCTAATGTATGGGACATTTTGGCCATTGAAAACTTTGACATTAATACAGCTTGTAAAAACTAAATGCATTACTTTCACCACCAGACATGCTCCCCAACCCTCAAGAAAATAAAAGTTAAACACTTTTCCCTGTACCAAAAAGCCACTCTAAAATGAATGAGAATGCACAGTGGACACCATAGACTCGATTTACCTTTTAACCACAGCAGTTAAGAAAAGAAATAAAATGTTTACTACTAATTTACACAGCCCAATGATCTATTAACGAACAGGCCCAACAGCAGCACTGGCCGCAATCGGATTATAATGAAAGCAGTACATTGTAAATTTATTGAAGACATCACTAAAAGCAAAATGCAAACTTTGCTACTTATAAAAGCAAACTATCCTGAAACGATGACATGATTTAGCACAATCCCAAATCCACTGCATTAACTTCTGAACATGCATCCACAAACAACAAAGGAAAAATGTATGCAAACATTTTACCCTTTTTCTTGCAAGAGCAACTAAAAATAAACTACAATGCTCGACAGACCCCCATGGACCCCTTTTACCTCAAAACATAACAATTAAGAGAAATAAAAATAAACTTTTAACAGTAATTTACCCAGCATAACGATGCAATAAACAGGCCCAAGTAAAAGCAGCACACCCACATTCACATTACAAGCAAAGCAAGACATTTTAACCTTATTAAAGACCACATAAAAAATAAAATGCACACATTTAAACTATAAATGAAAACGATCTTGAAACAGCTTTGGCAAGTTGGCAACATGTACCTGCTAGAATAATAAATGCACTGTTACCTATTACCATTCCCCCTCAAAAGGTAGACTTATACCACATGCACATTGGGTAATTTTTCCTGTTAGTTCTTGCAAGTCAAAGAGTATATCCTAACTTCTTGAAAACAGCATTAAATTGCACACATTTCCACACAAAAATGTGCAAACTTTGCTCGAACATTTTCTATCTGTAAACAGAAAGTACCCTGAAAAAGTTACGACAATAGAAATATATCACACTACATTTATCTTTAAGACTGCCCCCCACCAGAAACAAACAAAACTTCTATACACACGTTTCAGCCTTAAAAAAGTAGTGCTTCCAAATCATACCCCAACAACCACAATTATAACTACATATACACACACAGTTTTTATACCTTTAAAAATTACAGCTTGAAAATCTCAAAATAACCACTGCACAGATATAAATACTGTGTACTGCACCCCTATTTAACTCTAAACATTAAAAACTTCAATTTAAATAAAGCACAATATTCCCATTTTAAATAAGCAGCGCCACAAAATACTATGTACTTACTATCACAGTCTTCGCTGGGCTAGCTGGCTTCCTTCCTGCTGCAATGGCTGGCTGGATGACTGGCTCCTTGCCTGCTGGACTGGCTGGCTAGCAGGCTCCTTTCCTTTTGGACTGGCTGGCTGGCTTCCTAGATGGCTGGCTGGCTTGCTCAATAGCTGGCAAATAATCTCAGTCCTTTAAAGAGCAGCTGTAGAAGTGCTAATACAAAACCGTTCTACAGCTGTGACCTTTGTAGGGCTCTTCTGAGTGGAATCCACACCCCCTTCAATCCTTGCAGCCAACTGCTGCATGATTTACACCACCCGGACCTAACAGAGAATAACTCCGCCTGCTGGTCTGGGTTGGTGATGTAACTACATTGCCATGGAAAAACTGAAGTATTTTCAGCTTTTCCATGGAAAAAATTGAAGTATTTTCAGCTTTTCCATGGCAATTCAGTGTGTATTGGAAAATGGGACTTTTAAAGTCCCACTGCTTGACAGTGTGGGTAATGGGATTACAAATCTCAACCTGTGAGTATCCCACTAACAACGGAATGGATGGTAACTGTATTCTGTAGTCATGATCTGTCGAAACCAGGTCCAGCCAGCTCCGCTCAGGCTCATTCCACTCCCCTACCCTACCCTCAATTCCCAACCACCCCCACTTCAATTACAATTATAACTGTTACGCCACCTCCTCACCAATCACATACATTTCTATAGTATCTCACGCCTCCCCCACCCAAACAGCCAGGTTACTCTTAAATGTCTCTTTATCCCTTCCTACTTATTTCATTAACCACCCCCCCATACTTACTCACACCTACCATATATTTTCCTTTTCCCCGTTTCTCTCACTCTTACTAAATTCTCTTAAAATGGCATATCCCTATCCAGCCATAATCAGCCTTCTATACCTTACACCAACTCTCTTATTTCTGATAGTTCTGATACATAGTACTTCAATAAATACCAAAGACGTCCATACCTTCTATAAATCTAACATCCAACACAAGCTTTGAAAAATAAACAAATGGCTACTCCGACATATCAGCCAGCCTACTAAAGTCAAACATACTCCAGTTTGCAAAATGTAACATTCTACAATTGTCCTCAAACTCTAAACCAAACTTCCTAGTCTTTACAAAACCAAAATCAAAAGTATAACCTCCTTGTATCACCCACTATTTCTCCCAGTTCTCTGATTTATTCCAATGGGGAACATCCACCCATATCCAGGACCTATACCAACCACCCTTTGTTATAGTACACCTTCCTCTAACTCACTATTTCCAGCTACATTAAACTTATGTAACATGTATAACAAAATAACCAACTTCTATGTGTGGTTATCTCAGCACACCCCCAAGCTGTTTGCAATCACAGAAATGTGGCTGAAGCCAAATATTCAAGATACTGAACTGCTTACCCCTCAGGCTATAATGTAATAAGATCTGACAGGTGTAGTTCTAATCTACCCCAACTCTTATACAATTGTACCCTACTCCAACTACTCCAAGCCCATCCCAAATGTCAGTAATGCTCAAATCCTCATAGCCTTCTTAAAACTCAATAAAACTAAACAACTCTGCATTACAGTTCTGTACATTCCCCCTGGTCAAAACACTCCTATAAATGAAAATATTCTATCATTCTATCCTAGATGTTTCAAAATATATCCAATGAAAATATCATCATGGGTGATGTCAATATCAATTGACAAAACTTAATTTCTGATTTTCCAGCTAATAGTTTACATCTTTTTACATTCACATAACTTATTACAACTCCCACTAGAATTCATAAAAGTAACAACCAAGGTTCTATTCTAGACTGGATCTTGGCCACCAATCCTAATAAATATTCTAACTTCGGTACTCTCTCAGACACTAAGTGGCCTTCAACCTGCATATATGTGCCAGATCACCACCCAGAGCCCATAACTACAAAACACTCCGTAATCTAAATACCTTTAGCCAACAGCTCTTTAATAACATATTAAAATCCTTAAACTGGTCTGTGCTAAAAAAAAAACTATGCCTAAATGATACAGTCAATTACTTCAACAAACTATTTGTAGATGCCCTTAACACCCTAGCACAACTTCGAACAAAAACATAAAATCAATTATGCACCCTGGCTTATTAAGTCCACAGAAAAAAATTATAGTAAACAGAGACAAAGCTTAGAAGGAATGGCAGACGACTAAAACTGAAATTTCCAAAACTACAGACAACTACGGAATCAAGCAAAAAAACTTATAGCTATAGATAAAACAGTATTTTACAAAACAACCATCTGATCACAACCCCCCTCCAAAAAAATGTTTCGGACCACCATCTCATCACTACTTACCCCAGGGTCCAAACAAAACCCTGCTCCAGACAGAAATCTCCACCTCGAACAGTTGAAATTTACAACACTCACTTTTTAGAAAGTATAGCTAGTTGGGTCAATGACCCTAACAAGCCCCTCAGTCCCAGTTCCACAACTAATCTCAATCTGAACTCACCTTTCCCTAAAACATCTACCAAACATGCTGCTTTTACTTCCATAACTTCTCAAAGGATATTAGCTATAGCCTCTCAACCTTCATGCCTTGCACTGAAACCTGTACCCACTAACTATATATGCCACCAACTACACAAAATTAACCCCTGCTCTCCTTCTGTTGAAAATCTCTCTTCAGAATACTTAAACTGCAGCCAGTGCTATTACCTACCCTGTCAGTGTTCTCAATAGATTCATCACAAAATCCAATGTCCCTTCCCTCTGGAAAAAAACAATTACATCCCTTTACATAAAGAAGGAAAATCTAATGAACTGTCTAAATATCATCCCATCTCTATCCTGTCTCCCCTTTCCGAACTCTTAGAAAAATGCATATATAAACAACTCCTTGACCACCTTATTCATAACAAACTACTTATACCTGCCCAACACAGCTTCAGACCAGCACACAGTATAACCACCACCCTAATATCCTTCATGGATAGAATTAATAAAGCAAGAGACTACGGCCAACTAACCTCACCACTATTTCTTGAGCTACCAAAAGTTTCTGACACTGTTATACCTCAAACTCTTACAGCAACTTTCTTCCTTAGGGCTTTCTCAAGCCTCCTATCAGTAGTTTTCAAGCTACCTATCTGAAAGGCAACAGTCCATATCATTGAAAACTCATCAGCTTAAATGTTAACCCATACATCACAAGATGGAGTTGCTGGCGCCATGTCAGACTCAAAGCCTGTCACAAGTGTGGTACCACACAGGCTCAGTCCTGACACAGATATCCTTCAGAAGGGTCTCACAGAAACGGATAACTGGTGCCAGAGCCATGGCCTAAAGTTAAATGCCGTACAGAAGAAGTTATCAGGGACCTGGGGACCAGGGTTGATAGTAGTCTTCATCATTCACCCATGTAGCTAAAGTAGTTAGGAAGACCTTCTACATTGCCCACCTTATCATGAAGGATTCTCATCTAGATACTCATCACTCATCAGACCAATGATTGAATACAATGCCCCATTCGGAATGTATCTGACCCGACACTTGCAGCAGCTGGAGAGGTCTCAAACATCTGTCCTATGCTGCCCGACTGAAAGAACTCCAGCTCGAGGTGACCTTGCCTAACATACAAGGCCATGTCAAACCCAGATTTGATGAATATGCTTCACCTCAAAAATCTAGATCCGAATAAAAGGCAGAGCACCGCTGGCCTTGTTCAAGAGAAATCTTGACCAATGGATAGATAGCCTAGTATGAACCTATGAACCTATGAACCTATGTGTAAAATGGCAAGGCTGTCTCTCTCAATATCTAATCAATAAAACGGAGTTCCCCAAGGCTCCAATCTTTTGACCCCTCCTCTTCAACATCTTCATAAATAACCTCCATACAGCTTCCTGTCAAAGCTCCCTAATCCAGTACACCAATGACTCAACTCTCATTTCCTCATCCAACAACTTTGTACACCTTAAAGAAATCACCTGCACTGCCTTCTTATCCATTGAATACTGGCTCAATAATGCATGTTTACTCAACCATAACAAAACCAAACAACTCCTTTTTACACCAAAGGCACTCTCAACACCTTAATAATCCACAAAAATTCTGGGCAGGCTTAAACAAGCTCCTGCACCCAGGCCAGGCAACCACCCCCACTCCAACAACTTGCAAATAACAGTGCCCTGTAAACATTGCTAACACATTCAATAGTTTCTTCACAGAAACTATACAATCCCTGGCCACACAATTCAAACAAACAACCAGCCCACTCCACTACCCATGCCAGCAGAATACTACAACTACATCAGATCATCTATTTACTTTCGATCCAGTACCCATATCCTTTATAACATCTCTTCTTAAAAAACTAAAACCCACTAAGCTAGCAGCTGACCTTCTCCCAGCTGAGTTTCTGCAAAAAGCAGCTGAGGCCATTTCCTATCCCGTCTCCATAATCATAAACCATACCTTGTCAGAAGCCTTCATCCCCATCATATGGAAAATGTCCCACATTATTCCTCTCCATAAAGGTGGTAGCTCACTAGAGCTAACCAACTACAGACCTATAGCTATACTCTCACCCCTGGCCAAAATTATGGAAAAGTGTGTCCACAAACAACTGATGGAACACCTCACCAAAAATAAAATTCTAGCCAACTCCCAACATGGCTTCAGGCCAAATCACAGTACCACATCAGCCCTACTATCCTTTTCTAATACCATCAATAACTTCAGAAACAGTAATAAACTATCATCTGCTCTTTTCTTAGACCTCTCCAAGGCCTTTGATATGGTGAACCACATTCAACTCCTCCATACATTAAAAAAACTATCACTCAGCAATTCCACGCTGAAATGGTTCCAATCCTACCTGTCCAATAGGCAACAGGCTGTTCTATGGCAGGACAAATTATCTACATGCCTACCTGTTACACTTGGAGTTCCCCAAGGATCTATTCTTGGCCCTCTTCTCTTCACCATCTTTGTTAATGACCTGCCCACAATCACCCCCCATGCCACATGCATTCAATATGCAGATGATTCGACTATCATCAGCACTGCCTCCAACCTGGCAGACCTCACTGCTTCAACCCAAGACACCTTCAACCTAATAGAAAAATGGTTCTCAAGTCGACAACTAGTTCTCAACCCCAACAAAACAAAACTACTTACTTTCTCACCCACTAACAAGACTCTTCCCCCCACCTTCTCTATTACATCCTCCAATGGAATCACTATATCACCAGAAGCTCACACAAAGCTATTAGGTGTTACTATTGATAACTCCCTTAAATTTGACACTCATTTCAATCTTACCATCAAAACCGTCAATAAAAAGCTTGGCTCTCTCTATAAAGTAAAACACTTTCTCACTCCTCACGCTAAAATTACAATTGCCAGCACACACCTACTATCAACTCTTTTCTATGCCTCCCCTCTTTACAAACCTAAACAAGACAACCCTTAACAAACTTGCTTCTTGTTACAATCACATAGCTAGATTTGCCACAAATTCCACCTTTAGAACGCACCACTGCACTAACTTGAAGCAACTAGGGTGGTTAGAGTTTTCCAGCCAACTCCATTTCAACCAACTCAAAATGGCTCACCAGATACTGTATCACCCAGAGAAAACACCAGCTCTGAAAAACATCATTCACCCCTATATTAACCTGCAATCTTTACGCTCCTCCAATAAGATCTTAGCTCAAACTACCAAAGCCAGTAATTCTGCTGGGGATTCTCTATTCTCAAACTTTGTAGGTAAACTGTGGAACTCCCTACCGACCATGCTCACCTCAGAACCCTCACTCCTACAATTCAAAAAAAAGCTTAAACCCCATCTCAATACTCTCTGGCAATGCCCCTGTTCCAAACCTGATTAACCACTATCATTTACCCTTCTCTTACCTCACTATCCTTAACCGCTTTTTTAACAAGGCGCCTCGCCTTTGTAACTGACCTATGTTTTTTTTTATTTGCTGCTGTTGTTTTTTTTCCCAAGATGTGATGTATCTTTATATTGTATTTAGAACTCAACTATCTTGTTCATATGTCTGTTATGTACTTGGAGCTTTTCTCCCCGGGACTCCGCTGAAAATGGACATGTATCCAGTCGGACTCTCCCGGTTAACAAATGTAAAACAACAAATGTAAAATAAATAAATAAATAAACTGACTTCAAGATATATTCGCTAAATAACACAGAAATCAAGTGGCTCCATACATCAAACTGTTAAGGGTAACAACAGATAATAAATTTACCTCTGACTTTCATATAACACTTAAAAAAAAAAAAAAAAACACCAAAAACTAGGAATTCTTTATCGGCACAAAGAATTTTATGGACACAGCCACTAAAACATTAGCCTCAACCTACTATTCTGCTTACTACATATTAACCAACCTTCAAATCACACTAAAAAATATGCTTGAATCCTGCTACAATAAAATTGCCAAATTTGCAAGAAAAATATCATTCCATAACTACCACTGTGTTCCACTTAGCTCCCTTAACTGGCTTGAACTTCCCTAACACCTAAATTACCTCCAAATAACAATCGCCCATAAAATTATCTATAAACCTGAAATCCATCCTGCCTTAAATTCAATGCTCCACATCTAAACACCTGGCCAGGCTTTCCGCTCTTAAGACGAGCAGCTTCTAAACTGTGTAAAAAATAAAAATGCCAGTCAATGCTTATACTCCTGTTCAGTGACCAAACTATCAAATGAATGACCCTTAGATATCAGAACTTCCTCAAAACTCAAGAATTTCAAGTTTAAACTAAAAGAATTCCTACTCATGTCACATAACTGTCCCTGTTCAAAACCAAGCCATATCCTATCCCCCTTACTTACTTCACTAACTACCTCTTTCACTTCCTTTCTCTTCCTTCTCTCATCCATCATCTCCCATTCAGCTATCTCTCTTCCCA
Organism: Protopterus annectens; assembly: GCF_019279795.1. NCBI lineage: Eukaryota > Metazoa > Chordata > Ceratodontiformes > Protopteridae > Protopterus > Protopterus annectens. Next base: position 286,818,107 of record NC_056736.1, on the reverse strand, counting down.
CTTCCTTCTTTCCAGTCCCCTTTTACTCACCTTTATCTCTATTGCAATCACCACCTCTAACTCTCACCTCCTTTCCCTATCTCAGTATCCACTTTACTGTACCTAATCACTCATTCCCGTTTGTTCAATCTGCCTTCTTCCTTTGAATCTCTACTCCTCTTTTCACTGTTCACGTTCACAACCCTTTTCCTCAACCATATATATTTTCTTTTCCTGCTACTACTACTTACAATTATTTCTGTATTGTACTCAATCAGACCAATTATATAGTCACTGTCATTAAAATATGTCTCAAGACAATTCTCTTACCTGCTATATTTTTTTCTTTCCATATAAAATGCATTTATGTAGGTATGACTGTAAATTATCTCTGTAAAAATGTCTGCACTTTAGTTATGCTTGTTAACCTTCCTGTTTCAAATGTATATACATGGATTTTTGGGTTTAATCTGTCTGTTGGTTTTACACTCGAGTTTAATATGCAAACGTTTTTCCGTTTTCTTTGTATTTGGAGCTTTTCTCCTTGGGCCTCCACTGAAAATGAGTTTCTTACCCAGTCAGATTTTCCTGGTAACCAAACATCAAATAAATAAACAAATGTGTAATTGTTTCTCAGTAAAGTGATTAAACTGTTTAAATGTGAAGGATGAAAGCTGAATAAGAGTACCTTTAGGGGAAGCAGTAAGGAAGCTTGATAAATGAGCAAGTTAATATTTTAAAAGCCACGTCTACAGCATACACGTAAATGAAAGACTAGCTATCCTGACTTGTGGAGGGTTAACTGCTTAATCCTGAAAGGCATGCTGTGGACGTGATGGTCGAGTATAATGTGAATGCAGAAGCCATGTGACTAATACATTTTATATCAATCATGCTGACTTCACTTTAGTTGATCAGATAAGAGATCATATTAAATTTCTGAACAACAGAAGTAAAAACAAAACTGCTTGCCTTCTATTAGTTGGTTTGACAGACAAGATATCATGGCTTTAACTGGAAACACTTCTTTTAGGAGACTAAGTACAGTTGTGTAAAATCTTACCATAATGGTAGATGTCCTTCTGTTCACTGTTGCAGTATTCATTATACTAGAGATGCCCTGCCAAAGGCGGCCCGATGTCCAGCCAGTATACCAAAGCCTTTAGATTGCTTTAAGATGCATCATACATCACATATATGCACCTCACGTAGTATAGGGCATAAAGGTGATGTCCAGACATACTATCCTCAGAACTGCCAGCCCCATTAGGAATGCCAGTCCAAGGAAATGAAGTATTCAGTAAATCCAGAAAAGAAATGGACCAGGGGTAGGAGGGAGAGAGTGAATACTGCAACAGTGAACAGAAGGGCATCTACTGTTATGGTAAGACTTTACGCAACTGTACTATGTCCTTCCATTTCACTGTTGCAGTATTCATTACATTATGGAGAGTGCCAAAGCTCAGGAAGAAGAGAGGGAGGAGGAAAAGCCAGCACAGCCTTATGGGAAGCCATGAAGGATGGCCCTAGCAAAACCAGCTCTAGGCTCTGGAAATTCCATCCAACTTTCAGTGCTTGGTTGCACAGAAGTCTAGGTATCTGCCTCAATAATAGAGTTTGCAACAAAACCTGTGAAAAAACCACCAGAAGAAGCCACAGCTCTAGCAAAATGAGCCTTAACAGAATAAGGAAGGCTCTTACCATGAAAGGAATAACTACAAAATATCTTTAGAGAGCCAAGAAGAAATGATCTGCTTGGACACAGCTAATCCTAAGTACATAGGATGAAAGGAAACAGTTGATCAGACTTCCTATTAGTTTTAATCTTATCCAAATAAAATCTTAGTTGTCTACGCACATCCAATGTGTGCAGCACCTTCTTGCTGGCAGACTGTGGAGAAGGGAAAAAGTGGGCAAATGAATCGACTGATTAAGGAAAAACTCATTCACTAGCTTGTGCATAAAAGAAGGATTAGTACACAAGGACACCCTGTCCTTATGAAACACCAAAAAAAAAAAAAAAAAGAGAATAAGCTACAAAGGCTTGAAGCTCAGACACCTGTCTGGCAGAAGTAAGGGTCAACAAAAGTACAGTCTTCCAAGAGCAATCTTGCAAGGAAGCTGCAGCCTCAAAAAGGAGCCAGACTCAACTTTGCCAAAATAAAATTAAGATCCCAGGGAGAAAGAACAGGCTTCCTGTGAGGCCTAATATGAAAGATACCTTTAAGGAATTGTTTAGCTTCAAATCTAGAAGCTAAATGAGGAGATAAAGGCAAACAAGCAGAGATGCATGATAAATGGGCCTTAATAGAAGAATAAGCCAATCCAGTATTGAGCAATTCACATAGATGAGAGAAAACTAGACGAACATCCACACAAAATGTATCCAGGTTACAAGACACGCACCAAGCAGAAAACCTCTTCCATTTGGATAAGTCGGATTTCCTAGTATTATGTTCCCTTGCATCCTTACAGGACCCTAAGCACATCCTCAGAAAAAAGGTGTCTATGTGGAATCAAAATCCCATCACCCATAGTGTCAGTTTAAGAGTGAGTAAGTGGGGATGGATGAGAGATCTCTTGTCTTGTGTGAGTAGGTCCACCCTGTGAGGTAACTTGCAATGATTGGGCTTGGTTGAAGGCAGAACCAACTCAAAAGGAGTCACCAACAAGACTTTGGGAGCATCCTGTTAAATTTTAACAGGACTTTTGGAATAATAGGAAGGGAAGGGAAAGCATAAAGAAACATCCACTTCTAAGAAAGAAAGTCCATCTTCCGCACCAGAGGACCTGGGACTCCGGCACAAAAAAAGAGGAAGTTGTCTGCTCAGAGGGGAGGCAAAAAGATCCATTTCAGGAGTACCCCATTGGTGGACAATGTTCAGAAATGCATCCCTGTGAAATATCCATTCATGGGACTGAGTAAAAGTCCTACTCAGAGTGTCTGCCACAATATTTTGACCTGAGGGGATGCAAGTTGCCTGAAAAGTCACTTGATACTGGATAGCCAGCTCTCACACCAGGACTGCCAACCAGCAAAGACAATAAGATCTTACCCTCCCCCCCATTTCATGAAAAGCAAGCAGAAGAGCTCACATCTCTGACATTGATGTACTTTCTGTTGAAGAAGCACCCAAACACCCTGCACCATTAGGGAGCCAAATGCTGCTCTCCATCCCATGTCTGAAGCGACTGTGAACAGCTCCCTAAAAGAGAAGACAGTGATGAAAAGGGAGCTCTGGATTTAGAGACAACTGCGGAATCCATCACTGAAGTTTCTTCCTGAGAAAAAGCACAACAGGAACCAACAAATCCAAGGGGATGTGCATGTTCATAGGTTCATAGGTAAGTACTAGGCTATCTGCCCATGGGCATTTATAAGCCTAGCCACAGAGTGATGGCTTTCACCTCCCCATTAGATTAGTAACCTGGGCCTCTGTCAACAGGGCTCCTGAAGTGATCCCAGGGTAGAACTTACGATTACCCATCCACTCATCAAGATTTCTTTTGAAGAGGGTCAGAGAGGAGCTCTGACAAATATGGATTGGGATTCTATTCCAGAGTGAGGGGAGTTGCTGGGACAGGAATTTATCCCTCCAGCATGTCCTGTTTATTGTTGTACATAGGTTCAAGTCGCTAGAATGAGTGGTTCTGAGGGATCTCGTTTTTTTGAGGTGAAGCATGTGAAGCTAAACTTGACTTCAGAAACCACTGAAACGTTTGCACGTGGAGTTTGGCTACAGGAAGCATAGGAATGGTGGAGGGCATAAATCTCGAGCTCTCAGAAATTCCCTGGCTGTTTTAGAGGCCAGAGGAAGAGTTTGAAAAAAAAGGAAATGCGTGTTAAGAACTTGGGAGGAGGCAGGGATGAAAGCACAGGCACAGTCTAGATCCTGCACCCCACAAAAACATGGCCCTGAGGAGGAGTCAGAAAAGACTTTTTGAAGTTTATTGTGAAACCCAGGCTTCATAGAAGGGAAATGGCAAAATGAAGATTTTTGCAATAAGATCTCTGGAGAGGATGCCTGAAACAGGACCTCATCAAAGTAAGGAAATACTTGGATCATCTGAAGTCTGCAAAAAGCAATCACAGGTACAAGGCATTTGGTGATACCCTTGGGGCAGTAGAAAGGTCAAAGGGCAAAGCACAGAACTGAAAATGCCAGGAAGCAACAGAGAAATGTAAAAACTTCCTGAAAAGGGGATGAATGGAGATACGCATCCTTGAGATCCAGAGACACCAAAGAAGTCTGAGGAAGCAAAAGACGGAATACAGTCTGAAGGGACAATATTCGAAAGGAAGGCACCTTCAGAAAAGCGTTTAGATGAGAGGCCTAGAATTGGTCTCTAGGTACCCTTCTTTCCTGGGCACTAGAAACATGCTGGAGTAACCCCCCCCCCTCCCCTTTGGGACACAGGCACCTTATGAATAGTACTCAAAATCAAAACATCTCGAAGCATCCCTGGAAAGGAGGAGAGTTGTTCCTGAGGGGGCTGAGGAATTCCCATAAAAGGGGGAAAAGATTTCCAGACCATGAAATATCCCTGGCGGATAATGGATAGACCTCAGTAATCCTGAGTAATCATTAGCCAAACAAGAAGAGAAAGAGGAAAAAGTACAGTTTTGTACCTACCATAAAAGTAGATGTCCGATAGGTATGCATCTGCAGTCATAACATATGGGTTGTCCTGCCTTAGGCAGCCCTTCGGTCGGCCAGATTCCAAAGTCTGGGTCTGACCTCGGCTGATGTCGCACTTTCCCCAACGTCAGAGCTTCTGGGGTATAAAGGCATCAGCCAACGCCATTTTCCTCAGTGTTTCTTGCCCCAGATGCCAGGTGCCCTCTAGGAAGGCTAAATTTGGATAAATGTAGAAGGTTCCAAACAGTAGCAAAAAAATATATACATATATACAAACAAACAAATACACCATAATAGATTCCCCCAGTTAGCTGAAAGAGGGGTAAGCACCCTAGGAATACTACAGAGGGGAAAGGAGGGTGGGTAATCCTGACTGCAGATGCATACCTATCGGACATCTACATTTATGGTAGGTACAAAACTGTACTATGTCCTTCAAGGATGCATCTGCAGTCATAACATATGGGTAGAATACCATAGCCAAACTGGGGGAGAAGGTACTAAGATAAGGAAGGTGTAGTTAAGATCCCCTGTAAAACTGCAGTTGCAAAGCCTGCTCGGGATCTGGAATATAAAGGTAGATTATAATGCTTGGCAAATGTATGCACGGAGCTCCAAGTAGCAGCTTCTAAAATGTCCTTGGTAGCCACCCCTCCTAGGAAAGCTGTAGTGGTGGCTGTGGCCCTTGTGGAATGAGGCCTGATATTTTCAGGAGCTGTCTTTCCATGAAAAGAGTAGCAAAAGTGAATGCAATTTCCTATCCATTTTGAAATTGTCTGCTTGGAAATTGCTTTTCCTTGCACCCCAGTTGCATAGGCTACAAAAAGTTGGTCAGTTTTTCTGCTGGTTTTAGTTCTGTCCAGATAGTAGCGTAGCTGTCTGTGTATATCCAAGGTGTGCAAGAGTTTTTCTCCTTTGTTCTGTGGGTTAGGGAAGAACGTAGGCAAATGAATGGCTTGGTTCAAGGATACCCTGGATACCACCTTTGGCATGAAAGTAGGATTGGTTCTCAGGGACACTCTATCCTGGTGAAAAATAAGGAAAGGCTGCACTGCCATTAATGCCTGTAGCTTGGATACTCTTCTTGCTGAAGTGATTGCCAGAAGGAATGCAGTTTTCCAAGATAATAATTGTAAGTCTGCTGATGCTGCTGGTTCAAAAGGAGGTAGAGTCAATTTTTCCAGCACGAAATTGAGATCCCATGCAGGTAGAGGGGGTCTCCTTGGAGGTTTAACATTTTTGATCCCTCTCAAAAATTGTCTGAGTAGAGGGTGAGAGAAGATAGGAGGATCCATGTTGTATTCTGCAGATATTGCTGAAGCATGAATCTTAATGGAACAGTAAGACAGGCCATTGTAGAACAATTCTGCTAAGTATTCTAGGATGTGTGCTAGGTTTGCCACGGAGACATCTGTGCCCTTTGATGTGCTCCAAATGAGGAATCTCTTCCATTTAGCTGAGTATGTCTTCCTTGTGGAGGGTCTGCGAGCCTCCAGGATAATGTCCTTGACCCTCTGAGATAAGACAGTTTGGTTTGGTTTTAAGCAATTTTCCAGGCAGTTAGTTGCAGAGTTTTCAAGTTGGATGCAGGGTCTTGAAATTGTTCTGCGTTAGAAGAAGAGGACATAGGGGTAGAGGCCATGAGTTCGCCTGAGACATGCTTTTCAGTAGCGGATACCAGTGTTGTCTTGGCCAGTCCAGAGCTATTAGTATCACCTTTGGCTGTTCCTCCCTGATCTTCAGTAGAACCTTGTACATCAATGGGAGAGGTGGGAATGCATACACTATTAGGGCATTCCAGCTGAAAGAGAGAGAGTCCACCCTCCAGGCTTGTGGGTGGTATGCCCTTGAGCAGAATTTCTTCAGTTGGTGGTTGAGAGGGGAGGCGAACAGATCTATCTCTGGCAATCCCCATTTCTTTGTTATGAGTTTGAAGATGTCTGGATGCAGCATCCATTCGTGAGCATCCGTGGTAGTCCTGCTTAAGCTGTCTGCTAGTGAATTCTCTTTTCCTGGTACAAATATGGCCTGCAGCTGGATATTGAGATTCAGGCTTAGGTTCCACAGATCCACTGCCATCCGGCATAGAGGGTAGGAATGCGTGCCTCCCTGTTTGTTTATGTACCACATGACCGTGGTGTTGTCTGTCCTTATCAGCAGATGTCCTTGCTGGAGGAATGGTTTGAATGCCTCGATTGCATGCTTCACTGCCAGCATCTCCTTTTGGTTTATGTGCAAGTTTAGCTGTCTGAGGCCATAGGCTTTGGATACATTTGTCCTCCATGTGTGCTCCCCATCCTAGGTCTGAGGCGTCTGTGGTGATGGTCTGCCTTGGTTTTGGTTTCTTGAAAGGCAACCCTCTGTTGGACTGGCAGGCCTGAGCCCACCACAGGAATTCCTTTTGAAGGCATGGAATGATTGGTATCATGGTTTCTAGACTGTGTCTGTGTTGAGACCATACATTCCTTAGGTACCATTGTAATTTCCTCATATGCAGCCTGGCATGTGGGATCAAGATTATGCAGGATGCCATGAAACCCAGGGCCTGCAGGACTTTCCTTGCAGTAAGCTGAGTTTGTCTTGTCAAAGTCATGAAATAATCTGGAAGTTGTTTTGTTTTTCTTCTGTGAGAAAAGCCATCTGAGTTAATGTGTCCAGATCCGCACCCAAGAAGGTTATCCTTTGGGATGGCACTAGTCTTGACTTTTGGATGTTGACTGTGTACCCCAAGGCCTGTAGCAGGTGTATGACATAGGCCAAATCCTTTATCAATTTTGTCTTGTTGTCCGCTTGTATTAGGCAGTCGTCCAGGTATGGGTAGATTTGAATTCCCTGAAGTCTGCAATGTGCAATTACTGATGCCAGGCATTTCGTGAATACTCTGGGCGCAGTAGATAAGCCAAAGGGCAATTCTGAGAATTGATAATGCTCTGATCCTGCAAGAAATCTGAGGTGTCTTCTGCAATCTGGTCGGATAGGGATGTGCAGGTATGCCTCCTTGAGATCTAGAGTCACCAGCCAAGACTCCTTGCCCAACATGGGAAGAAGTTGCTGTAGGGTCAGCATTTTGAATTTTGGTACAATGAGATATGTGTTCAGTGCGGACAAGTCGAGAATAGGCCTCCATTGGTTTTCTTTTCTTGGTATAAGGAATAGTCTGGAGTAAAATCCTTGGCCTTGTTCCATAGATGGTACCCTTTCTATCGCTTTCATCTGAAGTAAATTTTTGATTTGTCTTAAAGCCTCTGGCTTCTGATTTGGTGGTAGGTTTGGCATTCCGCTCCTTTTTGGTAACGTGTGGAAGTGAAACCTGTATCCTTTGTCTATTGTTTGCAATGTCCATGTGTCCTTTGTAATGCAATGCCAGTTTCTTGAGAATAAAGCCAGCTTTCCGCAAAAGGGAGCTTCCAGTTGTTCCCTGGTAGGCGAAATCAGAGTCAAGTCATTGTGTCTGTCCTGTGCTAGTGGTTGTAGTTGCAGCTGTGGCACTACTCCTCTGGTTGGCAGGCTGCCACTGACGGCCCCTATAGGCACCCTTTGATTGACCTCTGCCTCGAGGGCATCTATTCCTGCCCCTTTGTGCTCTGGAGGTGTCTGGAAAGGACCAATTCTTGGAAGGCCAGTTTCTGCTGAACCTCAGAGGTTGGACCTGTAGAAATTCCTTTACTGTTTGCACAGATTTTGCTTTTTTTTCCACTTTCTTTAGAATCTCCTGTGCAGGGGAGCCAAATAAACTTTGTTTCTCCATTGGAGCATCTAGGAGCTTAGCCTTGACATGGTCTGGCAGGGATTGCTCTTTTAGCCAGGCATGCCTACGAATTACTGCCCCAGTCATAGCTGATCTAAATGAAGCCTCCAGTGCATCATAGCCACATTTTAAGAAATGATTACTGACCTACTCAGAGTTGTGTACCAAATCCTGAAGGGATTTACGGTCTAAAGGTTCAGGAGAAGAAAGCTTCTTATTCAGCTGATCTAACAAATATTCTTGGTACTGTATCATATGGAATTGACAGTTTAATGCCCTGGCAGAAAGAGTCGCAGATGTATAAACCTTTTTACCCCATCTCTCTAATGCTCTAGACTCTCTTTCAGAGGGTAGGGGATTTTTGGCAGTGGCAGCTGCAACACCTTTTGGGCCCTGTGAAATAGTTTCTGGGTCTGCAGCATGGGCTTTATACAGGTGGAAGTGAGAATCCGGGACCCTGTAGTATCTGTCAGGTTTGGCAGGGGCCGGAGGGAGAGAATCAGGTGCAGAACTAACATCATTATACACATCATCAATTACAGTTAGCACTGGTGGTATGGCTAAGGGCCTATGCTGGGGCAAATGTAAAAAAGTCCTTAGTCTTTCTAGAATCAGAAAAATCCTGATCCTGCCATTGAAAGTGTTCCCTCAGAGTGCAAGGTCTCCCCAAAGGAAAATTCTTCAGGAGGGGAGGCCGAAGGGATAGAGTCTTCAGCATCTGAATCCTCATAAGGAGAATAGGCCTCTTCCTGATGGTCTGACAAATCAGATCCATCCGTGGAGTAATCAGAGGAGACAGGTTCAGTCCTAGGCCTTTTGTCTGGTGGAGGTTGGGAGGCCCTGTCTGGGTGAGATTGGGAACCCCTAATCAAGGAGATAAGGTCCTCAGCAAGACTGAGAATCTGAGAGCTTGAGGAAGGCCTCTGAGAAGTAGATTTGGCAGGTAAAGCTTTTGAAAGTTTGGCAGCTTTAGCCCTGGAGAAGGCCTTAATAGACATAGAAGCTGGGGGCCTAGCTGCCCCACGTGCAGGTGTAGAAATGTCCAATGGAATGGTGTCGGACAAATCTTGAGCGCTAGCTTCAGTAGGATTTCTGAAGCCGACTCAGCCGGGGCCTCTCTGGCCTCGGTTGTCGGAGGTATGGTTTCTGTCGTAGTAAGAACAGAGGGCTCGGTTTCAGCCGAAACAGAGACACTCGCGGTAGGCCTAGCCGTGGTTTCAGCCGAAACCGCGGGCCGCGAGTGTCGGTCCTTTTCCCTGCGTTTTTTGGCCAAATGCATAGTCGGAGTCTCCGACGGCATTTTATATGCAAAAGTGGATCCGAAAAATTCTTCTGCAAACTCCGACCGACGTCTAAGAGTCCGTCGGTTGAAGGAGGCACAGGCTAAACAAGTTGATACGTCGTGGTCTGGGCCTAAGCAAGGAAGGCAGTAAGAATGGAAATCCTTATGAGGTATTTGTTTCCCACAAGTTAAACAATTATTTACTTTGTCTGACATCGGCTGAGGCAAGAAAGAGTCCCCAACAGGGTACTTAGCTTTTTTCGAAGTCTTCGGTAGCTGAAATCTCTGGATCTGACCGACCGGCACTTGCGAACAGCTTCTGCTTCGGGCACCGCGCGGCAAGAAAGACTGAGGAAAATGGCGTCGGCTGATGCCTTTATACCCCAGAAGCTCTGACGTCGGGGAAAGTGCGACATCAGCTGAGGCCAGACCCAGACTTTGGAATCCGGCCGACCGAAGGGCTGCCTGAGGCAGGACAACCCATATGTTATGACTGCAGATGCATCCTTGAAGGACATCAGATGGGAAGAATAGGACAGTCAGACAGCACCTGGTTTATCAGGAAAAGTAGACTTCTGAGGCACAGAAGTCTGAGTAGCCTTCACAGGAGGAACTTGCTTTCCACCCTTTTTATGCTTAGGAGGAGGACAAGATGGTCTGCCAACAAAGGCTGGCTTATTAGGGTAATTTCTCTGAAATTTATGCAGAGGAGAAACAAACACGTTTAAGTTCCTGTAAAGCCTTGCCCTTTTCCTGAAGGGACTTAAAGCAGCAGAAGCTTCGCCAAACAAGTTTATTATCTAGAGGGGCATCCATCAACTTAGCCTCAAAATCATCAGGCAAAGTTTGAAGCCAAAGCAGGGAGTACCTCTTCATTACTGGCCAAAAAGCTGCATCCCTAGAGGAAGCATCTCCTACAACACAACTACACTTGATGGAATGATGAGCTACCTGGAAGGAAGTCCCTAACAGGGAAATGGCAGAAGTTTTACCTTCAGAGTCTGGAGGATCAGAAATCACCTGACAGGTCTGGGAAAGCAGAGCCAACAAGTATCTGGACATATGGGTCTGATAAGTAACAGCCCTAAAAAACACAGTAGCAGAGGTATAGACCCTTCTTGCCCAGCCTTTTCATGGTCCTGCTATCTTTGCCTAGTAAAAAGTAGAAGTAACTTAGAAGAAGAAAGCAACTGAGATGGCTTACCAGAAGCTACAGACACCACCAAAGGGTCAGCAAAAGGAAATTTGTACAAGAATTTACATTCTTCAGGCACCCTATAAAACTTAAAGTTTTTTTGTGGGGCAGGGGGCTGAGAATCTGAAGCCTTAGAGGCATTAGAAAAGGTATCCACCAAAGCAGCCAAAACAGGAGGGACAGCAGAAGGTCTACGAGAATTCATCTGCAGTAGCTCATAATACCTTCTTTTGTATCTTATAATCTTGAATATAATCCCATTTAAAGAACTCCATCATCCTAAACATACTGTCCCCAAAAGAAATATCTTCAAAGGAAGTATCGAGACTGGTAGATTCCTCTTCCTATGATCCATAAACCACAGGAGAGGGAATCTGGGAGGATTAAGCAAGAGATTCCTCATGTGAAAAGCCTGGACGGACCCTGCTCTCTGGGTCTCTAAAGGGGGACAGAGCACAAAGGGGAGACTGGAACAGAAACTTCCTGAGGAGGTTTTAAAGCCATCAAAGCACTAAACATCCTCTTAGTGAAGGACTGCCCTTCACTCTGTGGATCCTTAGAAACTGAGAAAATAGGTTTAGTTTTTTGCTTTTTCTTTAATGGGATGTTCGCCTTATAAAATTTAGAAGGCTCTGACCCTTGGCAGCATTCAATAATTGTAGTAGGGACTTCTCTGACTAAAATGCCTATGCTGATGTTTACTGAGAAAACATACATCACCTCCTTGCTTCTGCTCTGTACTCAAACATGTAATTTTATTGCATTTATGTACTAGCCATTTAACTGTCACCAAATAACTAAAACTCAACAGTAATGCATGCTCATGTATTTTATTGTACGTTTTTGCTCTTCAGATTATAACTTGTTTTTTTACTTAACTTACCTGTGTTTTTATTAAATTGATTTTGCTAATCAGTCTGGAGCTTTTCTCCCTGGCCCAACGCTGAAAATGGGATTCTTGCCCAGTTGGACTCTCCAGGTAAACAAATGTAAAATAAAATAAATAAATAAATAAAAATAAACAAAATTTGAGGAATACCTCTAGACCCCTTGGACAGGATTAGACATGGTTCCTCCAGAATGTCCGAAGCGGACATCTGCAATGCCTTCTCGGACATGCCCAAGGTTGGATCCCCGCCAGCATCCAACATGGTTGTGGCAGAAGAATCCAATGATAAAGCCGGGAAAAATTCTGGGCTATCACTCGCCTTGGGAGAGACATCTGGCAGAGGCTATACAGCAGAAGATTCCAGCTTAGATTTCTTGGCCTTCTTCCCATCGTGTCTTTAATAAGAAGCTTAAGATGTTGATTCTCAAGATAAAGAGCTAAAGAAGAAAGCCTTCTATGAAGGGTCTTGGGAACAAAGGCCTGACAAACAGATCAGGATGTATGGTCGTGCGAAGCACCAAGCCAAAACAGACACTGTTTGTGATGGTCTTTATGGAGAATCTGTCTCCCACACTGGCATTTACCCTTCTTGGATGACATGAAACCCTACAACAAACAATATAGTGAAAGAAAAATAAGATAATCAAACCCCAATGGGGCACTCATCTGTAATGACCTAGTGAACCAGTAATGGAACGGGCGTTCAGACCAAGATCAAGAGATGGCATTCGTACTGGCAGCAAATAAGTTCTGAGGATGGTACGTCCAGACATCGCCTTTATGACCAACACTATGCAAGGAGCATATGCATGACATACGGCATACCTTAAAGCAACCAAAAGGCTTTGGTATACTGGCCAGATGTCAGGCCATCCTTGGCAGGGGATTCCTAGTATAACTAATACTGCAACAATGAAATGGAAGGACATCTAGCTGATAGGTTAAAAAATTCCTTACTCTGTCAGAAATGTTGGGAATGCAAATGGCTGTAACTAAGAAAATGATTCTTTTAAGTGGGACCAGAGGTTCTGAATTGCCTAGACATAGTAAAGCCTTATTAAGCTTCATATTATTGGCTGCTAAAAAAATTTAGAAAATGGAAATCAAAATCTAGACGGGCTACTACTGAATATTGTAAAACAGATAAAATAACTGGGTATGGGACCTTTAATAAAGGGAAGGAACAAATTACATAGAAATAAATGGAATTTGTAGTAATTTATTGAGAACAATGTTAGGAAGAAGGAAGGAGGTTTAAAGGAAGGCATGAATTGTGCAATTTATGTAACATTGGGCTGAATGCTAACTGTTAAAAAGAAAAAAAAATATTCATAATGTATAACGCATAAAAATAAAAAAAAATGTTAAGCTAGTTTGATAGTGTATAACGCATTAAAATAAAAAATGTTAAGCTGGTTTGTTCTCTTTTCTATTAATGGTGCCTATGTCTTAAGTAATAATTTGCTAAACTCATTTAAAAAAAAATAGTATGACTATGCAGAACGTGGAAGGTGTGACATGTACCAGATTTATACCAGTTATGCAATGCTTTATTTGTCTAGACAAGATGGCTATAAAACAGGTTTAAAGAAATAGTGGTGATAAAATGAAATAAAGAGAGAAGGATCCCTTATTGCTTTTTGGTTAGGCTGATGGGTGGACAATGTAAGAGCATGAACTTAGGTAAAGTTAATCAGTATAAAAGCAGATGAAATTGTGAAGCTTATAATGAGCTGTATAACTTGAATGTTTTGTTTGGATATGTAATGCCCTCAGGTCTAACAGCAAGTTTAAGGATGAAACAGCCAACTGGATAATGGAAAATAAGAATTTTAGATAATGACTTGAGCAGTGCAGCATGAAAGAGACTGAAGATGGGGTAGGGCATATACAAGATAACAAATCTGGGAAGGCTAGGTGGAGTTTCCAGCGCTAAAATGTTAAAGGGCAATTTAAGGAGCAAGGTTGCCTGTTAGCTAACTGAGAGTTTTAGAAAACAGATTAGGATGCATCACATTCAATAATAAAGTAGCATAATGATCATAAGTAAAGAAAAGATAAAGAGATAAAACTGTATTACAGTAGAAAGGAAGAGGTGTGTGTAAAAGGAATTTTACAGATGAGAACTTGGGTATTAATAAGAATTAAATGAAACAGTGATATGTTCAGCTTTCACAGCAGACAGACTCACTCTCAGATTAAAAGAAAGCTATATGCTATTTACTTAAACTTTTGTTTATTGGTTTCTTCCACTAGGCCAATGGCCCCTTTTCAGCTGAAACCAGAGGTGATGACCACAGTGACTAGGAGAAATTTGGCAAGGGTACTGTGGAACATCGCTTATTCTTTTTTGGTAAAGGGGGCTGCTACTGGGTTCAGATGCTTCCAACATGGTTGAGGATAGCAGTTGCAGAGCTGAGAATCCTGCAGGGTCTGTGGACCCAGATGCAGACATGGCAGAGGCAATTGTGACTGAACTTTATTGTGTAGGACGTGAAACTTAAGTCTTAATGGATTTAGTCCAGGATGAAGTGCCAAAGAATGTCGGTGAGGCTAACTGTAGTACTATGGTAGAACAAGTGCTACAGGAATGTTATGAAAATGATGGTATGAAGCTGGGAGAATAACAGCAAATTTTGTGATTGAGGGTATAAATATGGGTGCATATTTGTTCTTAAAACTGGCTTTTTTTTTTTACCAGCCATACGGCTGCAACAGGGTGAAGTGAGAAGAACTGATACAAACACTGAAAGTTTAACTATAAAACTTTACAAACGGAAGCAGCGTGGAGCAAGGGGCACAGAAAATGACTAGAGGTGAAGAATCAGAACAAAAACAATAAAGCCATTAATGGTACTGACATTATGGATAATAATATTTTGCCATTGCCACTAGGGTATCATCTTTCAGAAAGTGCAGTTAAGTATGCCATTAAATAATTCTATACGTTACGAAAACTGTAACAGTTACAAAATATGATTTTACAATGAGCAATAACTATCAAAATATTTATCTGTTAATGAAATTAAACTAACCACTGTTATCTATATGACCACATTAGTTGGATACCCATTATCAAAACCAGATAAGTTATGTACAAGTCACTTCCTTATGATGTGAAAGAAATTACTTACCCTCATCCTGATTTGGAAGTATTTACAAAAATATAAACTAAAGCTATGTACTTATTGGAATGATAGATTTCTCTGGTCTCAGTCCGGACACTTGAAACTAGTGAACTGGTCATCCTGGCAACCTTTTTTTCGGCAATGAGACAAGTTCAAGCTCTTCCCTGTCTCATAAAGCCATGCTCCTCTGAGTACTGCAGATCGCATGACGTGAATAAGCCAGTTTACAACCTCCTAATAGCAAGGACAACAGAACCACAGACATAGTATTATTCACAATTAGGAGCCCTTAAGGGAACAAAAGGCCTCAGAGGTTTCCTTCAGATCCCTTTGGAAAGGGCATTTTAGAGGTGGAAGGTAGGTGGATGTTACAGTGACTGGACAGGGACTTGTGTATTTATTCTGGTCGCAATAAAGCTCTTTAGAATGATGGCTTGAAAAGAAGCTGTCACTCGAGAGAGAGAGTACTTAATCTGTTAAATGCATCTGCTAAGCACTGTAATGACCCAAGTAATCTCTTCCAGTGGCAAATTCCTCAAAAAGGCAGGGTAAGTGGCTTGAGCTTTGACAAAGTGCATCTGCAGTCTAGTAGTCAGACCTCTCTCACTGGAGGAGCAACAGTAATTGATACAGTCTGATGTTCATTTGGACAGAGCAATTTTAGTGACTTTTTGACCTTTCATAGCATTGGTGAAGAAAACAACTGTCCATCTTTTTTGAAGTCTTTTGTATAATAAAGAAAATCTGAGCTGTCTGCATACATCCAGACAATGTAATCGATACTCACCTTTGTCAGAATACAGTAAACTCTCAGTTAACCGGCACCCATGGGGATTGGTAGATGCTGGAAGAGTAGTTACTGGTTGCTTGACAGTTACTATTAAAAATAGACCTGACAAATACTATACTATACCATATCATAAACACCGCATTGATTTGATTTTAATATTGAAATACGGCAATTAAAAGCCTGGCTGGAATAATAATATTTGAAACTTATATTTCCACTAGAAAGCATGACACGCAGGCCGATTTTCAGTGCACGGTGAGTGGATTGGAATTAAATTGAATAGAGAGAGAAGAGTGAATGTATGTATGAAAGCAGAAGTGACTGTGTGAGAGAGATCAGAGAGATGTATGAAAGCTGAAGAGAACATGTGAGATTAGAGAGAGAAAGTGAGTGAATGGATGTGAGAAAGCTGAGGTGTGTGTGTGTGTGTGTGTGTGTGTGTGTGTGTGTGTGTGTGTGTGTGTGTGTGTGTGTCTGAGATCGGAGGGAGAATGTGCAATCTGATGCAAAATGAGTATGGAGTTAGTGTTGACATTTTAGCCATTTGAGTTGTTTGGTTTGACTTGTTCTCAGGTTGGGGAGAGGGGGAGTTTATTTGTATCTTCCTTTTTAAAACTCAAACTCTAAAAACATAAGGTATGTTTCTGTGGGAGGAAAACAAAGCGCAATACATGTAAAACTGAATTGTTCATACTGCACTGAATTTCTTTGACTTTTTTTTTTCCTGGTTGCATGAGAGTGCTGGTTGCTTGAGTTCTGGTTAACTGAGAGGTTACTGTAGTTAGAGAAGAACACTGGTAAGTGAACTGTTTGGTTCAAATTTGCCTGAGTAGAACCAACTATCCATTAAGGGCCAAGTGTGACTCAGTCCATCCATCCTCAACCCCTTTTTCCCATTCTGCATACCATACAGGGTTGGAGTGTAACTTCAACAGTGACAATCATCTCGAGCCAATGTTTACATCACCAGGTGGCTAGCACTGCTAGCAAAAAGTTCATCCGTACCACTCACTCGCAGACACACTCGGACCTACGGCCAATTCAGAGAGTCTAATCCACCTAATGCATATCTTTGGAATGTGGGAGGACATGCAGACTCCACACAGAAAGCACCCCAGCTGAGAATCGAACCGGAGAACCCCTTGCTGTGAGGCAAAAATACTAACCATTGCACCACTGTGGCTGCCCAGTCTTGATGGAAAATGGAGTAAAAGAATTTTCATGATAAAGTTCTGAAACCTTCTTTACAGTTGTGATGGCTACCAGGACAGTCTTCTACAACGGAAATTTAATATATGTGGAATGAATTAATTCAAAAGGAGGTTTAGTTAAACTTTCAAATACAAAATGTAGATCCCATGGGGAGCAGTTTGCATCCTGGGAGGCACAGTGTTAAAAAAAAAAAAAAAAACTTTTTAAAAATGCTTTGCATACCTTATGGAATGCTAAGGAGACAGAATAAAGAATAAGTAGCACCCTTGCTGAAAATGCCTAAGTTTGCAAGTACCTGAAAAATAGAAGCAGAACGGCGTTCTATATTTTTTCCTGAGCTGCCCAAATAGAAACTGTTTTTACATTTAACTTTTTAAATTTTTCTGAAGATAGGTGGAGAAACCAAGCAGTCAAGTGAAGGGATTGAATGCCTTTGGGAGGCTGGCTAGATGGGTAAATTAGCAGTCAGAGATGGTGATGAAGGAGAAAAGGATTTCTCCTAAGATGAGGCCAAAGTGGGCAAACCACATCTAGTGTGGCCAGAACAGGGCTATGAGAATGACCTTCACACTGTGCATTCTGGCTTTCTGTATGAACTGGGTTGAGGGAAAAGAGGAAAATGTATACAGTAGACCTGGGGGCTAAGTGTGTGACAATTCCCCTTTTGCAGGCTTGTCCATTTTGAGGGATAATGGAAAAGAAGCTGTTGCATTTAGTGCTTGATAGTGAAGCAAGACGACTGTAATATGATCTTAGCCATCTATGAAATACCTTCTGAACCACTGCATCAAGAGAACATTTGCATGGCAGCAGTACCTAACTACTCAACCTATATGTAATCATGTTGAAATCCTAAGTACACATGCTGCTACAATAAAGAGACGTGGTGATTTTTTTCTCCAAACACCTTTATTGAATTCAATACAAAACACACTAATACTGCACAAGGAAGACCAAAAGCATGCTAGCGTAGTATGTTTTAATATCTGCTTTCGTAAAACACTTCTTCAGAACATTCATAAAGAAACTCAACAATACATTTAAATACTCCTTCAAACAGCAATTAAAGCAGCAATTAAAATTGTCATATTAATAAGTTTAAATCATACAACAAAAAGTTAACCCTTTAACTTCCTACTTTCTATGTGACACTTAATATTTTATGTTCATTCAAACCAGGTGGGCTATGAGCACCACGTTTTTGCCAAAATACCTCTTTAGTTTCCACCTGTTTTTTTTTTTTAATTTCACCCTCTTATCCACACTAATCCGTTCTAAAATAGTAAAATTTTTTTTTTAATTTTTACAAACTTTTGAGTGTTTAAATAAAGCATTATTTTCATCTCTTCATCTTATGGCACTCAGATGTTCTTTAATTCTATCACTTAATCATCTAGTAGTCATTCCAACATAAAATGAGTCACAACTCGAACATAATGCAAAGTAAATCTCTCCTGTAGATTCACAGTTGTACCTAATTCTAAAGTTGATGTTATAAGATAAATGGGGCAACATAAAAGAACCCTCATGAATGTACCTACATGTAGAACAACTGTTAAATTTGTAAGTCCCTTTGCTCGTTACTTAGAACAGGTAAAACTTTAGCATCAGTTTTTTTTCCAACAGTTGTTTTATACTATGATCCCTAATATTGACAAACTGTGGTGTAGTACCTAAAATCTGTCCTAATTCTTTGTGACTACTAATAATTCACCAGTTGTTGGTAATAATGTTTTTAATACCGGGGCATCTACGGACATAGCTAAAGTACAATGTGGAATGTTGTGATTAACCCCCTTGTCTATTCTATTAGGTTTGTTCATAAAACCATTTAACAAAAATCGGTGGGAAAAAAAAGGTGTTCCTTTTGTCACAAATGTCTTTAGCTGTCTTATCTAATAAACCTACCAAAGATACGAAACAGACTAAAAACTCTAGAAACTCACGAAAAGACACCTCAGAGGCATAGAACACCAGACAACAGTTTAATGGTACAAAACCCAGAAAGTACAGTTGTGTACACTTACCATAAATGTAGATGTTCGAGTGTATTCACTGTTGCAGTCATCACATTTGGGTTATCTGCTTGCAGTAGCCCTCAGTCGGCCTGATTAACAAAGTCTTGGGTCCTGCATTGGTTGTTGTCTTCTTCCATGACGTCAGTCAGGGGTATAAAACATGCGGCTGACGCCATTACATCAGTTTTTCTTGCCCCAGATGTCAGGTGCCCCCTTAATGGGAAGCAATAAAACATATATATGATATACCTCCAATAAAAAAGGCAAATACACCAAAAAGCTTTTAAGCATAGTAAAGGAGAGTAGAGGTATAGCCAAAAACATCAGGGGACTGGGGGGAGGGTAACCAGGACTGCAACAGCGAATACACTCGAACATCTACATATATGGTAAGTGTACACAACTGTACTATGTTCTTCGTATTTCACTGTTGCAATCATCACATTTGGGTAAGATTCCCAAAGCTAAGGATGGGAGGAGGAATTTAGATAGCATTAGGACCAGCTATAAGACCCTGCAAGACTGCAGTGGCAGAGCCAACTCTGGATTTAGAGAAATTGGCAAATGGCAATGCTACAGAACTCCAGGTAGCAGCTTCTAGGATGTCCCTGCTAAGTACACCTCTGAGAAAGGCTGTACAGGTAGATGCAGCTCTGGTTGAATGGGGTCTGATTCCCTGTGGGATTGGTTTTTCATGGTGCTTATAGCAGAAATGAATGCAATGTCCTGTCCATTTAGAAATGGTTTGCTTTGAAATAGCCTTCCCTACTGCCCCTGCAGCAAATGCCACCAGCAGTTGTTCAGATTTCCTTTGAGTTTAGTCCTGTACAAGTAAAATCTAAGTTCTATGTGCACATCTAAGGAATGCAGTATCCGTTCCCCTTTCTTCTGTGGATTAGGAAAGAAAGTTGGCAAATGAATGGACTGATTGAGAGCCACACTGGATACCACCTTAGGCATGAAGGAGGGATTGGTTTTGAGGGACACCCTGTCCACACGAAAGATGATGAAACGCTCCACTGCCATAAGGGCCTGTAATTCAAATACCTTTCTTGCCGAAGTGATTGCTAAAAGGAAGGTTGTTTTCCAAGAAAGGAATTTCAAATCTGCACTAGCAGCTGGCTCAAAAGGAGGAAGAGTGAGTTTCTCCAATACAAAGTTAAGATCCCAGGCTGGAGTTGGTGCTCTGCTGGGTGGCCTTAAATTTTTGGCCCCTCTAAGGAACTGCCTGAGCAGTGGATGAGAGAAGAGGGGAGGTTCTGTGTTATAATGAGCTGAAATGGCTGAGGCGTGAATTTTGATGGAGGAAAAAGAAAGGCCCTTGTGAAGCATCTCAGTTAAGTATTGTAAAATCTGAGGTAAGCTGGGTGCTGCTGTGCTAATACCTTGAGACTGGTTCCAGGCACAGAATCTTTTCCATTTTTCAGCAAAAGATTTTCTAGTACTAGGCCTCCTTGCCTTTAAATTGATACCATCACTGGTTTACTGAGGGGTGGTAAAGGAGAGATTAGGTAACCAGCCAGGCTGCTAGGTTCAGGGTTTGAAGCTGAGGGTTCAGAAACTAGTTCTCCTGCTGAGACAACAGGGTGGGGGTCAGAGGCAGGTGCCATGGGGCCAACAGTGACACACTGCGCAAGAGGGGGTACCAGTGTTGGCGTGGCCAGTCTGGTGCAATCAATATCGTCCATAGTTTGTCCTTTTTGATCTTTAGCAGTACTTTGGAGAAGAGAGGCAGAGGAGGAAAGGCATAAACTGATAGGTTTTTCCAGCTGAAGAACAGAGAATCCACTTTTCAAGCTTGTTTGTGGGGAGTCCTTGTACAAAATTTGTTCAATTGGTAGTTCTGGGAGGAGGCAAATAGGTCTATATCTGGGGTCCCCCATTTGTGTGTCAACATGTTGAAATTCTGTGGTTCCAGTTTCCACTCGTGTGGGTCTATGAGGTTTCTGCTTAGTCCATCTGCCAGTGTATATAGTTTTCCTGGCAGGAATTGAGCTTATAGATGCACTTGGTAGCTCAAGGTGGTGTTCCACAATGCCATGGCTAGTCTACAGAGGGGGTAAGAATGGGTACCCCCCCATGCTTGTTTATGGACCACATAACAGTGGTGTTGTCCTTCTTTACTATTAATTGTCCTGGAAGAATGTGGTCCTTGAAGGCTGTCAAGAGCATTCTGTACAGCTAACATTTCTTTTTGATTGATATGCAGGTGCATTTGACTTGGGTTCCATTTGCCCTGAATGCACTTCCTGCCAGGTGAGCCCCCCATGCATAGTCTGATGCATCTGCTGTTAGGGTGAATGGTGGCAAGCCTCTGCCCACCACAGAAACTCTAGGCGTAGGCAAGGTATGATAGGAATCATTGTTTCTAGATCCTGAGAACGTTGACACCATAGACTTTTTAGATACCATTGTAGTTTCCTTATATGCAGTCTTGCATATGGAATTAGAAGAATGCAGGAGGCCATAAACCCCAAGGCTTGCAGTATTTGACTTGCAGATAACAGGGTTTTCGTGGCCACTAGTTTGAAGAAGGTTGTCAAATGAATTTGTTTCTCTGACATGAGGAAAGCCATCTGGGAAGTTGTATTCAAGCTTGCTCTCAGGAATATAATTTTTTGACCTGGTACCATGTGCAATTTCTTTTCATTTATGGTGTACCCCAGACAAGTCAGCACCCTTTGCAGGAAGGCCAGATGATTCAAAAGTATGTCCTGGTTTTCTGCCTAAATTAGACAATTGTCTAGGTATGGGTATATTTGAATATTTCTTTGCCTGCAAAATGAAATGACTGGACCTAGGCACTTTGTGAATATCCTAGGTGCAGTAGATAAGCCAAAGGGCAGTGCAGAGAAAGTACAGTTGTGTACACTTACCAAAATTTAGAAGTTCGAGTGCATTCACTGTTGCAGTCATTACATTTGGGTAATCTGCTGGCAGGTTGCCCTCAGTCGACCTGATTAACAATGTTTTGGGTCCTGCGTCGGTTGCTTTCCCTTTTTCCATGACATCAGGTCGTCAGGGGTATAAAACATGCAGCAGACGCCATTACAACAGTTTTTCTTGCCCCAGATGTCAGGTGCCCCCCAAATGAGGAGCCAAACATATAAGTAATTAAATACACAAAAATATACCTCCAAACAAAAGCAAATACATCAAAAAGGCTTTTAAGCTTAGTAAAGGAAAGCAGAGGTATAGTAAGACAAAAACAGGGGGCTGGAGGGAGGGTAACCAGGACTGCAACAGTGAATACACTCGAACATCTACATTTATGGTAAGTGTACACAACTGTACTATGTTCTTCGTGTTTCACTGTTGCAGTCATTACATTTGGGTAGATTACCAAAGCTATGGTTGGGAGGATGGATTTATACAGCTTTAGGACCAGCTATAAGGCCCTGCAAAACAGCAGAGGCAAAGCCAGCTCTGGATTTAGAGAAAATTGGTAGGTGATAATGCTTGGTGAAAAGTATTAACTGAATTCCAGGTAGCATCTTCAAGAATATCCCTGGTAGGAACACCTCTGAGAAAGGCTGTAGAAGTAGAAGCAGGCCTGGTGGAATGAGATCTGATCCCCTGGGAGATGGGTTTTCCATGGTGCTTATAGCAGAAATTAACACAATGGCTTAACCATTTAGAAATGGTTTGTTTTGAAATAGCCTTCCCCTCTGCCCCTGCAGCAAATGCTACCAGCAGTGGTTCAGATTTTCTTCGAGATTTAGTCCTGTCCAGAAAGAATCTAAGTTGTCTGTGTACATCCAATGAATGCAGAATCTGCTCCCCCTTGTTCTGTGGATTGGGAATGAAAGTTGGCAAATGGATGGACTGATTAAGAGTCACACTCGATACCACCTTGGACATGAAGGATGGATTTATCCTGAGTGACACCCTGTCTGCATGAAAGATGATGAAAGGCTTCACTGCCATAAGGGCCTGTAATTCAGATATCCTTCTAGCTGAAGTGATTGCTAAAAGGAAGGCTGTTTATCAGGAAAGAAATTTTAAGTCTGCGGTAGCAACTGGCTCGAAAGGAGGTAGAGTGAGTTTCTCCAATAGAAAGTTAAGGTCCCAAGGCAGGGGTTGGAGCTCTCCTGGGTGGTCTCAAGTTTTTGGCTCCTCTGAGATACTGCTTTAGCAGAGGATGAGAGAAGGGGGGGGGGGTTCTGTGTTGTAATGAGCTGAAATGGCTGAGGCATGGATTTTTATGGAAGAAAAAGACAGGCCCTTGTGAAGCATCTCAGTTAAGTACTGCAAAATCTGAGGTAAATTGGGTGCTGTAGTGCTCATCCCTTGAGACTGATTCCAGGCACAGAATCTTTTCCATTTGTTAGCATAAGAATTTCTAGTACTAGGTCATCTCGCCTCCAAAATTACATCCATCACAGGTTTGCTGAGGGGTGCTAAGGGGGAATTTAAATGATTAACCAAGCTGCAAGATTCAATGTTTGGAGCTGAGGGTGCAGAATTTGGTTCTGCTGAGACAGGAAGGTGTCTGAGGCAGGTGTCATGGAGAAATTTGTGACACACTGCGCAGGAGTGGGTACCAGTGTTGGTGGGGCCAGTCTGGAGCAATCAAAATCATGTTTGGGTTGTCCTATTTGACTTTTAGTAGAACTTTGGAGAGCAGAGGCAGAGGGGGAAAGGCATAGACTGATAGTTTTTTTCCAGCTGAAGGACAGAATATCTACTTTCCAGGCTTTTTTGTGAGGTATTCTTGTGCAAAATTTGTCCAACTGGTAGTTCTGGGGTGAGGCAAAAAGATCTATGTCTGGGCTCCCCCATTTGCGTGTCAACATGTTGAAAATCCATGGTTCCAGTTTCCATTCATGTGGGTCCATGAGATTTCTGCTTAATTTGTCTGCCAGAATATTCAGCTATCCTGGCAAGAACTGAGCTTGTAGTTGTACTTGGTAGCTCAAGGCCGTGTTCCACAATGCCATGGCTAGTCTGCAGAGGGGGAAGGAATGTCTACCCACCCTGCTTCTTTATGTACCACATAACCGTGGTGTTGTCCGTCTTTACCATTAGTTGTCCTGGTTGAAGGTAGTCCTTGAAGGCTGTTGGTGCATTCTGTACAGCTAGCATTTCTTTTTGATTGACATGAAGGTGCATTTGATTTGGGCTCCATTTGCCCTGAATGCACTTCCCTGCCAGATGAGCCCCCCATGCACAGTCTGATGTGTCTATAGTTAGGGTTTGGGTGGCAGGGGGTGGTGTGAATGGCCCTCATTTTGGCAGCAGCCCTCTGCCCACCATAGGAACTCTAGGCTCAGGCAAGGTATGATAGGAATCATTGTTTCCAGGCTGTGACAATGTTGACTCCATAAACCTTTTAAGTACCAATGAAGTTTCCTCATATGCAGTCTTGTATATGGAATTAGAAGAATGCAGGAGGCCATGAACCCCAAGGCTTGCAGTATTTGTCTTGCAGATAGCAGGGTTTTTGTGGCTACCTGTTTGAAGTAAGTCACCAAATGAATTTGCTTTTCTGGCGTAAGGAAAGCCATCTGGGCAGTTGTATTCAAGCTTGCACCCAAGAATGTAATTTTTTGAGAGGGTACCAGTTGTGATTTCTTTTCATTTATGGTGTACCCTAGACAAGTTAGAATCCTTTTTACAAATGCCAGATGTTTTAGAAGAATGGCCTGGTTTTCTGCCTGAATTAGACAATCGTCCAGGTATGGATATATTTGAATATTTCTTTGCCTGCAAAATGCAATTACTTGAGCCAGGCACTTTGTGAATACCCTGGGTGCAGTAGACAAGCCAAAGGGCAGTGCAGAGAACTGATAATGCAAGTAGCCTGCTTTGAAGTGTAGGTATCTTCTGCAAGATTCCCTGATTGGGATATGCAGGTAAGCATCTTTTAAATCTAGAGTTGCCAACCATGCATCCTTGCCTAGCATAGGAAGTAACTGGTGAAGAGTCAGCATCTTGGATTTTGGTATGTCCAGAAAGGTGTTTAGAGTAGACAGGTCCAGAATTGGATGCCATGATTTGTCTTTTCTGGGTACCAGGAAAAGTCTGGAATAGAAACCTTGTCCCTTTTCCTCTTCTGGCACTAAGTTGAATAGCCCCCATGTTTAGGAGGGAAAGTACTTGTTTCTGAGCCTCTGCCCACCCTTTGGAGCTGGCAACGTGTGGAAAAGAAATCTGTATCCCTGGGACACTATTTAAAACTCATTTGTCCTGGGTTATAAGTTGCCAGTTTTTTGAATGAAGAGCCAGTTTTCCCCCCAAAGGGGCGATTAAGAGGTAAGTGCTTGGTAATATTAAAGAAAAGTCATTGAGACTGTTTACCATAGGGTGGAGTCTTGTTATTTCCAGATTTGTAAGTGGAAGCACCCCATTGCTTAGTTCTGAAAGTCCCTTGGGACTGAAACCTGGTGCTTTTGGAATGTCTGGATTTGGCTTGAGTGGCTCTGGAAGGAGCTGGAAAGGACCAGTTCTTAGTAGGCAAGTGCCTACTAAATCTAGGAGGTTGTACTTGTAAGAAATCTTTCACAGTTTGCATAGATTTAGCTTTATCTTCCATCTTTTTTAGAACTTCAGCCTTACTGCCAAACAGATGGTCCTGCTGCAAAGGAGCATCCAACAGTTTTGCTTTAACAAGATTTATTTATTATTTTATTTATTTATTTTACATTTGTTGACCAGGAATGTCTGACTGATCCGAATCCCTTTTTCAGCTGAGACCCGGGCAGAAAAGCTCCAGTAAATAGATATAACAGTTGGTCATTATTTTATTTTATTTTTTTCAATAATATTTCTTTATTATTTATTTTAAATGTACACCATTTCACAACAGTAAACACAGGTGATAGACATTTGTTACAAAAACAATCAATTAAAACATATTTACACTATTTATATGAATGCTTTCATACTTTAAAAGTAAGACAGAAGACAAAACTTGTTTTTTCCCAGGGTTAGTACCAACAAGTTAGTAAGCTACTATATGATGTTATGATTTTAATTGTGTCTGCTTTAATTGTCTTCCAAGGTCAATGTATTATGCAAGTATAATATTGAATATTTGTTCCCAACGTTTCAAAATATTAGGATTTTTATTTTGTTTATTTATTATGCATTTGTGGGCTAATATAGGTTTTATCACTAAGTTCCTAAAGCTATTCCATGAGATTTTAGATGGGGTCAGCCAGTTGGTAGCTATATAGAGTTTCATTAATAAAAAAATATTACTGAGAATGATTGCTTGATTTTTGGATACATTGATTGGGGGAATATGTAAAATCGTAAACTTCCATGTGAGCGTTGATGATTGATATCCCATTTTTTGTAATTGTATTTTCAGACAGTTCCAAAGTTTGAAGACGCATTTACAGCTCCAGAACATATGTAAAAGGTCAGCAGTTTCATCTTTGCAATGTGGGAAGAATTGGGAGTTTCTAGGGTTAAATTTATGCAGTCTAAGGCGTGCGTAGTAAGCATTATTGTATATCATGAGTTGGGTAAATTGTAGTTTTTGAAGAAATATAGATTTTGTTGTTATATTGATTGCTTGTATTATTTTGTTTTCTATCAATGTTATTTTTTCTTTCCAATAATTAGATAAGAGTATGTGTTCTTGATATTTCAGGTCTTTGATCAGTTTATATGAGCATGTTATAAATTTATTGTGTTGTGAAAGAGTCTGCCAAAGTGAATCACATTTAATTAAGTCATCTTTATTTATGATTACATCTTGCAGGCAACTTAAACACAATTCTTTGATCTGTCTTAAGATCAACATGCAAGTCTTAGGGAGATCCAATTGGTCTCTTAATTCCTGCGTGGAGGAGTTCAAAAATGGATATAAATCTTGAAACGTTATATTAATTATAAGTGGGAACTTTTTCAGGTCAAGTAGTTGGTTATTTATTCTCAAGTTGTTTTTTTTGTGAATGGGTTGTAGTATCATGGTTTGGAGAAGATTTACTGATTTAAAAAGATTTTGTGTTAATGTTATGGAATTTTTAAAGGATTCCAATAGGTTATATGCTTTGATGTTTTTACTACTTAAAAAGGGTATTGATTTAGGATTTATATTGAGGCTTTCAAGATGTTTAAAACCTAATTTTACCCAATGTGGTGCCCAACAATTATCTAGTTTATTAAAATTTGCGATTCTTAAAATTCTACTGGCGTTTATGATTGAGTAATAATTTTCAAAATTTGGTAGGTCTAATCCACCTTTGTTTTTCGGAGTCATCAGTTTATCATATGAGATTCTACTTTTTTTGGTTCCCATATAAATTTAGCTAGTTCAGTATATATTTGCTTAAAAAAATTCTTGGGTATCAATAGCTGGGAGGACATAAAGATGTATAGAAATCTGGGCAAGATATTCATCTTGATAATAGAGATTTTAGCTAGATGTGGTAGTTTCAGATTTTCCCATCTCTTTAAATCAAGTAGGATGTGGTCCCATGTTTGTTTGCTATTATTGAGGTAGAAATTTTTGTTATCTGTAGAGAATGTAATTCCTAGATATTTGATCTTTTCTTCAGATTTTATTTGACCTATCAGTGGTAGCAGTGAAAAAGGTTTCGGAGTTTTTAAAGGGAAAATACTAGTTTATTTAAGGTTTATTTTATAGTTTGAAACTAAGGTGAAATCTTCAATAGCAGATAATATTTTGTTGGTATCTGTTATTGGTGTTGTACAATATATGTTGAGATCATCAGCAAAGGCTGACAAGGAGATTTTTGTATTATATATTAATGGTGCATTATGATATATATTTTGTTTGATATTTAAAAATAGGGGTTCTAAATATAAGTTAAAAAATAAAGGGGATAGTGGACACCCTTGTCGAGTGCCATTTCTGATTTGGATTCTATTAGACAATCTTTTGTTTATATATAGTGTTGTATAAGGATTGTTGTATAATATCTCTAGTGTTAAAATGAATTCTTGGAGTATATTAAAGTAGGGTAAGACTTGAAATAAAAATCTTGTGTTGACTCTATCGAAGGCCTTATGAGCGTCTATAATTAGTGCGTATATATTTTGGTTATTTTGATTAGCATAAGAAATTAAAGTATGTAGCGTTAGTGTATTGTCACTGGTTTGCCTAGACGATAAGAAACCTGATTGTTCACTTGAGATAATTGTATCCGTTATTTTTTTTCAGTCTATTAGCCAGAATAGATGTTAAAATTTTGGTATCAATATTGAGCAATGATATGGGTCTATAACTATCCGGATTTTGTGGTTCTGTCTTTTCTTTGGGTATGAAAATTGTTTTGGATGCATTAAAGTGTATATCATTGATTTTATTATTTATTATATAGTTTAATACGTGAGATAGTATTTGTGCAGTGATAAGGTAGAATGTTTTATAAAACTCTGCTGTAAGGCCATCTGGGCCCGGAGATTTGTATGCTTTCAGTTTTTTGATTGTTGTTGTTATTTCATCAATGGTTATTGGTTCTATTAGTTCTTTTCTTTGTTTCGCGTCAATTTTCAGGAAAGTGAGTTTTCGTAGGAAGTCTGCACTATTATCATTTGTCAGCATATATTTTTGTTCTCCATAGATTTGAGAGTAGATAAATTCAAAAATGTTGATAATATCTTCTGTTTTCGTATAAGTCTTATTTTTATACAGTAATTCTGGAATTTGTGAAGGTGTTTTAAATTGATTAATAATCCTTGCTAGTGCTCGTGATGGTGTTTGTTTATGGTTAGCATATTTTGCAAGTGTTTCAGTTTCATAAAATGATAGATTATTGTTGTGAAGTAAAAAAAAGTTTTTCTGGACTTTCAAAAGTTCTGTTTCCGTTTGTGTGTTATACTTTTTAAGTAGCTCTTGTTCCAGTGTTTTAATTTTAGTCTCTAGTTGTTGTTCTTCTCCGAGTTGAATTTGCTTATAATAAGAAGCTTTCTGGAGAAAGATACCTCTAATCTGAGCTTTAGTTGCTGCCCATTCAATATCAGGAAGGCATTTTTGCTTTGTTACCTTGTCCAAAGATATTTTGAGAGTGTTCTGAACTTCTTGAATTATATATTTTTTATTTAATAGATTTGGGTTTAGAGACCAATTTTATCCTCGATATTGTGTGTTGTTTTTGGAAATCTTAGCAATGTGTAGAATGATCAGACAAGTACCGAGTATATACGAATACTGTAGGGTCAAGGTTAATTAATGTTTCTGAAATTAGGAAAAAATCAATTCTCGACCACATTTTATGACAGTTGGAATAAAATGTGAAATTATTTGTGTTGCATGTATTATTACCATATTTGAAGGGATCATATAAATTAAAGTCATATTTAAGTTCACTTAGTGTTAAAACTGCTTGTTTGTTACATGATCTCTGTGAGCTTGATTTATCCTTTATTGGGGTTCTGATATGCATTCCAGTCACCTCCTATGATTATATAGTGATTATTGAAGTGATTTAAGACAGGGTACAATGAAGCGAAAAAAGAGTGCTGTTATTACCGCAGGGTGCATAAATGTTGAGGAGTAGGATGGGTTTATCATAAGCTGGAGTTGACAGGGTTGCATAACACCACCTTCCTTCTTTATCTGTTTTTGTTTCTAAAATTTTATCTTTGTAGTGGTTCGTAATGATAATAGCTACTCCTGCACTGTTGGTTTTGCCTTCAGAGGCTATAATTTCTCTTATCCATTTTTTCGGTTTGATATCTGACCATTGCTTATTGGTTAAGTGTGTTTCTTGAATTAGTAAGAAGGTTGCCTTAGACTGTAGAGCTAAGTGAAGAAATAATTTCCTTTTCTTAATGTTCTGGAGCCCCTTAATGTTCCATGAGTCTATTTCCCACATTTATATATTTTTTATTTTGTGTTAGTAATCTTGAAATTTTATGTAAGTACATTGGGATGTGTTTATTTCTTATCAAATAAATGTTATGAAAGCATTCTTTTATTCCCGTCCCTTCCCTGTGCCTATCCACTAATCTCCTGGACCAGGAATTTAGCAGGACCTGGCCAGTTTTGTTTTTTATATTTGTTTGTATTACTAGTACATGTAAATCTTGAATAACAATCTTTAAGAAGTAAAAGAATCTTAACGGCCCTGCATGTCCTACAACTACTTGTACAAAGCTTAACCCACCTATCCCCTAACAAACACTACTATTATAATCCAAAACTCTTAACAAGGTATCAAGTCTAAATAGAACAGTTTGTCATTAACAGGCATTATACAGATTGAATAAGGCAAATCAGTTAGCAGGCTACAGGAGAATTTTGAGAATATACAGATTACATTTTGTCATAAATACTAGTATAATACATAGAATTATGTAATGGAGAAAAGAGGTAGATAAAAGTCAGAGCACTTTTTGAAAGTAGTAGTTAGAATAGAAGAGCAACATAGGAGTTGAATGTTAAATTTTATAATTAGACAATCAAGAAGGAATAAAAGTTAGAGAGATAGGGGAAAAGCTATTGATTAGTGAAGAGAGATAGAGAGTTTTCAGGGTGGATTTGAGCATTGGCAGATTCATTTCCTGTTAAAATATTCTTTTAGAGTTAGTTTAAACTGTTTGGGATGTGTGAGTGTTCGAATTTCAAAGGGAAGTTTGCTCCATTTGATAGAGGTATAATAGCTGTATAGGCTACACCCTGCTTTAGATTTTGGCTTATAGATTTTTAGGATGTCTTGGGAGGAGCTTTGGAGGCTTCTTGTGGGATTATAGTGAGAGATGATGGTGTGTAAGGCTGGACAGAAAGATGGTTGGTAGAGAATTGCATGTATGGTTTGGAGCTGGGAGAGAAGGAGCAGGTGAGGTAACTCTAGCCAATTTAAATATCTTAGAGAGAGAGTGGTGAGATCTATAGGAAAGTTGAGTTGCAAATCTAGCTACTTTGTGGTATGTGGTCTCAAGTCTAGTGAGGAGAGAGGAGCTTAGGTTAGCAAGGATTTGTGAACAATATGTTAGGCAGGGAAGAAGACAGGAATGAGTGAGGGTTATTCTAGCTTCCTGGGTGAGAAATTTTTTATTTCTATAAAGTAGGCATAATTTAAAGTGAGTATTCCTTATACAGTTGTTTATGTGGAGGTTGAATTTTAGTTGATTGTCGATTGTGATTCCCAGTAGTTTTGAACTAGATTCAACTACAATAGGAGTGCTATTAAGTGACAGGACAGTAAATTAGGACTTTATATGGTTGGATGTTTTGGGAAGGAAAAGTAGGAGCTTTGTTTTCTTGGGGTTGAGGATGAGTTTGTTGTTTGAGAGCCATGTTTCTACTGAGTTAAAGGATGTTTGGGTAGCTGATAAGAATTCAGAGGGAAAGTTAGCTATTGTAATGACTGTAGAGTCATCAGCGTATTGGATAACAGAGGAAAGTGGGCAGGAGGTATAGAGAAGGTTTGTTTAGTAGTAGAGAGTGAGAAACTGTATTGAAGGCCTTTGAGAGATCGAGGAAGAGACAGGAGATAAAGTTTATGGTCATCTCTGGCCAGGGAGATAGTGATGAGAAAGGATAGAATTGCAGTATATGTGCTATGCTTAGGTCGGAAACCATGTTGTGTTGGGGTAAGTAGGTTTGCCTGAGAGAGATGATCCATGACTTGAGTATATATTCACTTTTCGAGAACTTTTGACAGAGGGGAGAGGATGACAATAGGTCTAAAGTTTGAGAATTCAGTGGAGTTACCACCTTTGTGGATACGCAAGGTGTAGAAATGTTTCCAGATGGATGGTACTTTGGATTCAGAGATTGAGCGGTTTATGATGATAGAGATGGGAAAGGCGAGTGAGTGGGCAGCTGTCTGGAGAAAGTATGATAGGATGTTGTCAGCAGATACTGAGCAGGGTTTTAGTTTGGAGAGTAGGGTTCGAATGTAGGTTGTAGAGATAGGCTTCAGGGAGAAGATTTTGGGAGGAGTAGTTGTTGAGGAAGCTTGGTTTATTGGGTCAGTTATAGTGGAGCTATTGGAGTTAAAGAGTTTGGATATTGATTCGACAAAGTAAGAACTGAAGGTGTTAGCAGTTTCTTCTGGTGTCTTTTCAGGGGTAGGGTTTGGTGAGATAGGGTTTCCTGGATGAAGTATTTGATTGACAGCATTCCAGACTTTTTTGGGGTTTGATTTTAGAGTGGAAGGGGGGGGTTGGAGTAGAATTCTTTTTTGTCTTTATTGATAAGCCTTTTGGCCAGGTTTCTTTGTTCTTTATAACTTTGTAGGTCTTTTGCATTTTTAGTTTGAAGCCATTTTTTCCAGGACTTATCTCTAGATTTCATGAGAGTTCTTGGTTTTTTTGTTAGCCAAGGAGATAAGGTTGCTTTTGTCCTAATATTACGAGGTGGGGCTAGAGAGTTTACGATATCCAGAAAAGTAGAGTTGAAAGCAATGACAGCTTCATCTAGGGGGAGCTGGGTGAGGAAGTCCCAACTTACTCTAGCTTTGAGAGTGTTGAATGTTTCGGGGTTAAAGTTGGATAGATTATATCTAGTAATATATCTGTGTGGTTTAGAGAGGTGGGTTGAGTATCTTAGTACCTTTATGGGTGATTCGTCACTCAGAGTATTGGCAATGGTTTATGGATTATGGTATTTAGAAGGAGCTGAGACAAGTATCCAATCAATGAGGGTATTAGTGGTATGGGTGTTGTTAAAATGTGTTGGCTTAGTAATGAGCTGGGTAAATCCATACAAGTTTATATTAAGTGGTGAAACTGTGGTCAGGTGGAGTCGGTTTAATATGCAACTCTGTAGGCCTGAATACTCCCCTCAGAATCACCAGGATTGATGCAAGTCTGTAGGCCTGAATACACCCTCAAAATCACCAGGATTGATGATCAGGCAGAGAATGCTCCTTAAGCCAAGCATGCCTTCTAAGCACAGACCCAGTAACAGCAGCCCTACAAGAGACCTCTAAAGAATCAAAACCACATTGCAAAGTATGCTTTCCAACTTGTTCAGCTGAACGCAATAAATCTTGTAAATCTTTTATTTTCCATACAGTCAGAAATCAACATCATTTTCTGTTTAAGCAGTCCCATGATATGCTGTTGATATTTTAGCATATGGAATTGACAGTTTAAAGCCCTGATTGCCAAGGTTGTCAAAGTATAAATCTTTTTACCCCATCTATCCAGCGCCCTGGAGTCTCTATCAGAAGGGGGTAGGATTTTTAGCAGAAGAAGCCTTAATGCCCTTGGTGGGTCCGCAACAGGATTTTTGAAAAGGAATTTCTGGGACTCAGGAACCCTGTAGTACCTGTCTGGTTTACTAGAGGCAAGGAATCAGGGGCCATACTGGATTCCGAAAACACATTATCAACGATGTCTAATACAGGAGGTATAGCCAAAGGCCTATGCTGAGGAAGAAGGAGAAAATCCCTAAGCCTCTTTTTGGATTCAGAAAAATCCTGACTTTCCCAGTGGAAATGCTCCCTTAAGGTATGTAAATTCTTCCCAAAAGAAAAATCCCCAGGGGGAGAAGCAGAGGGAATGAAATCCTCTGCATCAGAGTCCTCATAAGTAGGTATGGACAAATCCAGGTCATTAGAAGAGTCAGGAGAAACAGAGCCCTGTTCAGAAGATTCATAGTCAAGTTCAGCCCTAGGCCTCTTAGAAGGGGGGGGGGTTGACTACCCCTGAGTAGAGTAATTAAATCTTCAGCCATTTTGATCATTTGTTTTTTAGGCATAGGGGCCTGAACATGTGGCCTGGGCGTCGTTTTTTTAGACATAGATCGAGGTTTAGGCCTTAGTACTGAAGGTGGAGTCGATTTAATATGCAAGTCTGTAGGCCTGAATACACCCTCAGAAGCCAGTGCCTGCACAGCGGCTCCGGACCCATCCAAGATAGAGACATCCACGGGTTCCATAGGTAAAGCATCTCGCGGCATACTGGACTCTGAATGGGTCTCAGTAGAGACCTGCAAATCAGAAGTAGCGGGTATCAGGGGCTGTGAAAGCGCCTCACTGAGTACTGGTGAACTGGCGAATGGTTAAGAGAAGCGTCGTCGGCAGTTTTGGACCTCAACGGCCTGTCTCTGTTTCTTTGCAAATTTTCGGTATTCCGGTAGTCGGATGGCTAAGTGACGTCATTTCTGGATAATTAAACAGAGAACCAAAATATTTAGAAGCAAAAATACACCAACAATGGATAGTGCGCTGATTAAATAAAGCACAAAACCTACAGCAAGGTATGTCATGGTCACAGCCTAGGCAAGGAATACAGTACAAATGAAGATCCTTATGAGGTATTTGCTTCCCACAAGTAATACAATTATTAACTTTTACTGACATCGGAAAGGAGCAAGAAAAAGTTTCCCCAGCGGGGTACTTAGCCTTTAGTTGAAGACTTCGGTTCTGAAACTCAAAAACGAAAATTTCAGGAGTCGGCCGACTGGTACTGGCAAACTGTTTCTGCTTCGGGCATCGCACGGCAAGAAAGACTGATGTAATGGCGTCAGCTGCATGTTTTATACCCCTGAGGACCTGACGTCATGGAAGAAGGGACAGCAACCGACGCAGGACCCAAGACTGTGTTAATCAAGCCAACTGAGGGCAACCTGCCAGCAGATTACCCAAATGTAATGCCTGCAACAGTGAAACACGAAGAACACCTGATAGTGCATGTAGCCTGCTTTGAAGCAAAGGTATCTTCTGCAAGATTCCCTGACTGGGATGTGCAGGTATGCTTCCTTTAAATCGAGTGTTGCAAAGCAGGCATCTTTTCCTAGCATAGGAAGCAACTGAAGAGTCAGCATCTTGAATTTTGGAATCGCCAAAAAAGGTGTTTAGAGTAGACAGCTCCAGGATAGGATGCCATGAATTGTCTTTTCTGAGTACCAGGAAAAGTCTCGAGTAGAAACCTTGTTCCTTTTCCTCTTCTGGTACAGCTTGAATAGCCTTTATGCTTAAAAGACAGAGTACTTGCTTTTGAGCCTCTGCCCACTGATTTGGGGTAGATCTGGCCAATCGTTTGGGGTTGGTAACGTGTGGAAGTGAAATCTGTATCCTTAGGACACTATGTTTAAAACCCATTGTCCTGGGTAATGAGCTCCCAGTTTTTTGCATGTAGGGCAATCTTTCCCCACAAAGGGGCAGTCAGTTGAGAAGTGCTTGGATGTTTTAAAATTAAGTCACTGAAACAGTTTACCATAGGGGGGAGTTTTACTACTCTCAGATTTGGAAAAGGGGGGCCCCCACTGCTTAGTCCTGTGCGTACCCTGGGACTGAAGCCTGGGTGTTCTGCTGGATCTGGGTTTGGACTGAGAAGGCCTGGAAGAGGCAGGAAAGAAGGCCAATGTCTACTAAGTCTTGGAAGTTGTACTTGTAAAAAATCTTTAACAGTTTGCATAGATTTAGTTTTCTCCTCCATCTTTTTAAGAACTTCTTCTGCCTTATTGCCAAACAGGTGGCCTGATTTAGGGGAGCATCCAGTAATTTAGCTTTAACATGATCTGGCAAGGATTGCTCCTTAAGCCAAGCATGCCTTCTAAGTACAGACCCAGTGACAACAGCCCTGCAAGATGCCTCTAGTGAATCAAAACCACATTGCAAAGTATGTTTTCCAACTTGTTCAGCAGAATGCATTAAATCCTGTAAATCCTTATTTTTAGCACAATCAGGAATCAACATCATTTTCTGTTTAAGCAATCCAAGAATATGCTGCTGATACTTTTAACATATGAAACCAGCAGTTTAAGGCCCTAATGGCCAAAGTTGCAGAAGAGTATACCTTCTTACCCCATCTATCCAGCGCCCTGGAGTCTCTATCAGAGGGGGTAGGATTTTTGGCAGTAATAGCTTTGATGCCCTTGGGACCCTGTGAAATGGTCTCAGGATCCACAGAAGGATTTTTGAAAAAGAATTTGAGAGAGTCAGGAACCCTGTAATATCTATCAGGTTTTCTGAGAGCAGGAGGTAAAGGGCAGGGGCCAAACTAGATTCCAAAAAGGCATCAACAATGTCTAGTACAGAAGGGATAGCTAAAGGCCTGTGCTGGGGCAGGACTAAGAAATCCCTAAGCCTCTTTTTAGAATCAGAGAAATCCTGACTTTCCCAAAGAAAATGCTCCCTAAGAGTATGCAAGGTTTCACCAAAAGAGAAATCCTCCAGGGGGGGAAGCAGAGAGAACATAGTCCTCAGCATCAGAATCCACATAGGTAGATAAAGGTAAATCCTGGTCATCAGAGGAAACAAATTTCAGAATCCTGGCCAGAAGTATCATAAGCAAACTCTGTCCTAGGTCTCTTAGAGGGGGAAGGTTGGTTTCCCCTGATTAAAGTAATAAGGTCTTCAGCCATTATCATCATTTGTTTTTTAGGCATAGAGGCCTGACCATGTGATCTGCGCATCAGTTTTCTAGGCATGGTTCTAGTGTTAGGCCTTGAAGAAGAATATGGCGTCGGTTTAATATGCAAGTCAGTAGGCCTGAATACACCCTCAGAAGCCGGGGCCCGCATAGCGGCTCCGGACCCATCCAAGGTAGAGACATCCGCAGGTTCCACAATTGAAGCATATCGCAGCATAACAGACTCTGAATGGGTCGCAGTACAGGCCTACGAATCTGAAGTAGCAGGTATCAGGGGCTGGGAAAGCGCCTCACTGAGTACCAGTGAACTAGCGACTGGCTTAGAAGCGTTGTCAGCAGCTTTAGACCTAGGCGGCCTGTCTCTGTCTCTATCTTTGCGTTTTTTCGGAATGTTGGTAGTCGGATGGCTTATCGAAGACATATCTGGATAATTGAACTGAGCACCAAAATATTTAGAAGCGAAAATATACTGGTGATGGATAGTTAAATAAGGCATAAAACCGACAGCGAGGTACGTCGTGGTCAAGGCCTAGGCAAGGAATACAATATGAATGAAAATCTTTATGAGGTATTTGCTTTCCACAAGAAATGCAATTATTAAATTTTACTGACATCAGTTTAGAGCAAGAAAGTGTTTCCCCAACGGGGTACTTAGCTTGTAGTTGAAGACTTCTGTTCTGAAACTCGAAAACGAAAATTTCAGGTGTCGGCCGACCGGCACTTGCGAACTGCTTCTGCTTTAGGCACTGCACGGCAAGAAAGACGGATGTAATGGTGTCAGCTGCATGTTTTATACCCCTGACGACCTGATGTCATGGAAGAAGAGACAGCAACTGACGCAGGACCCAAGACTTTGTTAATCAGGCTGACTGAGGGCTACTGCAAGCAGATAACCCAAATGAGATGACTGCAACAGTGAAACACGAAGAACATCAGACACACAGTAAAGTTAAGTGCTTTTCTTCTGGTAGATTCACCGAACTTCTTCAGACAAACAATTAAAAACAAATACACTGTTTAAAACCCAAGTAACCCATTCCTTTCCCTAAAACAACCATTCGGAATGCAGTAACAACAACTGGCAATTAAAACCTTAAGTGAACATGTTGAAAGTTTTCCACACGTTTAAAATTACTATTAAATAACATACTTTAATTAAAGTCCTATACAAGATAGTCTTACTATAAGTAACTCTTTCTCTTATTGATATAAAATAAAGTAAGACAGTTCATACCCCAGGCTTGCTGGTAAAAGATAGAAAATGAATAAAAAATCATTAATAATTAAAACAGATTGTAAACAGAATAATGTTAACATGGGATAAATGTAAGTTCTGGTTTGACCCTGTGTGAGCCTACCTTATGAATGCTTTATTAATTAATAAAATCCAACACCACCACACATGTGAAAGTAACAAAAAAAAGCAATATAAATAAAAAATATTGATAACTAGACATGTGGGTAAACGTTGGTCTTATTTTACTAAATGAGCGTTGATACTTTAAGGTGTACAGAACAAATGGTCTTTGCTTCTAAACATAACCCTCTATCTAGTGAGACTTCTCAATTTCAATATACTTGAAATCGACACAACCTCATTGAGTCCTGGCCTCCTGCTGGAATCAAAATGCAGTTGCCACAACACCTCCTGTTTCTCAAATTGTAAACTCACAGCAGCTCCTTTGTCGTCCCTCACTAATTGGTCTATGATCATAAATTTGAAAATATGACCTGGGTTACTACCGCAGTGTCTTGCTAAAGCATTCTCATTTTTGGCTTTAGCTATACTGAGGGCATGTTCATAAACCCTCTCTCTTAGTTTTCTGTCAGTCTTGCCAACATAAAAGACTGCAAGACTGACACTGACCGAGGTAGACAGACCTGGTATTACAGTTGTACCTCTCATAGACGGTGAATGTTTAATTTCATATAGAAAAAGAGGAGCCCACAGACATGTGTCTACACATGCTGTAAGCCTCACACTTATACATACCAGGTGTACGCACAAGAACTTTCCTAGCCGGTTCAACCAATGCTTTCAGATTCTTACCCCTCTTAAAGATAAAGTACAGTTGTGTACACTTACCATAAATGTAGATGTTCGAGTGTATTCAATGTTGCAGTCATTACATTTGGGTTATCTGCTTGCAGGTAGCCCTCAGTCAGCCTGATTAACAAAGTTTTGGGTCCTGCATCGGTTGCTGTCCCTTCTTCCATGATGTCAGGTCGTCAGGGGTATAAAACATGCAGCTGACGCCATTACATCAGTTTTTCTTGCCCCAGATGTCAGGTGCCCCCCTAATGGGAAGCAATTAAATATAAAAGTACAAAGATATACCTCCAACAAAAAAGCAAATACACCAAAAAGGCTTTTAAGCATAGTAAAGGAAAGTACAGGTATAGCCAAAAGAAGTTAGAGGGCTGGAGGCAGGGTAACCAGGACTGCAACAATGAATACACTCGAACATCTACATTTACAGTAAGTGTACACAACTGTACTATGTTCTTCGTGTTTCACTGTTGCAGTCATTACATTTGGGTAGATTCCCAAAGCTATGGTTGGGAGGAGGAATTTAGATAGCATTAGGGCCAGCTATAAGGCCCTGCAAGACTGTAGTGGCAAAGCCAGCTCTGGATTTAGAGAAAATTGTCAAATGATAATGCTTGGTGAAAGTATGTACAGAACTCCAGGTAGCAGCTTCTAGGATGTCCCTGGTAGGGACGCCTCTGGGAAAGGCTGTAGAGATAGATGCAGCCCTTGTGGAGTGAGGTCTGATCCCCTGGGGGACAGGTTTTCCATGGTGCTTATAGCAGAAATGAATGCAATGGCTTATCCATTTAGAAATGGTTTGCTTTGAAATAGCATTCCCCTCTGCCCCTGCAGCAAATGCCACCAGCAGTTGTTCAGATTTCCTTTGAGGTTTAGTCCTGTCCAAGTAGAATCTAAGTTGTCTGTGCACATCTAAGGAATGCAGTATCCATTCCCCTTTATTCTGTGGACTGGGAAAGAAGGTTGGCAAATGAATGGACTGATTAAGAGCCACACTGGATACCACCTTGGGCATGAAGGATGGACTGGTTCTGAGGGACACCCTGTCCGCATGAAAGATGATGAAAGGCTCCACTGCCATAAGGGCCTGTAATTCAGATACCCTTCTAGCTGAAGTGACTGCTAAAAGGAAAGCTGTTTTCCAAGAAAGAAATTTTTAAGTCTGCAGTAGCAGCTAGCTCAAAAGGAGGTAGAGTGAGTTTCTCCAAGACAAAGTTAAGGTCCCAGGCTGGGGGTGGAGCTCTCCTGGGTGGTTTCAAATTTTTGGCCAATCTGAGGAACTGCTTGAGCAGTGGATGACAGAAGGGGAGGTTCTGTGTTATAATGAGCTGAAATGGCTGAGGCGTGAATTTTAATGGAGGAAAAAGACAGGCCCTTGTGAAGCATCTCAGTTAAGTATTGTAAAATCTGAGGTAAATTGGGCGCTGCTGTGCTCATCCCTTGAGATTGGTTCTAGGCACAGAATATTTTCCATTTTTCAGCATAAGATTTTCTAGTACTAGGCCTCCTTGCCTCTAAAATGATATCCATCACAGGTTTACTGAGGGTGGTAAAAGAGATATTAAGTAATTAACCAGGCTGCAAGGTTCAGTGTTAGAAGCTGAGGGTGCAGAATCTGGTTCTCCTGCTGAGACAGCAGGAAAGGAGTCTGAGGCAGGTGCCATGG
Source organism: Protopterus annectens (assembly GCF_019279795.1). Taxonomy (NCBI): domain Eukaryota; kingdom Metazoa; phylum Chordata; order Ceratodontiformes; family Protopteridae; genus Protopterus; species Protopterus annectens. The sequence continues at coordinate 286,778,263 of NC_056736.1, read as the reverse complement.
AGATAACCACGACACACTGCGCAGGAGAGGGTACCAGTGTTGGCGAGGCCAGTCTGAAGCAATCAAAATCATCCTTAATTTGTCCTGTTTGATTTTTAGTAGTACTTTGGAGAGCAGAGGCAGAGGGGGGGGGGGGGCATAGACTGATAGGTTTTTCCAGCTGAAGGACAAAGCATCCACTTTCCAGGCTTGTTTGTGGGGAATCCTTGTGCAAAATTTGTCCAACTGGTAGTTCTGGGGAGAGGCAAACAGGTCTATATCTGGGCTCCCCCATTTGCTTGTCAACATGTTGAAAATCCTTGGTTCCAGTTTCCAGTCGTGTGGGTCCATGAGGTTTCTGCTTAGTCCATCTGCCAGTGTATTTAATTTTCCTCGCAGGAATTGAGCTTGTAGGTGCACTTGGTAGCTCAAGGCTGTGTTCTACAGTGCCATGGCTAGTCTGCAGAGAGGGTAAGAATGTGTACCCCCCCACTTGTTTATGCACCACATAACAGTTGTCTTGTCCATCTTTACCATTAGATGTCCTGGAGGAATGTGGTCCTTGAAGGCTGTCTGAGCATTCTGTACAGCTAACATTTCTTTTTGATTAAAATGCAGGTGCATTTGACTTGGGTTCCATTTGCCCTGAATGCACGTCCCTGCTAGGTGAGCCCTCCATGCATAGTCTGATGCATCTGTTGTTAGGGTTTGAGCGGCAGGGGATGGTGTGAAAGGTAGTCCCTTGTTTTGGTGGCAGGCCTCTGTCCACCAAAGGAACTCTAGGCATAGGCAAGGCTTTTTAGATACCATTGTAGTTTCCTCATATACAGTCTTGCATATGGAATTAGAAGAATGCAGGAAGCCATGAACCCAAAGGCTTGTAGTATTTTGTCTTGCAGACAGCAGGGTTTTTGTGGCCACTTGTTTGAAATAGGTTGTCAAATGAATTTGTTTCTCTGGCATGAGGTAAGCCACCTGGGAAGTTGTATACAAGCTTGCTCCCAAGAATATAATTTGTTGACAGGGTACCAGGTGTGATTTTTTTATTTCATTTATGGTGTACCCCAGACAAGTTAGAACCCTTTTTACAAAGGCCAGATGATTCAAAAGTATGTCCTGGCTTTCTGCCTGAATTAGACAATCGTCCAGGTATGGGTATATTTGAATATTTATTTGCCTGCAAAATGCAATAACTGGAGCTAGGCACTTTGTGAATACCCTGGGCACAGTAGATAAGCCAAAGGGCAGTGCAGAGAACTGATAGTACATGTAGCCTGCTTTGAAGCATACATATCTTATGCAAGATTCCCTGATTGGGATCTGCAGGTATGCTTCTTTTAAATCTAGTACTGCCAACCAGGCATCTTTGCCTAGCATAGGAAGTAATTGGTGAAGAATCAGCATCTTGAATTTTGGAATCTCCAAAAAGGTGTTTAGAGTAGACAGGTCCAGGATAGGATGCCATGAATTGTCTTGTCTGGGTACCATGAAAAATCTTGAGTAGAAACCTTGTCCCTTTTCCTCTTCTGGTACCAGCTGAATAGCCCCCATGCTCAAGAGATAAAGTACTTGTTTTTGGGCCTCTGCCCACTGATTTTGGGGTAGGTCCGGCCACCCACTTGGTGTTGGCAACGTGTGGAAGTAAAATCTGTATCCCTGGGACACTATATTTAAAACCCATTTGTCCTGGGTAATAAGTTCCCAGTTCTTTGCATGAAGGGCAATCTTTCTCCCCAAAGGGGCAGCCAGTTAATAAGTGCTTGGAAATTTTAAAAGGAAGTTACTGAGACAGTTTACCATAGGGGGAGTCTTATTATTCCCAGATTTGGAAGTGGAGGCCCCCCACTGCTTAGTTGTGTGTCCCCCCTGGGACTGAATCCTGGGGCTTTTGCTATGTCTGGGTTTGGCTTGAGAAGACCTGGAAGGGGCTGGAAAGGACCAATTTTTAGAGGGCCATTGCCTACTAAATCTAGGAGGCTGAACTTGTAAAACAATCTTAAACAGTTTGCATAGATTTAGCTTCATCTTTCATCTTTTTAAGAACTTCCTCAGCCTTGTTGCCAAATAGGTGGTCCTGATTTAAAGGAGCATCCAACAATTTAGCTTTAACATGATCAGGCAAAGATTGCTCCTTAAACCAAGCATGCCTTCTGAGCACAGACCCGGTAACAGCATCCCTGCAAGAGGCCTCTAATGAATCAAAACACATTGCAAAGTATGTTTTCCAACTTGTTCAGCAGAATGCATTAAATCCTGTAATTCTTTATTTTCCACACAATCAGGAATCAACATCATTTTCTGTTTAAGCAGTCCAATAACATGTTGCTGATATTTTAATTTATGAAACTGGCAGTTTAAAGCCCTAATGGCCAAGGTTGCAGAAGTGTAAACCTTCTTACCCCATCTATCCAGCACCCTAGAGTCTCTATCAGAAGGGGTAGGATTTTTAGCAGTAGAAGCCTTAATGCCCTTGGGTCCCTGTGAAATAGTCTCTGGATCTGCAATAGGATTTTTGAAAAGGAACTTGTGGGACTCGGGGATCCTGTAGTATCTGTCAGGTTTTCTGGGAGCAGGAGGCAGGGAATCAGGGGCCAAACTAGATTCTGAAAAAGCATCATCAACAACGTCTTGTACAGGAGGAATAGCTAAAGGCCTATGCTGAGGTAGGAGAAGGAAATCCCTAAGCCTCTTTTTTTAATCAGAAAAATCCTGACTTTCCCAGTGGAAATGCTCCCTTAGGGTATGTAAGTTTTACCCAAAAGAAAAATCCGCAGGAGGGGAAGCAGAGGGAATGGAGTTCTCTGCATCAGAGCCTTCATAAGTAGATAAGGGCAAATCCAGATCATCAGAAGAATCAGAAAAACAGAATTCTGATCAGAAGATTCATAATCAACTTCAGTCCTAGGCCTCTTAGAAGGGGGGGGGGGGTTGGCTACCCCTGATTAGAGTTATTAGATCTTCAGCCATTCTTATCATTTATTTTTTAGGCATAGAGGCCTGAGCATGTGGCCTGGGAGTCGGTTTTTTAGGCATGGATCGAGATTTAGGCCCAAGTAAAGAAGGAGGCATCGGTTTAATATGCAAGTCCATAGGCCTGAATACACCCTCAGAAGCCGGTGCCTGCACAGCGGTTCCGGACCCACCAAGGCAGAGGCATCTGCGGGTTCCATAGTTCAACCATCTCGTGGTATACCGGACTCGGAATGGGTCTCAGCAGAGGACTGCGAATCAGAAGTAGTGGGTATCAGGGGCTGCAAAAGCACCTCACTGAGTACCTTAGAAATGGCGACTGGCTTACGAGAAGCGTCGTCGGCAGTTTTGGACCTCGGCAGCCTGTCTCTGTCTTTATCTTTGTGTTTTTCCTGAATCCCGGTAGTCGGATGGCTAACTGACATTTCTGGATAATTAAATCGAGAACCGAAATATTTAGAGGCGAAAATATCCAGACGACGGTTAGTGTGCTGATTAAATAAAGCACAAAACCAACATCAAGGTACGTTGTGGTCAGGGCCTAGGCAAGGAATAGAGTACGAATGAAAATCTTTATGAGGTATTTGCTTTCCACAAGTAATTCAATTATTAACTTTTACTGACATCGGTAAGGAGCAAGAAAAAGTTTCCCCAATTAGGTACTTAGCTTTAGTTTAACACTTTGGTTCTGAAACTCGAAAATGAAATTTTCAGGAGTCGGCCGACAGGCACTTGCTATCTGCTTCTGCTTCGGGCACCGCACAACAAGAAAGACTGATGTAATGGCGTCAGCTGCATGTTTTATACCCCTGATGACCTGATGTCATGGAAGAAGGGACAGAAACCGATGCAGGACCCAAGACTTTGTTAATAAGGCCGACTGCGGGCTACCTGCAAGCAGATAACCCAAATGTAATGACTGCAACAGTGAAACACAAAGAACATCTAAAAGTTTCACACCCAACTTAGACACAAATTCTTCCTCCATAGAGACAATCCTCCAGTTCTTTGATATAACGCTTCTTATAGAACAAGCATCACTGCTAAAATGGGAGATAAAACTCGTGCCATAATCCTTCAGCTGGGGGGCTCTATCAATGATGGTATCCACTGTGGGGTCATGAGTGGTACCAAATCCTTCAATATTAGTTGTCTCACTAGAATGTACTTAAAATGGGTTTGTATACCCCTTTGGACCTCTTCTCCTGTACTTCGCTAATAATAGCTTCAACAAAGTCACTTGGATACCCCCTATTTAAAACCATGAGCCTCAACACTTTACATTCATCCTGGAAGTGTGTTTCCAAGGTGGTCATCCTAGCCGCACAAACGATCTGGCCCTTAACCACCAACTTTTTCTGGTGGAGAGAGTGGGAACTGGTAAAGTGTAACATGGTATTCGAATAAGTTTCTTTACGGTGGATACCAGCTGTATAACATCCTAAACCGTAATCCTTCACCAGCAAGACATCCAAGTAAGTTATACTGTTGTCCCTGAAGGAACTAGCAAATTTCAGAAAATCAGTAGTTGAATTAAGCACATTAACCAGTTCGTTAGCGGCTAGGATGTCAGCTCTAAACAACAAAAACACATCGTCCAGGAACCTTGTGTAAAAACAGACATGCTTCATAATCTCTTGGTTGTTGAAAACATAGTGGGCTTCCCAGTGGGCCATCATTAGGTTAGCCACACTGGCTCCACAAGGGGAGCCCATTGCTACTCCCACTTCATGTAAATAAAACTCACCATCAAAGGTTACAATGTTTTTACCCAAAATAAGGTCTAGAAGTTCCTCTACTATTCTGATCTCAGTACATGGAGTCCCGTGATGCCTCATCCTTTCAACCACCCAATCGATCCCTATGTCGTGGGGTATAGAGAAGTACAGGTTGACTACATCAACTGTTAAAAAATTTACTTCAATCTCGAAAGTCATACTGCTGATCGCTGTTGAAAACTACCAAGAATCCTTACATATGTGTTTCTCTTTGGAGACATATTTCTCCAAAATGTTATCCACATATTTCGCGTTAGGGTAATTGATGAATTGCCTGGCATTTACCAGGGCCCGCATGGGCCATTTTAGCAGTGACGCTTGTTCTATAAGAAGCATTATATCAAAGAACTGGAGGATTTTCTCCATGGAAAAAGAACTCTTGTCTAAGTTGGGTGTGAAACCTTTAGTTATCTTTAAGAGGGGTAAGAATCTGAAAGCACTGGTTGAAGTGTGAGGCTTGCAGCATGTGTAAACACATGTCTGCACCTCCTCTTTTTCTATACGAGGTGAAACATTCACCATCTATGGGAGATACAACTGTAATAACAGGTCTGTCATCTACCTAGCTCAATGCCAGTCTTGCCTCGCCTTTTATGTTGGCAAGACTGACAAAAAACTAAGAGGGAGGGTTTATGAAAATACCCTCAGTGTAGCTAAAGCAAAACATGAGAACGCTTTAGCAAGATACTGCAGTAGTAACCCTGGTCATATTTTCAAATTTAGGGTCATAGACCAATTAGTGAGGGATGACAGAGGAGGTGTTGTGAGTTTACAACTTGAGAAACAGAAGGTACTGTGGGGCAACTGCGTTTCGATTCCAGCAGGAGGCCAGGACTCAGTGAGGTTGTTTCGATTTCAAGTATATCGAAATTGAGAAGTCTCACTAGATAGAGGGTTATGTTTAGAAGTAAAGACCATTTGTTCTGTACACCTTAAAGTATCAATGCTCATTTAGTAACATAAGACCAATGTTTACCCACACGTCTAGTTATCAATATTTTTTATTTATATTGCTTTTTTTGTTACTTTCACGTGGGTGTTATTCTTAGATTTTATTAATTAATAAAGCATTCATAAGGTAGACTCACAAAGGGTCAAACCACAACTTACATTTATCCCATGCTAACATTATTCTGTTTACCATCCGTTTTAAATATTATTTTTTATTCTTTTTTTATTCATTTTCTATCTTTTACCAGCAAACCTGGGGTACGAACTTGTCTTACTTTATTTTATATCAATAAGAGAAAGGGTTACTTATAATAAGACTATCTTTTACAGGACTGTAATTAAAGTATGTATTAAATAGTAATTTTAAACATGTGGAAAACTTTCAGCATGTTCACTTAAGGTTTTAATTGCCAATTGTTATTACTGCATTCCGATTGGTTATTTTAGGGAAAGGAATGGGTTACTTGGGTTTTAAACAGTGTGTTTGCTTTTGTTTGTCTGAAGAAGTCCAGTGAATCTACTGGACGAAAAGCGCTTAACTTTACTGTGTGTCTGTTCTGGGTTTTGTACTATTAAACTGTTATCTGGTGTTCTACGTCTCTGAGGTGTCTTATCTAATGAACCTACTTGATAGCCCCGGTCTAAAAAAAGTGTAGTGACAAAATCAACTTCCTTCTCAAATACGTCATCATTACTAATCATATGTGAAGCTCTAATACATTGCCCTTTGGGTATATTTTGTTTCATGTACCCAGGGTGGTTACTTGACCAATGTAAATAACTGTTGGAAAAAAGTGTTTTTTCTGCAGATGTAACTTTCAAAACACCTATTAACTGGATCCCATAACACTCGTACATCTAAAAAGTTAATTTTGTGTACAGTACCTCCCAATGTAAGAGACAAAAAAATTAGATGCATCATTCAAATGTTTCAAAAAAAAAAATCACCATCAAATTCACCTTCCATAATAAAAAGCAAATCATAAACAAATCTGCTGCAAAATAAAATGTTCTTTAACTCTTGCATACTGGGTAATAACTCGCTTTCCACACCAACCAAGCACAAGATTTGCATATGCTGGGGCAACCGTTGCCCCCATAGCAACCTCCTTCTTTTGTCTATAATACTTATCATGAAAATAGTAGTAGTTATGTAATACCTCAAAGCGTACAAGACACCTGCACTGTATTTCCAGTTGAATAACCATACTTGTGTAGATAATTTCTGACATTCAACCCCTTGGTCTATTGGTATAGATGTAAATAAAGAAACTATGTCAACAGTAACAAGGGTAATGACATTAATGTCAGAAGAAAATGTTGACTGAAAATTCCTAATGTGATTTAAAAAGTCCCATGAATCACGTCAGTAGGAAGATAAAACTTGTACAATTGGATTAAACACAGAATCAAAAAAAAATTGACATTCCTTCTGTAATGCTGCCAAGCTGCAGATAACTACTGGTATAAAAGGTGGATGGATTGGATTTTTGTGAATCTTTGGTATTCCAAATAAAATACCTACACGTGGATGTTTAGTATAAAAAATATGTAGATTAATATCTATTTCACCATTCATTACCAGAATATAAATGCCTATATTTAGTATGAATTTCTCCAACAGCAACAACATGTTATTTATCTTGACTACTAAGCATCTCTTCCATGATTTTAGAATAGTCATTAACATTCACGATTACCAATCCATCCCTCTTATCAGCTTTCATAAATCTTAAACTTTTCGCTTTATACAACTCGTTTAATGCACTATTCACAGCCTTCTTGTTCAAAAGATCTATGTCCCTTTCATAAAATGCTTCAAATTGTCTTATGGTGAAGTGCAAAGGTGGATTGAAAGTTGGTGGCCTGCTTAAACAGTTTTTAGTGGTGAAATCCTTGAATATTAAAGCCAAATTAAGCTTTTTAGTGTACATTTTCAGTTGTAAAACAGTACGAGTCAGACAAGATCTGTGGCTGGGTATAAAACTTAATCCTAGTCCAAGTATCTTAAAATGATGTTCATTCAAGACAAAATTGCTTAAATTAAATATTTTAGTCTCTTCACGAGCTATATTAATTATTTTGTCTTTACCTTGTTGCGACTTTGGTCCCGGTTGGAGCTCTCGAATATCATTTGCTTGTTGACAGTTTGAGTTTCCAAGTTTTTTTGGCTCTTTCGTTGTTTTCGGAGACTCAGGAGCACCAGAAGTAATATTTTGGAAAGTGTTAGACGCACTTGTTAATGTTGGAAACTCTTGGTCGTAACTGTTGCCATAGCTGTTAGTATCAATCCGTTCAGGTTCCACATGTGAACCGTTGATATTTCCACCTCTATTTGTAGACATAGGTACCGACCAAGTTCATGATTGGTTGAGCTGATTTACCACAGAAGGAGAATGTTTAAAGGGCATACATGATATATTTGAGTTGTCTGATTTTATTATATGAGAAACCTTGGTAAAACAAGTGGAAGGCAGCAAATAAGCAGTATTTTTTGATAAGCTGCAGGATCCCATTCTAATTGCTTTAGCTTACGTGCTCCGACTGTTCTCTCATAGTGATCTACAGTTGTTAACATATGTTCATACTGGAATTAGAGAGAAAGGATTGTAAATCAGCATCCCAAGTCTCTAACTCTGTTTGTAGATCACATAAGTTATTATTCTTTTTAATAATTAATTTCAAGAACTCAAGTCCAACGTTATTGAAAACTGAACCAATTACGTAAAAAACTGATCCTCGGAACTCACACCGTTGGGTACTTTGAACATCCGTAGCCCTTTTGGTACTATGCATTATATGATGCAACAATCAAAAGTATTGGCTCTCTAAAATAGTTGCACAGTATTTTTAAGACCCCTTTCCATTCTACTTAAGGCTTCATCCACATCAAAGTTACTGCATCAGTCATTCTCAGTATTACCATCCAAAAGAAAAGGATTATAATCAGAGTTTAAGACCGAATTAATATCTCGGTAATTAGCACCATTGTTAATAGTACAATTAATGGGAAAATGTCTTAGTGTCTCTGTTTCATCCATAGACTCACTGGAAAGCTTAGAATAACTATTCTTAGCACCATGTAAAGATTGTGCTTGACTCTGTAAACACAGAAGCTTCTTCTGAGTATCCTGAATGGAACATAATAATTCTTTTAAAGTTTTATCCTGACTGTCAGGAATAGAATGCAGAATCATATCCATTAGTGGGTCTTCCATAGTTGTGTTGAATTGTTACTTGTGACACAGGCAAATTTACATTCATATAAAAGTAATCAATCTGTCTCTGAAATACCTCCCAACTACTGTATCATTAGAAAAGACAGAACTCATAAAAAAGGTGGTGGAGTTGCTCTCCTCTACTCATCCTCCCTCTCAGTTACTCCCTACACTAAATCCATCCCCTAATTTGCTAATGCTGAATTAATTCTGGCCCTACTTCAGATAAGCAAACAAATGTGTATGTATAGCCTCCTTCTATATCCCTCCTGGAGACAAGATCCCTATCCTCAAAGATATCCTGTCCTGGTTCTCCACCAATATTACCAATGAGACTATAATCCTAGGTGATGTAAATATTAACTGGGCTACCATTCAATCTCCAACAAACCTCCTAAACATAAACCTCTACAACTTCTCTCAGCTAATCAACTCCACAACCAGACCTTCTAAGGACTACTCCTCTGGAAGCACCCTTGACTGGATTCTGGTCTCTCACTCACATGCCTGATACTGGTACCCTCCCTGAATCTGTTAGGGATCACTTTCCCACTTTTGTTCATTGCCTTTCCTCCTCCTTACAACTGTCTCACTCCTATATTTCCACACATTCCCTAAAAAAATTCAACCCCAATACCTTCTCCAACACACTAAAACTTATAAACTGATGCCCTCTAAAAACTCTCTCCTTAGAAAATGTCGTTACCTACTTTAACACAACATTCTTAAACCTTTTAGACACCATTGCCCCCTTGAAAACAAAAAGAATTAAAAGTAACACTGTCCCTCGGTTAACCAAAGATACCTTAGCTGTCATGCGTCTCTGAGATAAAGCTTGGAAACGCCTCTAGAAAAATAAAACTCCCCTCTCCTTTAACGAGTACAAAATACTTTGGAACAGAGTTAAAAAAAAGTATTACATCAGACCGTAAATCCTACTTCTCCATACTCCAAAATAAACATAAGACTAACCCTAAAAAGTTCTGGGATGGTATCACCACCCTACTTACGCAGGTAGAAAGGAAAACCCCTGCCCACATCATCACTCTCTATTAAACCACAGAAGTTACAAGAGCCACATGGATATGTTCCATAACCACCCTCACATCCCTTAATCTCCCTATCTGGGCAACATAACATCATCTTAAGCGACTTACAATTTCTGAATTCTTGACCATCCAACTCATCAGCACTGCCTGTGTTCTATATGTAAGTTTATCTTAGAATTGTGTATTCTCTTAGAAATAGCTAGAAACTGGAAAGATAAGAGAAAAGTGTTTTTCTGTGATGTCAGAACTGTATTACTGAATTATTTTAAGTATGTATCTGTGATCTCTGAACTCTTGACTAGCACTGTGTAGTAAGTATTGTCTTGTGTTTTTATTATTAAATATTTTAAAACCTTTCAACTGTGGCTGTTTTGTGTAGAGATAAATTAAGCTCCACAGTACATTGCATATTTATAGCGATTACTGTACCAAGTCACTCTAATAAGCCTTGACTATTTAGTTATACTGACAATTGGATAACAATATTGCACAGTAATAATTGGACACCCTTTTAAGGGCCTTGAGTAGCTGATAAATATTAGCTGGGTGGTGGCAGTGATTTCTACCGTATAGTTTGGGTAAAAGGGGCAAAGCTGAAGAACCTGTGCTAGCCTTTCCCAGGACCGTCTGTGTGGTTGTATAAACTCTCATCTAAAAGTGTGTGCGTGTCAGCTACTTGGGCAGGGACACAAAGCACTGGCTGGACAGAGAGGGTGCTGGAGGTTTTAGCTTGCCCAGCTGGCTGAGATCTGGACTCTATAGCTGTGCCAGTGGGGAGTCTTATTGGGGACCTGGAGAGCAAGGGATCAACCAGCCTCGGACCGACTGTGGTCTGTGTGTGCTTTTAAGGGAAATTGCACTTAACTGTGTATATTTGTTATCCTTTCCTCCTATATGAGGCGCCCCTCACTGGTGTTAGTGGTGAGGCTCCTTAATTGCTGGGCCAGGGCATGGCCGTCACATTCCCTCTAAATAATTCTTGTTACTTCTTGACTATAGCTCCCTTTCTTTTATTTCCACATAACTTTTAAACTCCATCTCAATTTTATCCTATTCCCTAGCTATATTTTGAGAAGAAATTTCTATCCTCTCTAACAGCTCCTGAATAATCTCCACTAGCCATTCCTTACATTCCTCTCTTTTCAATAGATAGGTGTGAAAGCGCCAATGTCTCATTTTTATTTCATTACCCTGCGCTTTTATTTTAGCTGTTATTGGCGCATAATCTGAAATAGTTATTGGGTGACTATCAAGACCTTCAATTAAATGCACATGTTCCTGTGAAATGTAAATTCTATCTAGCCTAGCCCAGTTTTTATATCTCGGGGAATAATATGTAAATTCCCCTCCAAACTCCTGTAACAGAATTCACATCTTCCATGCCAAATAGTTTCATAAATTTCTTCAAAAAACTACCCTACTTTGTTATACTTTCCCTTCTAGGCCCCCAGACACACCTTCACAGCTGCAAATCAAATTTCAATCACCACCTATAAGTAATATTTCTTGTCTAAAATGAATTATTTCTCCAAGAATTTTCTTAAGCTCCATGATGGGAGTTTTAGGTGGAATGTAAACACAGACAAGTTTTATCCTCCTCCTTAGCACTACAAATCTGTCATTATCTTTTGTATCCTCTTCTATCACTACTGAAAACCTTTCTTTATGAAATTTGCATTTTCAGTTCTTTCCAAGTGTCTCCTATAACATTGATATTTGCACTCTATATTTTTTAATACAGGTCATCAGTCTTTTTTGTATTTATCTGTGAGACTATTTACATTTAAAAACATTACAGAAAGCATCGCTGCATTAAAAAGTTAATATTCCCACCTTTTATGCAGAACACCTTTTTTGTTAAATGTGTAGTTCCAGTCTGTGTTACATGCATGCACTGGTTTGGCATGCTGAACTTTTATATAGTTAGTTCTTATCATATCCATCTGAGCCTATGTCACATCTTACAAAACTTTTTGTTTTACTTGAAATCCTCAAATAAAAAAGCAAACAACCCCCCCAATTTCCCTTAAAACCTATTAATTTAGTATTAACCCACAAAACTATGTGCACATCTTCAAATATCTAAGTTTTACCCTCCCAGTAGGAACAAATGTCTCAGGCTGACAGCCATACTCACACACTTGTGCTAACATAAAAGAAAGGTTTTCCATGCAGCCTGTGCTTCTACTAAGTGCTAACTGGTTTTGTCTCATCTTTATAGCTCACCCAGCTAAGAAAACCCCTGAATACTTTCAGAGAACATTATCTCCTAGCCCAGTGATGGTGAACCTATGACACACGTCAAAGGTGACATGCCACGACATTTTGGGTGACACACCAGCGATCACTAACACCTGAATTACCAAATACATTGCTTTTGTATTCATTGCTCATGTGAAGTGCAATGAATTATTTTGTGCCAGGAGCTTTTGAAATGCCAAACCCAAAATGTCTGCCATCACTGTCCTAGCCAGTTTCTCTCCTTTTTTTCCTCTAGCCAATCACTTTCTACCAGACTGTAACCAATTTCTCTTCATCAGATTGTCTCCATGGGGACATGATAACCAGATAGGCAACTCTTCTCATAAGCAGAGAGTTTCCATGGAGACATGAGGGCCAGATACAGAATTGCTACTAAGCATACAGTCATTTGCTAGAAAAAAGCCTCATAGCATTCAATATTTTCCATTTACTTGCTTTCTCTCTTAAAGCGTGTTACTAAATTAATCTAAGTTCCTTAATCCAGTCATTCCCTATGCAAGAATGAGAAAAAATACATTAATTTTTCTTTTGTCATACACTTAACTAGTTCTTTTATATTGTTGTGCCAACATTTCTTAAAACTGAAGAAAGAAAAGAAAACAAAGAGCAGCACATATTTACAATCCCCATTACACTTTAAAATAAATAAGAAAACTTTACTTTAGTGTGCAAAGAAAACCATACACCATAAAAATAGTACTATTAAGAAAAATTTTTTTCTTTACTTACAGTTGACGTTTTACTCCCTCTTCCCCTCTCCAAAGCATTTTTCCTAGCATTAATGACAAAGAACGTTATAACCTTTAGAGTCCCTCACAAGTCCAGCAAATTCCAAAAAAATCCAATATTTCCAGATGTTTTTTGTTCTGTCATATTTCACAAATATAATTATTGCATTGTATCTTGAAAAGTTACTGGTTTTATTACTGTTCATCTCTATCTCCCAAATCCTGTCTCTGCTTCATTTCCAACATACTCTCAATTCTTCCTAACTCTTGTGCTCCCTTCCTTCTCTCCAATATTTTATGTTGAATCAGTGGAAAAGATTTCACAGGTATAGCCTCTCTGTGATCTTTATTACCAGAACAAGCAGCAGAATCTCCTCCTGTTTCACAGTTCTCTTTCTGCTAGACAAAACTTCTGTATTTTCTCCTTAGCATGCACTTCATCAAAACACAATTTTATCCCTCCAGGGAAAAATACCTTGAAGCCAACTGGGAACAGCAGTTTGACTCTCACACTTACATCTCGACATTCCCTGAAAAGTGGAATAAATGCACTCTTCTGCCTGGTGTACAATGTGTAAGCATTCTCCACAAACACTCTGCTGTCTCCCACTTTTAGTATTTTGTCCTTCTGCCAGTTTGGTCAAAACCAACTTCTGCTGGTAGGACTGAATCTTTACTATTAAAGGTCTAGAATGCTTTCTCACAGCCAGGTCTGGAGCATACACACTATGTGCCCTTTCAAATCATTTCTGCTGTGGAAAACCTGTCCAGTTGCCTATTTTGTGCTTTCATAAAATGAATGCAGTCCGTTCCTTCCAGCTTTTCTGGTATAGCTGAAAATCTCAGGTTTTCCCTACATGCGCTGTCCTCTAATCCTATTATACTTTGAAACCTCTCTTCCTGAGCAGTCTCATACTCAGCCAGTCTTTTCTTCATTTCAGCTTCTGATTTTCGCAGCTTTATCACCTGAACTGAATATCAGTTTAAAGCTTCTTCCATTTTTCCAGCCTTTTGTTATTTGTACTGATAAACTCCATCAATGTTTCATTTATTTTAACCAGGTCTGTGTACAGTAATCTTATATCTTCCTGTAGGTTACTGAAAGTCATGTCTGGAGGTTGTACTGCTTTTTGCTCAACAGCTGCAGAATTTTCCCCAGTCAGTGTTTCTTCCTCATGTTTTGTAGCGGATTTTTTCCCCAAGTGTTCTCTATTTCTTTTTTTCTGGCATCCAGGCAGCACACTTACTAGCCAGTTACTGAAATGTACCAACAAACACAAAAGTCTACTGGCCTTCTCTGTTGAGTTTCTGTTTTCACACTAGCAGAGCTAGAGTCAAGCTGTTAGTCAATGTAAAGCCATCTTGGAAGTCCAAGAAACTGGCTTTCATGCAAGCCTAATATGAAGGCCACTTTTCAAAAACTGTTTAACCTCAAATATAGAGGACGGGTGGGTCTAGAGAGATGGGACAATTCCCTGAAAATGCTGGTTTATATCACACTATACTTGAAATATTTTTAATTGCATGTTAACTACAAAAATAAACAATATTTCCATATGTACTTAATAGTTTTAAAAATGAATTACAAACAATTAAATGACATTAGGTGAAATCTTAGATGTTGTATACAACTGTCTTTAATATTTGAACTGTAGCACATCTTGAGAGAGATTCAGTATTATCGGTATTGCTAATCACACACTTGAAGTTATGTACTCACCATAACGTTCCATCTGTGTTGTCCATTTTCATTCTTCCTCAACTAATGGGTTCAGATCTGATCCTTGGGATTTAACTAGGCATTCCTAAAGCTCATGGCAACCAACAACTCTCAAGCTTCTCCCTTACTCAATGCACCAACCCCAAGTACGTCAGATCTTTTTTGCTGAATTTTAGTAGAAAGAAATATTTGCAGTGCAGCTAAATAAGGAGACAAGTGATATCATCTAACCACCAATTCGTCCAGGAGTCTTAAAAGGATGTGGGTTGGTGGGTGGGGGAGTTGAAGAATGAAAATGGAAAACATGGATGGAATGTTACGGTGAGTACATAACTTCTTTAGCTGCTGATGTCAATTTTCATTCGATCCTCAACTAATGGGACAGAGTCCCCATCTACCTAAAACCCCAGGCAGACTCATGAAAGGATATTCCTGAGCACCACTGAATCAAATGATGCTCTACCTCTGGTGACCAGATAAAATTTGTAATGAATAACAAATGTATCGGGAGTAGCCCAAGTTGCTGCAGCACATGTATCTTCCATGGATGCTCTAGACTGGAAAAATGAGGAAATCGCAATGGATTTAGTTGAATGGCCCTGTAACGGTTTTGGTAAAGTAACACCCAATTTGTTATAAATAAATGAACTG
Organism: Protopterus annectens; assembly: GCF_019279795.1. NCBI lineage: Eukaryota > Metazoa > Chordata > Ceratodontiformes > Protopteridae > Protopterus > Protopterus annectens. Next base: position 286,762,957 of record NC_056736.1, on the reverse strand, counting down.
CAGTCAGTTGTCCATTTGGTTAAAGTTACTGTGGCAACTGGCTTTCCCAACTCCCTTTCTGCAAACAAAACAAACAATTGATCAGTTTTTCTGAAGTATTTTGTTCTATGTAGGTAAAAATATAATTGTCTGTAGACATCAAATAAGTGTGACATGTATTCACCTTTGATAGCAAAATTAGGAAAGAATACTGGGAAATTAATGGACTGATTTATACTACATTCTGACACCACCTTAGGAAGAAAGGATGCACTGGTTCACAGTGCAACTCCATCCTTGTAAAAAATCAAATACAGAGGTTTTGAATCTCTGAAATTCGTCTGGCAGAAGTAATGGCTATTAGAAATATTGTCTTCCAAGAAAGATATTTACGGTCACAATTAGCTGCTGGTTCGAAGCAGAAATGAATAAGTGCCTGCAGTACCAGATTTAGGTCCCATAGGGGAGTAGGGTCTTTAAAGGGAGGTCTTAAAGGAAGAGTGCCTCGCAAAAAGGCTTTGCAGAGCTTATGAGTGGCAACAGAGGAACTGTCAAATCCAATGTGGAAATTCAATATTGCTGCTAACTGAACTTTAATTGTTGAACTAGCTCCTTCTTTAAAAAGTAGGGCCAAAATTTCAAGGATGTTTTGTACTGGAGCTGAAAAGGGATCAACGTTGTTTTGATGTGCCCAGTAAACAAACCTTTTCAATTTACTGGAATAAAGCTTATGTGTAGAAAGTTTATGGGAAGATAAAACTATATGTCGGACTGCGGAAGACAGCGTAGGTTTGTCTGGCTATTAGCAGAATTATAGAAGTCAGGTCATCAGCCTGAAGTTTGATATGTGTGGATGGATCATGCCTGCCGGTGAGAGAGGTCTGAAATTGGATCCAGAATTCAAGGTTGGTGAAGTAAATGAGGCCAAAGGAACAGAAACCAAATCTGTCGAGGTCAGTAAGGTGCAATGAGGATGACTCCTGTGAGGGATTGGTGGATAGGCATATAGTAGACTGGGGGACCAATTGTGAAGCAGAGCATCAGTCAGCAATTCCCCCTGTGGGGGGGATTAGAGCAAAGTAGCTGCTGCATTTGTTGTTCAGAGGAGAAGCAAAAAGACTGCAGCAAGGCTGACCCCACTGACAAAAAATCATTTATGTTATGTTCTTGTTGAGACAACACTCATGAAGTAGAATATACCTGCTTAGTTTGTCTGTTATCACACTGGCCTTCCCCAAAAGCAGATGGATGAGATCTACCACTGCCACACACTCAGCACGTCTCGATACAAGGGGTATGACCTGGTACCTCCTTGCCTGTTGATATACCAAGCTACTGACATACTGTCCATGTAAATTGCAATCATCCCTGAAGGGAGAGTATTTGGAAGCCCTGAAACGCTATAAGCATTGTCTTAATTTCTAGGACACCAATATGCAAGTTGGCCTCTTCAGGGGACTAAGTGCCTTGGACCGTTTTCCTCAGAAAATGCCCCACCCCACCGAAAACTGGGAAGCATCCGTGGTCATTATGGCCTTAGGCTGAGGGGGAATGAATGGACGGTCTTGTAGAACCTGATTTGACGGAACCCACTACTGAGATCGCTTTTCCATGTGTGAGGGAGTCGTAACAGAGTTGACATGGGTTGGTAAAATATTGACCACTGTGTTGCTAGCATCCGGTGGAGAATCCTCATGTAAAATGTGGCTAAAGGTACAAGTGTTATCACCACTGACATTGACCCTAAAGCTTGAAGGACCAAGCGGGCTGAGATTTTGGTACTGCAGAATATTTCTTCCGCCTTCTGATCTTATAGTTTGAGTTGAAACTTGTTGTAGTTTACGGTTATCCCCAGATGAGAACATGTGTAGAGAATCTGATCTCCTGCTCTTATCAATTGTCACCTGGTCGAGGAGGTAATGAGACAGTCGTCTAGATATGGAAACACTTGGAATCCTTGCAGTCACAAGCTGCCATTACTGCCATACATCTGATTAACACCCTGGGGGCTGTGGTGAGACCAAAGGGCAGAACATTGAATTGGTAGTGACTGGCTCCCAGCTGGAAGCCTAAGTACAGTCCTGACTGTCCGTTCATCTAGTATGCATCCTGAAGGTTTATTGATCACATCCCATCGTCCTTGCCCAGAAAGGGTAGAATGGACTGAATCATGACCATCTGAAACTTGGTACATCAAAGTGACTTGTTTAAGTTGTTGAGATCCAAATTTGGTCTCCACTCCCCTGTTCTCTTTGGCACTAAAAATGATCTAGAGTAAGTTCCGGACTCTATCTGGTCTGGTGGGACCTCTTGGCTAACTCTTTCTAGCAGCTTTTGAACCTGAATTACTACTTGTTCCCTCTGACTGGATGGAACATAGGGGATTTTTCCTGGAATTGGAGAAGAAACGGAAAAGGGCATTATATAACTTCTGGAAATATTCCTCTGCATCCAAGTATCTGTTGTTATTTCTAGCTAGGCTCTCTGATGCAAGGATATTCAACCTCTGATTGCCTCCAAAGTACAGCAATTGGGCTTCCTTACAATAATGCTGGAAGGGTCTCTGTCAAAGAAATCATCACTGGACCCCTGGGTTTTGCGGGCCACCTCTGCCACGGGGACGGCGTCTACCATTAGAGTCCCCCCCCTCTACCCCCAGGGGAACTTCCTCCACATGTGTCCTGGAAAGGTCCCTGGGATTTCTTGAACCATATCTTCTGACCACCTACCTAATTCCTAGAAAAGGATCTTTGAGGGGTCAGAAAAACATACATCCATGGCAAATAGGGTCTTTCCATCCTTCTCACACCTGGATAATGTGCGTTTTATTTTGGGGACACAGACGTGCTGTCAAAAGAAGCACTGACGAATGAAGGCTTGAAGGGTTCTGCAAAATCACATGAGCACATCCAGGAATGCCTCCTAATATAAATGCCTGAACCTGCTGCCCTTGAGGTTCCTTTGACTATGTGCAAAATGAGCCTCATGAAAGAACTGGAAATAAGTTGCAGGGTAGTCAACTGAGAAATCATGGAAGGTTGCACTTCTTCAGGAAATGGATCCTGAGAGGGCATTTGAGAGCTTTCTAATCAAATCCCTCTGCAATCTAGTGAAATGTGCCAAGGCAAAGGTCACTGAAGCATAGATACACTTTCCAAACCTGTCTATTGCCCGAGACTCCCTGTTGGGCAGGAAGAACAGTGAAACTCTCACCATGACCACCATGGCATGGGCACCCCTTTACCACAAAACTGTTTGTCTACAGGTGGTGCCATAATTCTGCCTGGTCTCTGAGATATAGGTTCAATAGTATCACACTCCTTCCACGCCTGCAGACAGATCAACTCAATGAGTTTGTCAGTGGACAGTTACCCAGGAGGTAGACGGGTCAGTACCAAAAGCCTCCAGGAATACAGATTGTTCAGATGAAGGGATGCTGTGTGTCCAGCCACCTCTCTGTTTAAGGATTTCAAGGATGTCTCCAAATGAGACCTCTTCAGGAGGTGACTGTGGGGACACTTCACCTTCATCAAAGTCCGTATCTTCTGTGATAGACTCCTCTGAGGAATCCAAGTGCTTCCTCTTACATGTCTTTTTCTTGGACGTCTCCTCAGTGGGATGTTCTGGGGAGGTATCAGAAGTCAGGATACCCTTTGGGAAGCCTGGGGTTTTCTTACTGGCTGTCCCTGTGGAGAAGAGCGATCAGAATGAGCGCAGAGATATCAGAGTTGTAGAATATACACCTGGGGGGGTAGGGATCATTCTGTGTTGCTGAAGCAGACGATGCTCTCTCCATATCCTCAAAGGCAGACTGCCCCAGAAAGGGAGAAGATATTGGTTCCGAAAAGGCAAGCTTTTGGACCGTTGAGCTTCCCTGCTCTTAAGGCAAACCCCCAAAGTTGAAGCTGGAGCAGAGCTAACCCGTGCCGAGGCTCCAAGGCATACAGATGGCTCCAACAAATTTGGAGTCCAAATACCTCAGATCTGACAGGGAAACTTTGGCTCTTAGAGCTTTCTGGATCCGACTGAATTGAAGTACTCAGAACGACTTTGGATCCAAGAATAACACTATCCTATGATCAGAGACCTTCTGAGCCAGACAGGTAAGATCCAAGAATTCAGCAACAGCAGTCAGAGAAGAACCTGGTAAAGGGGGTGTGGAAGAAAAACAGATCTCCTGACCTGAAGGGGTAGGTGTCGGTAAGGCACCCATCTGACTGCATCAAGAGAAACTTTCTCACCACTCTTTCCACATTGTCTTCTGTTATACTCAGAAGAGTGAGTGGAAATTACAGAGGGGGATCTGGGTCTCTCCAAAAAGGGTGAGGGGACCCCGGATGGAACAGAATCCACAGAAGGAGAATTTCTGGTCCTTGGGAAGAAACTAATGCTGGGGGAAGTGGTCTGCTCCAGTAACATTTTCAATGGATTCAAAGAAGTTGGATCTAACAATTTTTTTCTGCTTAGGATCTCATGTTGAGGTTGGACCCAAAAATGTTTTCTTTTTCTTATTAGGATCCAATGTTGTGGTCGGATCTGATGGAGGTCTCTTTTTTGAATGTTCTGAGGTCCTGGAAAAAGAAGTAGACAGACCTGGAGGACGAGATTTTGAGTCTCTAGTTTTTGGCAGCTTGGCTCCAGATCAAGCATCTCTCAAAAGTGAAAGGAAGCAAACCATTCAGTATTTATTTTTTCTCTCAGCAAGTGCCCTGGGGTTAAATACATGACAGATTGCAAAGTCTTCATGTAAATGAAGAGGACCAAGGTAATATACACAAAATGTGGGCATCGGATACATGAATTTTATGCCCACACTTGAGACATTTCTTGAACCCGGCTCACCTTCTCTAACATAGTTTGAACAGGCAAAAGACAGTACCCTCACTATTGGAAAAAAAAAAACAGTATTAAAAAAAAAAAAAGTTTAATCTCTAAGATGAAAGAAACAAAGAATGGTATTAAAGAATCTATACTAAGTGCAGCAGCAAGGGAAATGAATACTAGCAATACTATTCAAGGTAAATAATGAACAGAATTAAGAAAAATATTAAATAGGGATAAAAATTATAAAAGTAAGAAGCTAAGGGATAGAAAGAACCTGAGGAAAAATATTTTTTTAAACTTACAAGAACCACAAAACTGCTAAATTAAATGCTTATCTGTTCAAGAATAATGGTCATCACGTCTTTTGCATAAAGCAGCAAACGAGATCTGAGGTTTTTGGGGTTGGTGCATTATGGGTAAGGGAGAAGTGTGAGAGTTTTTGGTTGCCATGAACTTTATCAACAATCAAGTTGGATCCGAGGGCTAGGATCCGAAACCCATTAGCTGAGGATAGAATGAAAATATTTCTGTAAATATCTCAATAAACATGCATTCATACAGGAATTTTTTTTACTGTCATGTGAAAGCTTATGTCTGCCTATCAACAGTGTTCTAACAATGTATATCTAGGTTGTACAGTTTTCAAGCTGTGAAAATGTGTTTGTGAAAGTTTAGAAAAAAATATAATTTAGGGTTTATATGCATTATAAAGAAGTTATGTACTCACCATAACGTTCCATGTTGGTAGCCCATCTCACCCTTCATTTTTACGTATGGGTTCGGAGCCAATCCTCTGCTCCGACTCGGCCGATTTATAAGCTCGAAGACTTCTGGTTGACTTGTGGCTAAGCAGGTATCCCATAGTGCACCAGTACAAACCCCAGATCTTGTTTGCTGTTCACTAGAAGAAATAACCATAACAGACAAACCAATACTAAAGGGTCTCCAACCAAAAATAACCAAAATATTAATATCTCCAGATTCTTCCAGGATGGGGGCAGGAGGGCGGGTTGGTAAAAATTAAGGGTGAGATGGACTACCAACATGGAACGTTATGGTGAGTACATAACTTCTTTATGTTGTGTAGTCCAATCTCACCTTCATTTTTAATTATGGGACAGGGTCCCTAGCACCTTATTCTTGGGTGGCTCACTGGAAAACACTCCTGAGCACCATGGAGCAAAGGATGCTCTACCCCTGGAAGCTAAATCCAATTTGTAATGTGTAATAAAAGTGTGAGGGGTAGCCCACATAGCTGCTGCACAAATATTACCAAGTTTGACCCTGGCTTGAAAGGCTGCAGAGGTATACAGAGACCTGGGAGAATGAGCCTTGATCTTGAAGGGTAAAGGTCTACCCTCCAAACTGTAGACAAAGGCTATGAACTGGAAATCCAATTAGATAGTGTCACTTTAGAAACTGGTAAGCCCAATCTGGATTCAGAAAAGGAAATGAATAGTTGATCTGATTTCCTAAACTCCTTGGTCCGATGCAAATAAAAACGTAGTTGTTGATGAACGTCTAGCTGATGAAACTGATATTCAGCTGCATTACAGTGATTAGGGAAGAAAACTGGGAGTTCTATGGATTGATTTAAGGTGGCGTGGGAACAAACTTTGGGGACAAAGGAGTGGTTAGTACGCAGTGAGACCCTGTCTTTATGAAAGATCAAATAAGGTGGCTTAACAGACAAGGCTTGTAACTCCGATACCCGTCTAGCTGATGTGATAGCCACCAAAAACAGTCTTCCAAGACAAAAATTTCAATGAAGATGAGTGAGAAGGTTCAAACGGGGAAGATGTCAGTTTGAACAATGCAATATTTAAATACCAAGAAGCCACAGGTTCTTGGAGCAGTGGCCTCAACAGAGTGTCTCCTTTCAAAAAGGTCTTGCCTAGCTTATGAGACACTAAATTGGTATCTGGAAGCCCTAAATGGAAATGAGAAATAGCCGCCAATTGAACTCTGATAGTGGCAGTGGCAGATCCTTGCTGAAAAAGCTTGGAGAGAAATTCCAAAATCACAGGGATAGAAGCAGTGTTGGGATCTACATTCATTTTCTGTGCCCAAATAGAAAATCTTTTCCATTTACTGCCATATAGTCTCCTAGTTGAAGGTTTATGGGAGAACATAAGAATATGTGACACTGAGGAAGATACATCGTGAAGCCTGACTAGGGATGGAACTGGAGCAGCCACCCTGTCAATTTGAGGGTGTGGATTGAGGGATGTAGCGAACCTGACATGTGAGTCAACAGATCTGGAGCTGGGTCCAGAATACAAGGATCGTCCAGGAGACGAGGCTCGAGGAAGGGGAACCAAACCTCACGAAGCCAGTAAGGAGCAATGATGATTAACTTGCATCCCAGCCATCTGGCTTTCTGAATTACTTTGGAAATGAGAGGAAATGGAGGAAAGCATACAGAAGTCCCAGGGGTCAATCATGAGCTAGAGCGTCTCTGGGTGTCTACCCCGGAGGAAGAATGAGGGAAAAATAGCTGCTGCATTTGGCATTAACTGGACTGGCAAAAAGGTCACAGCAAGGCTGCCCCCCATTTGCGGAAAATCTGTTCCGCTGTTTCGTGTTTCAGAGACCACACGTGAGGTAGTAGGATCGCCTGGCTGAGCTTGTCGGCTATCACGTTGGTCATCCCTGGAATGTGTGTTGCAACCAGAAAGCGCTGGGAAGAAATTGCCCATTCCCAAACTCGCATGCCCTCTCGACAGAGTGGGTAAGATCTGGTGCCGCTCTGTTTGTTGATATACCAAACTACCGCCATGTTGGCTGATTGTATCGCAATAGTCCCTAGAGGAAGAAGGTCTTGAAGTGCTTGCAATGCCAGGAGCACCACCATCATCTCCAGCACACTGATATGTAGGTGAGCCTCGTGTTCTTGCCATGGACAGTCCTGCTGAGATAATGCCCCCCCCCCTGATATGGGAGGCATCTGTGGTCACAGTGGCAACGGGTTGGGCAGGAACAAAGGGGGTGCCTGTCGTCAACTGGTTGGGTGCTATCTACCAAAGGAGGTCCTCTTGTATGATTCCGTCAGCAGAATAGGGTGATTCAGTGGAAGATATTGGAAGGACCATTGGGAAGACAGAAGCCACTGGAGAATTCTCATGTGCATCCTGGCTAATGGTACTAATAGGATGGTGGATGCCATAGTTCCGAGGAGCTGAAGAACCCACTTTGATTTGACCTTCCGCAATGGGAGAAAACATTGTATATGAAAGATTAAATTTTGTGCCCTTTCGACGGAAAGACAAATTGTCATGTTCACTGTGTTTACCTCTGCGCCTATAAAAATCACAGATTGAGAGGGCAGCAATGCAGATTTTTCCCAATTTATGGAGATCCCTAATTGAGCACAAAGTTGAATAGTGGCATCCCTGTTTTGGAGAAGTAGATGCCTGATGGGGGCGGTCAGGAGCCAGTCGTCCAAATATGGAAACAACTGGAATCTCTGACTTCTCAGGTGAGCTGTCACTACTGCCATGCATTTGGTGAACACCCTAGGGGCTGTGGTGAGACCAAAGGGCAGAGCACGAAACTGATAGTGACTGGCTCCTGGACGCATTGCCCATTTTTATATGGTAGTAGGCATCCTGGAAATCTATTGAGCACATCCAATAGCCTTTCCCTAACAAAGGGAGTATCAACTACAGTGTTACCACTTGAAACTTGTCCTTACTCACGGATTTGTTTAATATGCTGAGGTTCAATAATGGCCTCCAGGATCCTGTTCGTTTTGGGACTAAAAATAACCTGGAGTATGTTCTGGATCCTATATGGTCTGCTGGGACGGATTGGATGACTCTTTTTAAGAGCAACTTGTTGAGCTCCACAGTTGCCTGATCCTTGAGATTGGGTGGTACATCTGGGATCTTCTTGGGAACAAATGGTGGAAGGAAAAAGGGCATAATATAGCCTCTAGTAACAACTCTTTGTACCCACTTGTTTTGCATTATACTTAGCCAGGTTTCTGGACAGAAAGAAAAAGAAATGCGACCCCCGACCAGCCCCAGAGAAACGCAGTCGGGCCCCATATCAGGAGTGCTGATAAGGCCATCCCGGAAAGGAATCACGACCTTGTTGATATTGCAGACCACCCCTGCCTCTAGGGCGACGTCTCCCATTTCCTCCTCCTCCTCTGCCTCTGAAGGAGGGTTCACCCTGTGTGTCCGGAAAGACCCTCTGGGACTTCTTGAACCACATTTTTCTGCCCCTTTGACCTTTGGGGTATGGTCTAGAGGGAACAGTAAAACTTACTCCCACGGCAGAGAGAGTCTTTCCTTCTTGCTCACACAGAGTGTGTCCTTCACCTTAGATCCAAACAATGAGGAACCATCAAATGGGGCGTTGGTGAAAGTGGACTTGAATGGTTCCGCAAAATTACACAAGCGCATCCTGGTGCGCTGCTCTACTCGCTCCATCAGCCACATAAGGAATAAGCTGCATGGAGGAGTTAACCATAGAATTTAAGGTGAACAACTGAGCAGAAATCTTGTCAGGGACTCCCTCAGTACATGAACCCTGTATAGAATCTCCTAACTCCTTGAGGAGATCCCTCTGCAATCTTGTGAAGTGAGTGAGATAGTTCAACAATCTAAGAGTAAAAGCCGATGAACTGAAGACATGCTTCCCGTACCTGTCCATCTGTCACGACTCCTTATTCGGCGGATGGACAGAAGTCTCAGCAAGTTCCTTCTTAGTGGCTGCCGCCACCACCATGGCATCTATGGGGACACCTTTGGACAAAAATTCTTTATCTGGAGGGACAGAAAGAAACTTGTTGGGTCTCCTAGGGGCTGGCTCCACGGCATCCGGAGTATCCCACACCTTTCGACTAACTAAATCCATCAGTTCGTCAAAAGGTGGAGACACCCAAGAGGCAGAAGGTTGAGACCCAAAAGCCTTCAGGTACACAGACTCATCAGAAGGGTTGACAGTAGTCAACATACTTCCTCTTGCATGTCTTCTTCCTGGGGGGCTCCTCAGAAGGGTATTCCGGGGAGGTCACGGAAGAGTGGGGGCCACCAACCGGTGTTTCCTGAGGCTGAGGGTCTCTGCTGTCTCCAGAGAGAGTAGGGGCTGAATCAGAAGTGGGTGCTCTAGGGGGGAAGAGTGCTGGTACCCTTGGTGGCAACTGGTGATTTGGACAGCAGGCTCCCCCCATCTCAAATGCCGACCTCTCCAGCTACGAGGACCTCTCCCACTCCAAATAGACCAAGGATGCCATCGGCACCAGAGCTATCAGCTCCGAGACAGACACAGGGTCCGAACTCACCCTAGCAGAAGCGCCGAGAGGGAGACTCGGAACTGAAGACCAATTCCAACCTTCCTTGTCGGCGCCGACCAGAGAGCTTTGGCCCCTGGACACAACGGATGACACCGAAAGCGTTGGAGCAGAACTTGGCTCCAAAGCAACCGCAAGTGGAGCCAGAGCCGAGGGTTCCACCAATGGCACCAAGTCCCCCAACTCCGACAGACCAGCTTGGCTCGGAGGAGGAATAACAGTCGAGGGTATAACAGGTTCCATAGGCTCCGGAACCGACTGGATCGGAGCCGACAACAATTTAGATAGAGCAGACGACTTCAGCAGTCTCAGGACCACCCTCTCCACATCTTCTTCTGAAAGGCTCCTGGAAGACCTGGAGGACATAGTCGGGGATCTTGATCTTGGAGGAATAGCAGGTTCCATAAATTCAGTGGTCGACTCCGACAAACTAGGAACCAACCCTGTCACCACAATGCTGCTCTCAGTCGGCTCCTAAGGCAGTGGAGCCGATGAGGCCAATTTTGCCACTTTAGGAGGCAGCTACGCGACACCAGCTGGTGCCGGAGAAGATCATTTCGAAGACTTAGACTTAGAAGATTTAGTGGACTTGGAAGAAGAGGAAGAGCTAGACAAGGCTTCCCCAAAGCCAGGCTTTAAAAGACCCTTTAAAATTAGCTTGTTCCTCCTCTCCTGTAACACTCTAGGGGAGAAGGCATGACAAAACAAGGAAGTCTCTTGCAAATGGATAGCCCCTATGCAATAGACACATAGACCATGACCATCCATCAATGACACTTTTTGGAGCACTTCATGCATTTTTTGAAGCCTGAAGGCTTGTGCTCCTTAACCTCTTTAGACATAACACAAAGACGAAAAGAGAAGAGAAGTAAAAGGGAGGACGAGGGTCCTCTAACTTAAACGGGCCTAACCCTGAAGGAGGAAGAAACACCACAAGGACTAAATCCTCTAACTAAAACGGCCTAGTCCAAAAAGGAAAGGGACAGCTAGGTCTTCTAACTTAAACAGACCAGCAAAACCTCACACACACAGAAAACCCTTATTCTGCTAAGGATTAACAGAGGAAGCTGAAACTGGAGTTTCGAACAAGGAACTCCAACACTGTAAAAAATCAACACCAGCGGATAACCGCCAAAACCAAACTGCTGTACGAAACCATAGACTAGAACAAACGCTAGCATTTATCAAGCTATCAGCACTAACAATAAATCTAAAACTGGTACACAGTATACTACAAAGCACACTAACAGGCCCAAGGCCAATGCTTGCACCAAGGGGTGCAAAGGAGCTAATTACCTAAGAATTAGCAACCCTACACTAACAAATACTAATGCAAACACTATTGTACTACACTTATTATAACTTTGAACAAGATTTTAACCAATATAAGCAAGAAAAAAAGTTAACACTTAGCCAGAGCCAAAAGAAGCACAACCGAACTCGTCGACGCGGCAAACAAGATCTGGAGTTTGCACTGGTGCACTATGGGATACCTGCATAGCCATGAGCCAACCAGAAGTCTTCGAGCTTATAAATCGGCCGAGTCGGATCAGAGGATCGGCTCCAAACCCGTACGTAAAAATGAAGGTGAGATTGGACTACATAACATATTACAGCATCTATGGAAAAAGACTATGAATGCACTGACATCACTGTAAAAAAGAAGTTATGTCTTACCATAACGTTCCATCTGAGTTGTTGATCTTCTTCCATTCATCACTGCTGGGTACAGTTCCGAACCCTCGGAACTGAGTGGGCCAAATATCAAGCTAGCGGACACCAAACTCTCAAGCCACACTACTACCCACAATGCCCTTCATCCCATACCTCAGATCGAGTTTGCAGAACATATAGTAGAAACATATATTAGAAACAGAAATAAAGGCAGAGGCCATCTCTGCGCAAAAACGTAACACACCAAAATGACCTGAAGATCCGCCAGGAACCTTTGGCAGGGGAAGGTGGGAGGATGTGATGAATGGAAGAAGATAAACAACTCAGATGGAAAGTTATGGTAAGACATAACTTCTTTATCTGAAGCTGTTAATCTTTTTCCATTCCGGGTGGCACTCATGGAAGAACATTCCGGAGTACCATAGAGCCAAAGGCAGCTCTTCTCCTGGAGATCAGATCCAATTTGTAATGCTTGATAAAGGTATGGGGTTTAGCCCAAGTGGCGGCTGCACAAATATCATCCATGGAAGCCCCAGCATGAAAGGCGACAGAAGCGGCCACAGCTCTAGTGGAATGAGGTTTAATGTGGCTAGGAGCGGATTCCTCCTCCAGAAAATAAACAAAGGAGATGCACTCCCTAAGCCATTTAGACAAGGTAACCTTAGACACTGCCGATCCCATTCTAGAGCCCGCAAAGGCAACAAAAAGCTGATCTGACTTACGAAATGACTTTGAAAAACGTAACTGTCTGTGGACATCCAAGGAATGGAGACAGTATTCTCCTTTGTTGGTATAATTAGGAAAAAACATGGTCAACTCAATGGACTGATTAATAGAGAATTCCGAAACCACCTTGGGTAAGAAAGCGGGATTGGTGCTAAGTGATACTCTGTCCTTATGGAAAATCAAATAAGGACTCAATGCATAATGCTTGCAGCTCTGATACACGTCTGGCTGAAGTAAACGCCACCAGAAAGAAGGTCTTCCAGGACAGAAATTTCACATCACAGGTTGCAGCCGGCTCGAAGGGAGGTACACCCAAAGTTTGAAGCACCATAGACAGACTCCATGATTCCACAGATTGCCTAATGGGAGGTCTAGAATGAAAAATCCCCTTCAAAAAGATCTTACACAAAAAAGAAGATATAATAGGAATTCCGTCTGAACCATCATGGAAATTGGAGATGGCAGCTAGATGCACCCGATTCGTGGATGCAGAAGCCTCGTTAAGGAAAAGACCGGTCAGGTATTGAAAAACCGCAGCTACTGGAACAGAGACAGGATCCAGAGACAGCTCTTGTGCCCACAAGGAAAAGCGTTTCTACTTGTCTTTATAATGTTTTCTGGTAGAAGGTTTATGGGAGGCCAAAATAATATTTCGTACAGGAGAAGAGAGTGATTCAAGCCTGGCTACCAACGGAAGTGGAGCAACCAAGCTGTCAGTTTGAGCGTGGTCAGATTTGGAGACGACAACCCTTGGGGGTGAGAAATGAGATCTTGATGGAAGTCCAGGATCCAAGGAGGTTGGAGCAGGTGTGGCTGAAGGAAGGGGAACCAAACCTGTTGAGGCCAGAATGGAGCAATGAGAATCATTCTGCTTCTCAACCGAGTAGCTTTCCTTAAGACCAAGGGGATGGGAGGATAAGCGTACAGGAGACCTGCGGGCCAATCGTGAGTCAGAGCATCTCGGGGACTCCCCGTGTGGCGGAAAGAGGGCAAAGTAGGTGCTGCACTTCATACTGGAGGGGGAGGCTAACAGATTGCAGCAAGGCTGGCCCCAGCGGCTGAAAATTTCCTCCGCTACTCTTGGGTTGAGAGCCCACTTGTGAGGAAGCAGGATGCATCTGCTCAGCCTGTCCGCAATCACTTTGGAACTCCCCGGGATGTGTGTAGCAATCAGGAAGCGGTTGGAAGCTATCGCCCAGTGCCAAATTCTCATAGCTTTGCGGCAAAGGGGAGAAGATCTGGTCCCTCCCTGCTTGTTGATGTACCAGACCACAGGCATGTTGTCGGACTGGATAGCAATCGGTCAGAGAGGAAGAAAAGGATGGAGAGCTTATAACACTAGTAATACAGCTCTGAGCTCTACAACGTTGATATGTAGGTCGACTTCTAGAAGAGACTACGTGCCTTGAACAGATTTTCCCTGAAAAGTGGCCCTCCCCATCTTATCAGAGAAGCGTCCGTAGTCATCGTGGCATTGGGCTGAATAGGTTGAAAGGGGTGACACCAAAGACTTTCGTCCATTCTCATCCACCAGAGGAGATCCTGTTTGCAGAGATCAGTGATGAGGATTAGTTAGTTCAAGGGATGATGAGTGTGTATCCATTGAGTCTGAAGAAGCCACTGTAACAGGCGCATATGAAGTCTGGCTAACAGAACAAGGGGAATGGCTGCCGCTATGGAACCCAGAGCCTGCAGAACTTCCCTTGCAGACACTTTCCTGCGGTCGAGTATCACTTGCACTTGTGTTCTCAGTCTTAAGAGCCTGTGATGAGGAGGAGATATTAGGCTGAGCTGAGTGTTGAACATAGCCCCTATGAATTCCAGTTGTTGTGAGTGCTGAAGGTTTGAAACACCTGGAATCCGTGTAGTCTCAAGTGAGCTGTCACCTCTGCTAGACATTTCGTGAACACTCTGGGGGCGGTCAAGAGACCGAAAGGCAGGACTCTGAATTGAAAATGATTGGCTCCCAGCTGGAAGCGCAGAAGTCTCCTGAAGTGTTTGTCCATTTTGATGTGGTAATACGCATCCCGGAGATCTAAAAAGCACATCCACACACCTTCCCGAAGGAATGGAAGGATGGATTGAATAGTGACCATGCGGAACTTGGTCTGTATGACTGACTCGTTCAAACGACTGAGATCCAGGATGGTCCTCCAGTCCCTTGTCTTTTTTGGCACTAAAGAGAGTCTGGAGTAGAACCCTAATCTGCATTGATTTGGGGGAACCTGTTGGATGACTCATTTTAGAAGATGCTTCTTTATTTCGGAAGCTGCCTCCTCCCTTTGACTGGGTGGTACATCGAGAAGGGAGAATTGAGGTCTTGGAAAGGATCTGAGGGGAATGTGATAGCCTCTGGTGATAATTCTCTGCACCCATATATCGTCAGTAATGGAGGACCAGGCTGTTTGGTGCAGAGAGAAACGTGCCCCGACTGCTTCCAGAGGAAAGCAATCTGGCAACGCTTCAGGAGCGCTGATAGGGTCTACCGGAGAAAGAATCTCTGGAGCCCTGTTTCCAGTAACCCCCTCTGCCTCTAAAGGGGTGTCTTCCACCATCAGACCCCCCTCTGCCTCTGGAGGAGTCCTCACCACATGCGTCACGAAAGAAACCTTGCGACTTCTTGTGCCACAAATTTCCACTCCTCTGGTTCCTGGAGAAGGAACGCTGAGGTTTGGAGAAGCGCAGGCCCATGGCAGACAAGGTCTTTCCATCCTGCTTGCACCTGGCCAAAGTATCCTTGACCTTAGAACCAAAGAGCGTGGAGGGCTCAATAGGGGCGTTCAAAAAGAAGACTTGAAAGAATCCGGTAGGTCAGAAATGCGCATCCAGGCATGACATCGGACAACCATGCCAGCACTTGCTGCTCTAGCTGCTCCTTCGGTTGCGTGGGAGAGCAACCTCATGGAGGAATTCGAAATCGCTTCAAGGGTGGCAAGTTGGGAAGCCACTTTGTCAAGTGCTTCATACGACACTTGACCAGCGAGGCTACCAGAGATTTCGGAAATAAGGTCTCTCTGGAGTCGCGTAAAGTGTGCCAGGAAATTCAACAAAAGCACGGCACAGGTCGCTGCAGCAAAAACTCACTTCCCTAACCTGTCCACCACCCGGGACTCCCTGCTGGGTGAATGAACTGCAAGACTCTCTTCCGCCAGGTCCTTTGTTGTGGCCGCCACCACCACAGCATCTACTGGCAAACCTTTCCACCAATGGGGTTGATGCTCTGGAGGAGAAAGTACCTTGGCTGATTCTCCTGGGGATAGCTTCTACTGAATCTAGACTTTTCCATGCTCGCTGCACAATGAATTTGACCAACTCATCTGCAGGAGGGTCACCAAGGAAGTAGTGGGCTGGGAGCAGAAAGCTTGTAAGAATACGGATTCCTCCGGATTGGAAGTTTTTCAGTCACCCCACTGACTCAAAATCTCCAAGATATCCCCAAAGGAAACAGTCAGGGGGGTGATCTAGGGGAACCTTCATCATCGTAATACGTATCCTCAGTAAGGAACTCTTCAGGTGAGTCCATGTGTTTTCATTTCTTCCAAGGGGGCTCTTCGGTGGGGATGTCAGAAGAAGCCTCGAAAAGGGAGGTGCTTTGGATCAGTGGTCCCCTGCTAACGACCGGCGATGGCTGAGTTAGGGAGGGAACCAAAGGCGGAGCTGAAGGAGGGGGATTGCTAGCCGCCAGCGCCCTTTCTACAATCCGGTAGGCGGGCCCACCCAAGGAGGGATGGGAGCCCGGAACAGAAGAGGACTGAATCAGAACCGGGGTCACACCCCGCTCTGAATTGCCCACCTCCGAGACTGGAGTTTGAGAATGGTTCAGTGCGGATATAACTCTCTGATCTGACACAGGAACCGACAGGACCGTCGGTGCCAGGGCCAGGACCAAGCATTCCACCCCCACAGCAAGGGGTTGAGTAAGGTGGGATGCTGTCACAACTGACACCCACCAGGGCTTAGATGCTTCAGGCATCATAGTAGTCGGTGCCGAAGGAAGGGGTCCCATTGAAAGCAACGGGCAAGGGGGCCTTAGAACAGAAGGACCCCCAGCAGGAGAATATGAAGGAGTCGAAGGAGGAAAAATAACAGCCGGAGCAGAACAGGGTCTGGAGATTCTTCTTGCAGTCAAGTACCTGATCAATGAGACGAACAATGTCTATTTTGGAAACGCTCCCAGCAGACCTAACCGATATCCCATTAGGGGATTCAGGCTGGTCCAGAAAGGGACTGTAGGCTTGTCCGGCAAACGGGTCCACAGAAGATGAATACCTGGGTCTGTGGTAAGGAACTCAATGGAGCCGAGGATTCTGATTTGAACTGCGTAAACGGTAAGGTCGGCACTGAGAGGAGGCTCGGAGTTGAAGTCACAATCGGGGTAGTAGTCAAAATCGGATCCGAGGTCGTCGGAGCCGGTGTCTGTAAAGGTGAGGTCGGTACCAAGGTGTCCAGAACCAGACTGGTCGGAACGGAAGTAATCAGCGGTTCTGTAGTTGTTGGTGCAGAGCCCGGAACCGACAATTCAGACATCCCAGAAACTGCGTTCTGCGCTGAAATCGGTGGCACCGAGGCAGCGAGCAAATGCTCGGAGGAAGATCTACAGACCTTAGATCGATGGGTCTTGCCCCTGTCACCGGCTGTTGAAGAGGGGTCTGAGCAGGGATGCTTTTTGTCCTTGACTGGAGGGGTTGAGACCTCCGCAGAAATAGCCTCCGAGAAAGGAGAGGAAAGCAATCCTTTCAGAATCAATTTGTTGCGCAGTTCATTCAACGTCTGTTGACTAAAACTCACACAAATATCACATGGGGTGTTGCAGAAAGGTGTGAAGCGCCCAAACAATAAACGCATTTAAAATGCAAGTCACTGTTCAGTAATTTACCACTGCACAACGTGCAGTGTTTAAAACCTGAAGTACCCTTTTTCTCTGACATGCTAGCACTCACTCAGACAAAAGGAGAGAGGGAGAGAAAGGCAAGACTACCAGCAATGGTATGAAGAATTACCACAAGAGTGGTAAAAAGTAAGGAAAGGCAAGAAAATCCCAACAATGGTACAAAAAGGAATACCTGTGGGTAGAGCTAGACTATGAGAAAGACACTAGTATAAAAATTAATGGAGAAATACACACTTTATATTAGTCAAAACTACTTAGCTGGAGAGCTCGGTGAAAACGCTGCTATATGGCTGCGCGGCAAACGAGATCTGAGGTATGGGATGAAGGGCATTGTGGGTAGTAGCGTGGCTCGAGAGTTTGGTGTACGCTAGCTTGGTATTTGACCGACTTGGTTCCGAGTGTTCGGAACCATACCCATCAGTGAGGAATGGAAGAAGATTAACAACTTCAGATGAATACTTATGGATGTCATTGCTATTTGTCCAATTTTAACCACATTCATTGTGCACAAAACACTTACATTTATTTATATTGTGCTTTTTAAGTTTATTTTTTAAGAAAATGTTAGTTCGGGAAGGCAAAATGTGTGTAGTCTGGTGGTGGTGTGGCATTCCACACCATACAGGTGTTAATGAGATAAAGGAGAGTCCATAATGGAATACTTATCTGCCTTCGTCTCAGTAGCTGAAACAATGCAGCAAACAACTTAAAGACCAAATTCACAAAAGGCGTTTGGGCTGGAGGCAAAGAAGTTCCGAGGATTTGGTGCTCCTAGCTTACATATCTTATATCTTGGGCAAAGGTCATACATCTGACGTATGGTGCTTGGAAAGGCCCAAAGCTTTGGAATGCTAGCCAGATGTATGGCTATCCTCAGCAAGATGTCCCTTTTGTAAGAAATACTGCAAGTGATAAAGAAGAGTTTGGTTTTGGGAGATGGAAAGGATCAAGACTTGTGAAATTACTGAATAAATGGGAGACTAAAAAGTATCAATCCTATTAAGATATAGGAATAGACATGTGAAATCTGGCTTTGCAAGATGACGTGACTGAAGAATACATCAGTTTTGTTGACTGTGTTAAACTGGTGGGTGGACTGTAAAAGATATACGCTACTTTATGTCATTAATGTTGAAAGGACAATAAATGGACTGATGAAGTAACCAAGTAAAACAAGTTTTATTTTTCTTAATACTTTTATAAAAATTTCATAATGCAAATTGAATGCTGCATTTGTAAAGCAGTCAAGAAATGTGAGGTGGGGGTGTCTTATCAGTGACTGTTGTATATACTCAAAAAAAGAATTGTTTCTTGGTTATAAGGTAGATAACCAGTTGTTATACAGCAACAAAGTTAAAAGTTGGATGGAAGCAAGATACATTTAATAAAATGTTGCAATCTTGTGCTTGTGGATTTGGGAATGTAAAAATGTTTTCATCACATTGTATGCAAAATTAAGATATTTCCCATGTTTTTATAGATGTGGATATCTAGACTAATGTCCTTTGTTTAAGCTACAGATATATTCTGTAAGCAAACAGACTTGAAAAAGATGATGAAAGGAATGGAAATGGTAATACCTTCTTGCATCTGCAAAGTCATTAACTATTGTTTTCCATTAGCAAACTATCTCAGTTGGAGACAATGTATCTATAAGTAGAAGCAATTATGATAAGGCTGAGTAGTTTTGTTCTGAATGAAATTTACAAAGATGTTTTTTCACTACTAACTGCTCCAATTTAAAAGCAGATAGGGGGTTCTGAATTTTTTTTTTGTTCAGAGCCTTTTCACTGAAACAAAATGTCTTGAAAATCTGATACAAAGTCAAATGGAAATAAGAAGCAACAACATAAGTGATTAGCCTGACAATCTGTGCACACAAACTAAAAGCTGGAATATACATTCAAAAGCACTGTCACATACAATAGGTTGGGGTAACAGCTTTCTATCAAAATAGCTACCCTGTCCACATTATCATGGAACATAAATGGCCTTAAAGGTACAAACACAAAGCAGAGAGTATTGAATTACATTACAAAGTGAAGGGTGCAAACAGCAGTGTTGCAGGAGATGCATTTGGATAGTAAAGAGCATGCAAACTGACACAAAGGATTTCAGGGTAAACATTCAGCAGACTATCAAGGACAAAGGAAAAGGAGAGTAATAATGCCTGCTAGAAAGGTTCCAGCAGTGACACTAAAGGGAAAAAAGCTAATAATGGCAGATATATAGTTGAAATGGGTTAATTGTAGGGGAGGTGGATTATGCTGGCATACATTTATATTCCACTTAAAACTGCTACAATAGAGCTTAAGAATATTTTGGGAGAAATCAGCTGATAGCAAGGATTGCTTTTATGGGTAGGAACTAGAACCTGATTTGCAACTATGAGGATGTACTGGGGGACCTGGATGAGAAAGTATAACAAAAGATAAATTCCCGAAGAAATAAAGGAGAATTTTTAAGAAAGGTGTGAATTCAGTAGTAAGAACTCAGAAATTACACATTACACTGCAGGGTACAAGAATTGGGATACAGTGGATAGAAATTATACCTCACCGGACCAACAGGATTTAACTGAAAGCTATGAAGCACATCCAATAACTATTTCAGATCATACATCAAAAAAGAAAACAAAACAAACAAAGGTGGAGGATAATTAAGTCAAAATGAAACCCTGGCATATTCCCACTTACCTGCTAAAGAGAGAGAGACTAAACAAATAAGAAGTGGAAAATGATTTATAAGGGAATACATAAATTTCTTAAAAAGAGAGAGATAATGAACGGGATAAAATGAGTTTTAAAAATTAAAGTTATGTACTCACCATAACTATGCATCTGTGTTATCCATTTTCATTCTTCCTCAACTGAAGGATACCAATCTGATTTGGTCATATACACTAGGGCTTTTGGGCCCAACTCGTAAGCTTCTCCGCCTCTGCTCATTATGCCCCAGTCAACTAGCAATACCTCAGATTGAGTTTGCTGCCTTAGAGATTCTAAGACACTGTAAGGAGAAGATAACAGCAGAGCTGGGGCTCAAAGCTAGAACAAAGGGTTCCACAATATCCATAAAGTCACTCCAGAAGACGAAACGAAGGTGGGGAGTTGAAGAATGAAAATGAACACCTCAAATGGATAGTTATGGTGATAAAAAGAAGTTATGTACTCACCATAACGTTCCATGTATGTAGTCCATCTCGCCGAACATTATTACATGCGGGTTCGGAGGCGAACCTCGGCTCCGACTCGGCCGCTTAGAAAGCCTGAAAACTTCTGATTGGCTCATGGCTAGGAGGTATCCCATGGTGCATGAGCACATTCCCCAGATCTTGTTTGCTACTAGTCTATCAGAATAAGACAGGAAAAAGGACAAAGGTCCGGAAGAATAAACTGCAATAAAGGCGCCCTTTAAGGTATAAACCTCTGTAGAAAAGGAAAAACTGTTTCCAGATCCTCCAGGAAGGGGGCTGGTGGGTGGGTTTGTAATAACGTTTGGCAATATAGACTACATACATGGAACGTTATGGTGAGTACATGACTTTATGTTATGTAGTCCTATCTCGCCTCCATTATTACATGTGGGACAGCGTCCCTAGCATCTTGAATGGGTGGCTTACTGGAAAATAATCCTGAGTACCGTGGAACCAAACGAGGCTCTACCCCTGGAAGTTAAATCCAATTTATAATGGTAAATGAAGGTATGAGGAGTAGCCCATGTTGCTGCTGCACATATATTATCAATAGGTGCCCTAGCTTGGAAGGCAGCAGAAGTAGAAAAGGACCTGGTAGAATGCGCTTTGACTTTAAAGGGCAACTCCTTTCCTTGAGGACTGTAAACAAAGGAAATACAACTAGAGATCCGGTTCGATGGTGTGACCTTCACAACTGGCAAGCCCATTCTCGCCTCAGCAAAAGAAACGAACAGCTGTTCTGATTTTCTAAATCCTTTGGTCCTGTGGATATAGAAACGCAGTTGCCTATGCACATCTAATTGATGGAATGTATACTCTGCTTTATTAGTGTGATTAGGGAAGAACACTGGCAATTCAATTGTTTGGTTTAAGTGAAATTGAGAACAGACTTTAGGAATAAAAGAAGGATTGGTCCAGAGAGAAACCCTGTCTTTGTGAAAAATTAAATATGGAGGTTTAACTGATAGGGCTTGTAGTTCAGAAACTTGTCTGGCTGAGGTTATTGCCACCAGAAAAAGAGTCTTCCAAGACAGGAATTTCAACTGACAACTATGGGCTGGTTCAAAGGGTGGCAAAGTAAGTCTAGAAAGGACTAGATTCAGATTCCAGGGAGGAATGGGGTCTTGAACAGGAGGTCTTAACATGATGGAATCCCTAAGAAAAGATTTGCATAGTTTGTGAGACATAAGACTGGAATCATTAATCCCCGTATGAAAATTAGATATTGCTGCTAGCTGAACTCGGAGTGTAGCAGCCGCTGAACCCTGGTGAAAGAGGTCTGAAAGGAACTCTAAAACAATAGTAATGGGAGCTGTAAATGGATCAACTTCTCTGTTGTGTGCCCATATAGAAAATCTCTTCCATTTACTGTGATACAATTTTCTAGTCAAAGGCTTGTGAGAAGAGGTAATAATATGGGTTACAGCTGGAGACAGACCATGAAGCC
Organism: Protopterus annectens; assembly: GCF_019279795.1. Lineage (NCBI taxonomy): Eukaryota > Metazoa > Chordata > Ceratodontiformes > Protopteridae > Protopterus > Protopterus annectens. Next base: position 286,740,921 of record NC_056736.1, on the reverse strand, counting down.
TGACAAGTGACGGAACTGGAACAGCCATGCTGTCAGTTTGACAATGTGGAGACTGGGGTGAAGAGAACCTGACGTGTGTGTCAGGTCGTCTGGCACTGGGTCCAGAGTCCATGGATAGTCTAACAGGTGAGGCTCAAGAAAAGGCAACCAAATCTGACGAGGCCAGTAAGGAGTGATGAGGATCATCTTGCTTCCCAACAACACTGCTTTCTATATGACCTTGGGAATGAGTGGAAAAGGAGGAAAAGCATAAAGGAGTCCCGGGGGCCAATCGCGGACGAGTGTTTCTCTTGGAGACTCTCCCGGAGGGGGGATGAGGGAGAAAAAGGTGCTGCATTTGGTGTTGATGGGGCTGACAAAAAGATCGCAGCAGGGTTGTCCCCACTTGTGGAAGATCAGATGGGCTACTTTCTGGTTCAAGGACCATTTGTGAGGTAACAATATTGCCCTGCTTAGCTTGTCCGCTATCACGTTGGAAGTCCTTGGGATGTGCGTTGCAATGAGAAAGCATTGGGAAGAAATCGCCCAATTCCAAACTCGCAGAGCCTCTCGACAAAAAGGGTATGATCTGGTCCACCCTTGTTTGTTTAGATACCAAACCACCGACATGTTGTCGGTCTGGACAGCTATCGTCCCTAGAGGGAGAAAGTCATGAAGTGCTTGCAATGCTAGAAGCACCGCTCTCTCATCTCTAGGACATTGATATGCAGATGGGCCTCCTGATCTTGCCATGTGCCTTGGACAGTCCTGCCAAGAAAATGCCCCCCCCCCCTATCTGGGAGGCATCCGTGATCACAGTGACAACGGGTTGGTGCGATACAAAGGGAGTCCCTGTGGTAAGATGACCTGGCTGAATCCACCAGCGTAGATCCTTTTTGCAAGAATCTGTCATCAGTATCTGGTGATGGAGGCAACTGCTGAAAGGACCACTGGGATGACAGGAGCCATTGGAGTATCCTCATATGCAGTCTTGCTAAAGGTACCAAGGTTATGGTCAACGCCATAGTTCTGAGAAGCTGCAACACCACCTTCGCTTTGACTCTTCGAAGGGGAAGTATCCTGTAAATTTGCTGCGCAAGATTTTGTATTCAGTCTGTAGGTAGTCTGGCTATCATAGAAACCGTGTCTATATTTGCTCCTATAAATGTTATAGATTGAGTGGGCAAAGTTGAGGATTTTTCCCAGTTTATAGAGATTCCCAACTGGGAACAGAGCTTGATTGTGGAATCTCTCGATTGAACTAGACGATGCCTGGTGGTGGCGGCCAGGAGCCAATCGTCCAGGTATGGAAAGACTTGGATTCCCTGATGCCTCAAATGAGCTGTCACTACTGCCATGCACTTGGTGAACACCCGAGAGGCTGTGGTGAGACCAAAGGGCAGCACCCGAAATTGGTTATGACTGGCTCCCAGCCAGAAGCGTACGTAGCTCCTTGATGCTTTGTCCATCATTATTTGGTGGTAGGCATCTTGGAGTTCTACTGAGCACATTCAACTGTCTTTCCCTAACAGAGAGAGTATGGATTGTAGACTGACCATTTGGAACATGGACTTCTTTACATACTCGTTTAACCTGCTGAGATCTGGGATGGGTCTCTAGTCTCCTGTTCTTTTTGGAACTAAAAAGAACCTGGAGTATGTTCCAAATCCTGTCTGGTCTCCTGGGACCTTTTGGATGACTCTCTTTAATAGCAGCTCTTTTATCTCTATAGCCGCTTGATCCATGTGATTGGGTGGTACATTCGGGATCCTTTTGGGAGGGCGTGGTGGAAGGGAAAATGGTACAGAGTAACCTCTGGTGATAATGTCTTGTACCCACTTGTCTGGAGTGAGATTTAGCCAGGCTTCTGGGTACAAGGACAGGCGACCCCTGACCGGCTCCAGAGAAGCACAGTTGGGTTCCACATTAGGAACACTGATAGGGACGGTCACGAAAGGAATCGCGACCTCCCTGATTTTGTGGGCCTCCCCTGCCTCTAGGGTGATGTCTACCATTATTTCCTCCTCCCCTGCCTCTGAAGGAGGAATCACCCTGTGTATCCTGGAAAGGTCTCTGTGATTTACTGAACCACATTTTTCTGCTCTTCTGACCTTTAGAGTAAGGTCTAGAAGGAACGGTAAAATGGACTCCCACGGCAGAGAGAGTCTTTCCTTCCTGTTCACATCTGGTGAGGGTATCTTTCATCTTGGGTCCAAAAACAGAGGATCCATCCCTGGAGGCATTGATGAATGTAGAATTGAAAGCCTCAGCAAAGTTGCATAGATGTATCCAGGAATGTCTCCTTAAGGAGACTCCTGAACCCGCCGCCCTACTCGCACCATCAGCTGCATACGAGATCAGCTGCATGGAGGAGTTAACAATGGATTAGAGAGTAGTCAACTGAGCAGACACTGTAGATGGGATTGCTTCAGTAGAGGTACCCTGAAGAGTATCTCCTAACTCCTTTAGGAGATCTCTCTGAAGTCTCGTAAAATGTGATGGATAGTTCAGCGATCGGAGTGTAAAAACTGCTGAAGAGAAGATACGCTTCCCGTGCCTATCCATCGTTCGGGATTCCTTATTGGGCGGATGGATAGAAGTCGTCTCTGCTTGCTCCTTCTTAGTGGCCGCCGCCACCACCATGGCATCAACAGGTAAGCCGTTGGATAAAAATATTTGTCTTTAGGGGCGGAAAAAAATGTATTAGACTTCCTGGGGACAGGTTCCACAGCATCAGGAGTCTGCCATGCTGACTCCCAAGATCCAGTAATTCATCAAATAGAGGAGACACCCATGAAGCTGAGGGTTGAGACCCGAAAGCCTTCAGGTACACTGACTCCTCATCAGACAGGGTAACGGTGGGCCAGCTGCCTCTCTGCCCGAGGATCTCCACAATGTCTGCAAAGGAGACATCATCAGAGGACAACTTAAGGGACCCCCCCCGACTCATCGAGGTCAGTGTCAGATGTGACAGACTCATCAGGGGAGTCTACATGCTTCCTCTTACATGATCTCTTCAGAGGGGGCTCCTCAGCGGGGTCCTCTGGGGAGGTCTCGGAAGACCGGGGGCCACCCAAATGGGGGTCCTGAGGCTGTGGGTCTCTGCCATCCCGGGGGTTGAGAGGATGCTGAGACTGTAGTCAGTGCTTGAGGGAGTATAGCATTAGTACTTCTATGTGGGATGGATGAACTATCCAACATGCTCCTCATCCTCATGAAGAACGATTCCTCCGGCTCCGAACGACACCCCGGCTCTGAAGAAAGCGTAGGTGCCGATGGCTCCAAAATAATCTGCTCCGAGAACGATGTAGGGTCCAAGCTCACTTGGACCGACTCACCAAGAGGAAGGCTCAGCACCGAAGAGGTTCAGTTCCAAGTGTCCCCCTCGGGGCCGACCGAAGAACTTCAGACCCTAGACACTTCGGATGGTGCCAAGAGTGTCGGAGCAGAGCACGGCTCCGAGCCAACCACATGGGGTGCTGGAGCCGAGGACACCACTATAGTCGGTATCGGCAATATCGGCTCCAAAGGCCCAATCTGGGTTGGAGGAGGAAAGAGAGCAGGATAGGTAGCAGGAGTCGGTTCCGAGACCGAATGGGTCAGAGCCGATAGAAATTTTGGCAAGACCGACGACTTGAGGAGTCTGAGCACCACTCTCTCGATGTCTTCTTTAAATAAGCCCCTGGAGGATCTGGAGGACAGTATGGGAGAACTTGTTCTCTGCAAAATAGGTGATTTTAGAGTAGGGGAGACCGGTGGAATGTCTGTAGACCAGCTGCGAAGAGGACTGCTAGTGATCGGCACCGAAACACTTGGTGCCGATACTGTAGGGTCCGTGTCCAAAATCTCAATCGGCCCCGAAGAGACAGAGGCCAACTCCGATTTTGGTAACTTCTGTGGAGGTTCAGAGACAGACGTTGAGGCTGGAGAAGGCCGTTTAGAGGTCTTGCCCTTATCCTTTCTAGAAGACTGCGACCTAGCAGAGGAGGAAGAACTGGCTAGGTTTTCCTCGAAGGAAGGTTTTAACATGCCTTTTAAAATCAGCTTATTCTTCCGTTCCTGGAGTACTCTAGGGCTAAAAAAGTGACAAAAGAGACAAGTTTCTTGTAGATGTATGCCCCCTAAAAAGTACACACATATGTTATGCCCATCAGTGATGGACATTTTTTGTGAACATTTAGTACACTTTTTAAACCCTGACTGTTTATGTTCTTTATGTTCCTTGGACATAATGGCAGTAGAGAAAAAAACAATGCACACACACAACAGGAGAGGAACTAGATCCTCTAACTTAAACAGATCTTGCCCTAACACCCACAACAAAATTAAAAAGGTTTTACTAGGTTCTCTAACTTAAATGAACCTAGTTAAAGAAAGAAAAAGAGAACAAACTAGCACCTCTAAGTTAAACGGTCTAGTCAAAAAACACACACTCACGGGAACCACACAAACGGCCAACAGGGCCAAGAAAATTTTAAACAGCAATAAGTCAAATCCGGTTAAAGACACAAATCAGTAATCACAATAAGACTGTCAGCAATCAGAAAAAACTTCACAAGAAGCAAAAAACTCCTAATAAGCAGTAATAATAATGAACTGAATCACTTAGCCATGGCCAACCAAAAGAAGCTTCCGACTGAAGACGCAGCAAATGAGATCTGGGGAATGTGCTCATGCACCATGTGATACCTCCTAGCCACGAGCCAATCAAAAGTTTTCAGGCTTTCTAAGCGGCCGAGTCAGAGCTGCTCCTCAGCTCCGAACCCACACGTAATAATGGAGGCGAGAAAGACTACATAACATCATAACTTTAATACCTGACATTGTCTTTTTCATTCACTCCTCAAGTGATAGGACAGAGTCCCCAGCTACGTGAATCTTGAGTGGCCTTCATGGAAGGATATTCCAGAGAACCACAGAACCAAAAGCATCCCTGCTTCTGGAGGTCAAATTTAGTTTGCAATGAGCAATAAAAGTATGGGCATAAGACCAGGTAGCTGCTGCACAAATGTCATCAACGGAAGTTCTAGACCAAAGGCAGAAGCGGCTGCCATGAATCTAGTAGAATATGCTTTAGGAGGCTTCAACAGGGAGAGACCTTGCAGAGTATAAACAAAAGAAATGCAATCAGTAATTCATTTGGCTAGGGTAGCTTTAGAAACTGATAATCCCAAACTGTTAGGGGAGAAAGAAACAGAGTTGTGCTGACTTTCTGAAAACTTTTGTTGTGTGGATATAAAAAACAAGTTTTCTATGTACTTCTAAAAGACGTAGCATGTACTCGACCTAATTAGAAAAATTAGGGAAGAAAACAGGTAAAATTAACTGTATGACTGATATTCAATACAGATGCCACCTTCGGTAAGAAATATGGTGATTTGCTCATAAAGTGACACTGTCTTGGTGAAAAATTATGTGGATTTGGAAGACAGAGCCTGGAGTTCAGAACTTCACCTTGAAATAGTAGATGTAATAGTCACTATGAAATCTATTTTCCATGACAAAAATTTTAAATCAGACTTAGCTGATGGTTCAAAGGATCGTTGGTTCAAAGGATTGTTGGGTCAACCCTTAGAGTACTACTGTTAAATCCCAAGGAGGTGATGGGCCTTTCTCTGGAAAGAAGGTGACTTCTAGAAAAGCCTTGCACAATTTGGTAGAAGCTAAGCAGGAAACATTTTCTCCTGAGCAAAAATTAGATATAGTGCTAACTGTACTTTGTTTGGAGAAAAACTAACTTCTTAAAAACAGATGCTAAAAATTCAAGAACTGCAGACATAGGAGCGCTGAAAGGATCAATTTCTTTCTGAAGAGCACAAACTGAGAATCTTTTCCATTTACTCTTGTAGATCTTCCTTGCAGAAGCTTTCTGGGAAGATAGACACATTCATCGGACTGGGGAGAAAAGCCTGGGCTGTATAGCTATCAGTGGAATTGGGGAAACCATGCAGTCAGTTTAAGGCCTGGAATATCAGAATGTTTCATTCAGGAGGGATGTCAGAAAAGGTCTGGACTGGGTCCAGTATCCATGGAGGATATCAAACATGAGACAAAAGGAAGAGGAACTACACTTGGCAAGGCCTAAAGGGGGTAATGAGGATAAATGAGCTCTTCAACCGAAGCACTTTCTGTAAGAATTTTGGAATCAGAGGTAAATAGTGGATAATCATAAAGGAGACAAAAGGCGCAAACATGGACTTGAGCATCTCTTGGGGACTCACTTTTAGGGGGAATTAGGGCAAGGAACCTGCTGCACTTGCTGTGGGGAGATGCAAAGAGATTGCAGTGAGGTTGCAATGACAGAAAGTCCGCTCTGGTACTGACTTACTGACAGACTATTCGTGAGCCATCAGAATAAACCTAAGCTTGTCCACAAGCACGCTGGATTTCCCCATTATGTGCACTGCCATAAGAAAGCAGTTGGAGATCACCCACTGCCACATTCTCATTGCCTCTAGACAAGGGGGATAAGATTGGGTTCCTCAATGCTTCTTTGATGTACCAAACCACAGACATATTGTCGTTTGTATTGCAACAGTCCCCAGAGGAATAACATGTTGAAAGACCTATAACACTAGTAGGACTACTCTCATCTTTAGAACACTGATATGCAAACTGGTTTCTTGGGGGACCCCATGCCTTGAACTGTCTGTCCCAAGAAATGTCCCCCACCCCAACTGGGGGCATCTGTGGTCACCATGACTACCGGAGGAGACAGTCAAAGGACGGCGACTGAATCCACCAACGAAGATGATCTTCGTGGACTCTACTGAATTAGACTGGAAAAGACAAGGGATGACATAGAATAGACTACTAAAGTACAAGAGTCCACTGGAGAACACACACAAAAATGGGCCACTGGAACTATGGTTATGGCTGCTGCCACTGAACCTATAGCTTGAAGGACACGTCTGGTTAGAGGAGAAGGCTGAACAAGAAGTTCCTGCACCTGAACCTTGATTGCTTCCACATGATGTAAAGGGAGAGAGGCTATCTGACTTACTGTATTCAACTGCACCTATGAACTTCAGGCTGTAGACAGGTTGCAGATGAGATAAGAAGTGTTAAAGGCACAGCCTTTGACAAAGTTGGAGCAAATAGTCCCTGAATTGCTCTAGGAGATGCTTGGTTGGGATGGTGAGGAGCCAATCTTGTAGAAATGGAAACACTCAGAATCCTAGCAATCTCAAGTGAGCTGTTACCACTGCCATACATTTGGTAAACAGTCTGGGGGCTGTGGTGAGACGAAAGGGCAGGGCTCTGAACTGACAGTGACTGGCCTCCAGAGGAAAGTGCAGAAATCTTCATGATCATCTGTTCATCTTGATGTGACAGTACACATTCTGAAGATCGACTGAACACATCCAATTATCCTTACGTAGGAAAGGCAGAATGGACTGAACCGTGACCATTCTGAACTTAAGATTTCTTCACAAATTGGTTCAGTTTGCTTAGATCTAGAATTGGTGTCAAGTCTCCGGGTCTTTGGCACTACAAAGAACCCCCGAGTAAGTTCCAAATTCTCTTTGGTCTGGTGGGAACTCCTGGATGACTCTTGTCTAGCAGCTTTTGGATATCTTGAGATGCAGCTTCTCCTTAACTGAGTGGGACATTGGGAAGCCTCCTTTTGTTTGGGGTAATCTGGGAAAATGGTATGAAATACCCCATGATATTATTTTTAGCACCCAAGAGTCTTTTGTTAATTTGGTGCAAAGACAGGCACCCCCCAATGCCTCCAGAGGTGGGCTGTTGGGCAACCTTTCAGGAGTGCTGAAAGGATTTATCCAACAAAGAATTTCAGAAACCCTGGTTTTGTGGGCCTCCCCTGCTGCAAGGACAGAATTTTCCATTTGAACACCCCCCCCCCCTTTGCCTCTGGAGGAGTTGTCCTAGCGTAAATCCTGACAAGGCACCTGGGACTTATGGAACCTTATTTTCTTGCCTCCTCTTTGATTCCGGAAAAACGATCATTGATGAGTAAAAAAGTATATCTCTATGGCAGACAGGGTCTCTCCATCTTGTTCACTCCGTGTAAGCATTTTTTCCCCAGTGTAGCCAAACAGACATTCTATCAAAAGGAGCATTAATGAAAGAAGACTTAAAAGACTCCGCAAAGTTGCGTAAACGCATTCAGGCATGTTTCCTAATGGCTAAGCCTGAACTGGCAGCCCATGAAGTATCTCCGCAGCATGGGATATTAACCTCATAGACGTTGTGGAAACAGATAGAGTGGCCATCTGTGAAAAGCATCTCTTGTGGTACTCCACGGACATGGACTCCAAGAGGGACTTGAAGAGTTCCTTGTTCAAATCCCGCTGTAGCCTTGTGAAGTGTGTTAAGTAATTCAGGGACCTCAAGGTCAAGGGCGCTGAAACAAAAATGCACTTTCCAAACCTTTCCAACTCCCTAGACTCTCTAGTAGGGGGATGGACTGCTGTTCCGCTAGCTCCTTTTTAGTGGTTGCTACCACAAGCATAGCATCAACAGGAACTCCTTTGCTTCAAAGTAATCCATCCTTTGATGGTATCAAAATTTTATCTAGGTATTGGGGTATGGGTTGAACAGAATCTAGTCCCTTCCATGCCTGGCGATAGACTAAACTGATAAGTTCATCTGTTGGGTGAGTCACCCAAGACATAGATGGGCAGGACCCAAAGGCTTCCAAACAAACTGACTCCTTTGGGAAGGGAGTATCTGAAGACCATCCACCTTTTTACGTATCTCTAAGATGTCTCCGGAGGAAACTTTATCTGGTGAAGATCTGGGGGACCCTTTCCCTTCATCAAAGTCAGTATCTTCAGTGAGAGAGGGGAATCTGTGAGTCTCCTTTTGCACATTCTCTTTTGGGGAACTTCTTCAGTGGGATGTTCTGGAGAGGTATCCAGAGAGACGGGAAGTTCCTCAATGGGGACTGTTTGGATGCTAGATGGTACCAGCTGTCCCTGTGGAGTAGGCTTGAGAGGATCAGGGCTTGGACCCAAAGGAGAAAGATATGTAGGATCCCAGGATGAGAGAGCAGTCAAATCTTTCGGATGAGAAAAAGCCCTCTCAATTACTTAAAAGGCAGCCTGACCGGGAGAAGCAGTGGCTGGCCGCACCAGAGCCTAAACTTCTGAAACAACCAAGTCTCCACTGTGCCCGGAGCTGCATCTCAAGGAGGGAATCAAACCAACCTAATGCCTAACCTCCAAAAGGCAAGGATGGCTCTGGTAAAATCTGAGTGGAACCCAGCCCTCCAGATCTGGCGTTCCAGATTATCAGTTCCGATAATCATCCTAATTCAAAGGAACCATAGCAGAACTAGAGAAGCCATTAAAGTCGAAGACCTAATGATCTTTGGATCAGATTCTGATACTCTCCACTTAGTTTTATATTCAGGCAGACATATATATGTGTATATTTTTAAATCAATTAGAGAAGACAATGCAGACCTTAATTAACAGAGGGTTGAAAAAATTTACTGGGGTAGGGAAGAGGGCAAGGGGTAAGCAGGGCAAGTTGATTCTTTCCACAGAACAAGATGGTTTGGGATTTGCTGATTTTAAGGGCTATTTTACAGAGGAAGGCTAAGTAGAACAGGATAATTATAATATTATAATAAAAACAGGGGGTGGTGTCAAGAAGTAAGGAGAGAGTAGGATTTGGGATGCAGGTTCCTAAAGAGAACAATAATAACCAAATTGTTTTGCAGAAAGTATTATAAGACCTAAGACAACAAGGAGTGGAGAAAGGAGATGTAGGGATGTCTGCAAACAGGTGGTACATAAAGTAGACAAGAGGGGGATGAAATTTATTGGTGAAAATCAGCAAAGGCGCCAAGGCTTTGGGAGCAAATTAGACAGGGAAAGGCAACAGAGTGATTAGAGAGGGAAAGGCAATAGAGTGGGATGAGACCAGGCACAAGTTCAGATTGCAGGTTAGAGACTGCCTTCCCTAAGACAGTGTACAGGCAAAGAGAAAGGGACAGGGATTGCTAAATGGAAGATCAAGCTGTGACTTTTTAGTTAAGTATGAAACAGAAGTTGCTGTTAAAAATGACAATTAGTAGGGCATATAAAATACTGCATGCTAACTATAAAATCATTTAGTGGAGGCAAGAAAAGATATGGAAGACAGATCAGAAAGGCAAAATACAAAGGAATAATGGCAGGACATATGTACAGCTGTCAAGTATGCAACATGTGCCGCATAGGTAATTTTATATCCCAAGCAGACATTTTTTTTCCTAGGTAGACTGCAAATGCTGGGGATGCGACAGGAAACAGAAAAGTAACTGGGAATATGTTTTTAATGAAGGTAATAAGTTGGCAGATTTTAAAAATTCCCTACAAAGTACTCTGTCAGACATGTTGGAGAAGCAGACAGTTGCAACTAACGGAATGATTCTTTTGAACTGAGATACAGACATAGCCAAGCCTTGCTAAGTTTAATGGTACGGACTGTTCTAAAAGCAAATCAAAAAACAAAATCTTAACCTTTAGCTGAAGTACTGAATACTGTGAGAGCTTTAAAAAAGTAAAAGAACAAATCATATAGAAATAAAAGGAATTTGTGGGAAACTAAAATAACATTAGATCCATGCTGTCTCATTTTGTCTGCTTCAATCCTGCTGCAGCTGACAGGATCTGATGTCAGTGCTGATCTTCAGCACATCAGTTTCAGAGCTCTGACTCTTCCCCTACCTGTAAATTCCCTAGGTTGATCTCCAGATACCCAGATTGAGTTTGCTCCTAAATAAGTGTAAAATTTATAACTACGTTTATGTGCATACTTGTGTGTGTGTGTGTGTGTGTGTGTGTGTGTGTGTGTGTGTGTGTGTGTGTGTGTATGAACCATTGTGAAATAACCTAGGGAAAGGAAAAGTATTGACAGAAGGAAACCAATTTACTAACCTGTAATGGCTGGTGAAAAAAAAAACAGTCTAATGAGACTCCTCAGACAGGGAGTAATCTCCACTTGGTCATCTAGAAGCCAAATGTGACAATTTAGAAGGGGATCAGAGGGAGGGAGTTTGAAGCAGCCAAAAACGAGACACCACGGATCTAATGTTGTAGTAAATACACAACTTTCATATCCAACATGTGGGACAGAATATCAAGATGTCAGCTCGTTAGTATCAGGGAAGGACATTCCTGAGTATGCTGGAGCCAAAAGATGAGCATGATCTTGACTCTTCATCTAACTTACAGATGGGCACATATGTGTGTACAGTTGCCCAGGTAGCTGCTGCACAAATATCAACTGATAATCCTCGACTGAAGGGTGTAACAGTAGAAACTGGTCTTGTTGAGTGTGCCTTACATTTACATGCTAAATGCAAGTTTTTTTCTATGATATACAAATGAGATACTATCTGAAAAACATCTGGTTAGAGTTAGTTTAGAAAGTGCCTTTCTTAATTTTAGCCTAGCAAAGGAAATGAACAATTGGTCGTCTTTTCTAAAGTCCTCTGTCCTGTGAATATAGACTCGTTCTGTGAACATCTAACAAGTGAAGGAGGTATTTTCCCTTGTCACATTATCTTATAAAGAACATTGGGAGATGTATAGATTGATTTAGACACGTATCAGATGCCACCTTAGAGATAAAAGATGCATTAGTTCTGAGACAAACCCTTTCCTTGTGAAAAAACAGATATGGGAGCTTTGATCAAAGGGCTTGTAATTCAGAGATTCATCTGGCTGATGTTAGTGTGACTAGAAAGACAGTTCTCCAAGACAGAAATTTTAAATCCACCTTATTATCAGGGTCAAAGGGGGGTTCAGTCAGAGCTTGTAATAGAATGGTAATTCCACATGGAGGTCCTGGGTCCTTAATGTGAGGTCTAAACAGAAATGTACCCTCAAGAAAGACTTTTGAGATCTTAAGGGATTCAACAGACATATCAACACCAACATGGAAACTGGAAACAGTTGCCAATTAAATCTTGATGGATGCAAAATGGGAGCCTTTGTTAAACAGATCAACCAGAAATTCAAGTATGGATGGTATTGGTGCTAAAAAGGGGTCTAGCCCCTTGGCAAAGGCCCAAATTGAAAACCTCTTCCATTTATTGTGATCAACTTTCCTAGTAGATAGTTTCTGAGAAGCAGACAGAATGTTGACTACTGCAGGTGGAAGCCTGGCATCTCTGGCTATAGTTAAAATTGGAGGTGCCACACGGTTAACTTCATGGATATCTGATTCAGAGGAGGCAGTCCAGAGGGGTGAGACAGAAGACTTGGATAATGATCCAACATCCACAGCGGATATACTAGAAGAGGCCACAAAGAAGGGGAACCAAGTCTGTTGGGGCCAAAAGGGTGCAATGAGGTTAACCCTGCCCTTGCACTGTCTGACTTTTCTGTATGAACTTGCTCATTAGGGTTAATGGGGGAAAGGCATACAAGAGGACTGAGAGACAAACATGGACTACAGCATCCCTTTGTGACTCTTCCTGTGGGGAAATCCGGGAGCAGTACCTACTGAATTTTTTTGTTTAGATATGAGGCAAAGAGGTGGCAGCCAAAGTGATCCCAGCGACAGAAAAATTGCTTCTGCCACTGCAGGGTTGAGGGATCACTTGTGAGGTATTAGTGGAATTTTGTCAAATTGTCTGTAAGTACACTGGAGATCCCCTGATGTCATCACAATCCTTTCTAATACCAACGTACATCTCCCACTGCCAAACCCTCATGGCTTTCTGACAAAAAGGATAAGAATGGGTTCCTTCTTGTTTGTTGATGAAATATGTAGGGGCATTGTAAGTTTTTGTCTGTAACATTTTATTCACTGTAGTGTTTATTTTGTTCAAATAAAACTGGTAATGTTTAATTAGTGCATAATAAATGTTTTTAATATTTGTCACTAGATGACAGTGTTTTATTGTTTAAGGAAACTATTTGAAGAGGGAGTGCTGAATCTGATGAAGGTCACACTACAGGAGTGAGGGAAAGCTCTTATACTTTAACATTTCACTAGTTTCTGGTGCCTACAAGTGTGTTTTTGTTTTACCAAGTTTTGTAGGTAGATTTTGTTGGTTTGTTTGTTGACATACCATACAACAGTCATGTCTGTTTGAATGGATATCACACGCTTGGGGAGTAAGTCCTTAAATGCCTGCAATACTAGAACCACTCATCTACAAGATATAGATGGGAAGACTGACTATGTACCTTGGGACCATTTTCCCTTGGAAATATCACCCCTACAACCTAGAAGGGATGATTTTCCCCTTGGAAATATCACCCCTCCACCCTAGAAGGGATGTTTCTGTGGCCACCGTTGCTGTAGCAGGATCCATCTGGAAAGGACGACCCTTTGTCGTCAATGGGGAAGTTATCTACCAAGCTATGTGGTTTCTGAAGACTTCTGTAATCTGAGGATAACCTTGCCCTTGCACTCTCTGGCTTGCATGTAGAGGTTGGATGGACTGTGTCCACTGTACTTGATAAGGTCCACTGTAGTACTCTCATGAAATATCCTGTTAGAAAAATCATAAATGGCATGAGACCTAAGAGAAGCAGATCAACCTTGCTGGTGGTTTTGGGTATTGAAGAACATGTTGGGTTTTCAGGCAAAGTGATAGGACTCTGGTCTGGAGAAGGTGGACTATCTGAAGTTTTGTGTTTAGGTGTTATCCTATGAACTCTTTGGCTTGTGTCAGAGTCAACTGACATTTTGAAAGGGTTAATTCAATTCCTAGATTCTCAAGCAACTCTTGTGCATGGTCCTGGTGTTTCAGAAGGAGATGCAAGTGGGACCAATGAGAAACCAGTCATCTAGATATGGGAAGACCTGGATCCCTTGAAAGTACAGGTGCACTGCTACTGCTGCCGTGATCCTGGTAAACACCTTAGGGGCTCTGGTGAGACTGAATGGCGGAGCTCAGAATTGGAAAGGAGTGTCTCCCAGCCAAAACTGGTGCTATTTCCTGGAGTGCTTTGCTATTTTGATGTTACAGTAAGCATCCTGGAGATCTACACAGCACATCCAATCGTCCTCTCAGTAGAGGCAAAGTGGACTGCACTGTGACCATCCTAAACTTTGTCTGTTTTACAAACTGGTTTAAGTGACTTGGATCCAAAACGGGTCTGAGGCCCTTAGTTTTCTCTGGCACTAAAAGGAATCTAGAATAAACTCCTGATTCTAACTGGTTGCAGGGAACCTGCTGGGTGATTTTTTTTCTAGCAGCTTTGAAATTTCCATGTCTGTTAAGTCTCACTGATTGGGTGGAAAATTGGGGACTTTCTTTTTCTTCTGAGGTTAAGGGAAAAAGGGAATAGAGTAACCTCTGGATATTATCCTTTGCACCCTTGAAGCCGATATTGTCTTTGCCAAGCTTGAGGGTATCAGCAGAGACACCCACAAATGCCCCCAGAACGCAGCATTCAGGCAACCCATTCAGAGGTGATGAATGGCTTTCTCCAAAAAGGAACACTGACGGCCTTGATTTTGCAGTCCACCTCTGCCTCCTGGGCATTGTCCATTAAAATTACCTGCCCACTGCCATGGAAAGTTTTTTCACCATGGAAGTCATGCAAACAACTCTGATTTGTGGAACAACATCTCCTTCCCTGATCTCTGGTTTCTAGAGAATGTTCTTTGAGGGGTGGAGAAGCGTACTCCCCTTGCAGCAGAAATCTTGTTGTCCGGTTGATACCTGATAAATGTATCACCAAATAAGGTGGAGCCATCACAGTAGGCATTAATGAAGGATGTCTTAAAGCCTTCTGCAAAATTACAGTCACATCCAGGCATGTTAAGTGCATGGTGATACCAGTGCCTGCTGCTCTGGCTGTGCCATCAGCTGCATTTGATAGACTCATGACCACATAAGAAGATGACTGCAGGGTGAAAAGGTGGGTGTCCACTGTCTTCTGAACATCTGGTGTCAATACCCCTGAGAGGGACTAGGAGATTTCCTTTATCAAGTCTCTCTGGTATCTTGTAAGGTGAGCAAGATAGTTCAGCAAACTAAGGGCAAAAGACACTGATAGGCAAGTCTGTTTTCCATATCTATCCATCGCCCTTGTCACTCTATTAGGTGGATAAACAGAACAGCTTTCTTCGGACAGCTCTTTTGTAGTGTCTGCTGCCACCACCATAGCATCTACAGGGGACCCTTATTCCAGTGATTCTTATCAGTCAAGGCAGACAATATGCAATCGACCTTTTTTTTGTATGCGCTACACACATATGGATCCTTCCATGTCAATTGAGCCATTAGGTCTATAAGGGGATCAATGGGTGGTACCATTGAGGACGAAGTTGGTCTGGAACCAAAAGCCTCCAAGAGTACAGACAAATCCAGAGAAAGGTCTTGTGATGTCTATCCCCCTTCTTTTACATTAATTCTAGAATGTCTCCAAAGAATGCAGCTTCAGAGAGGGAACAAGGGAAGACCTGTCCTTCCTCTAACTCAGTATCTTCTGTGAATGACTCGGGTAATGAGTTAAAATATTTTCATTTGCGTGTGTATTTCGGGAACACCTTCTTGGGGTTCAGCAGAAGGGTCAGAATCAGATAACTGACAAAACAGATTTCCTCAGAAGCCCCTGGTGCCAAATGTCCCTGTACGACTGAATGAAGAAAAGCACCAGATGGCAAGTGGGGTTTGATTGGAACCGAAATAGTAGTACTGGTCTTATCTTTAGAAGAAGCCAAAACCCTTTAGTATGCTTTAAAGGTAAGGGCTACTACTGGTGCCGATGATTTCTACTCTCCTAAGAGGAAAAATAAATCTTGGCACCAACAAGCCTCAGTTCTAAAGCGAATCTTGATCCTGAGCCATCTACAGCCAAATCCCTGAGGGGAGGAGACAGTCCCAAGAATCTCAGTGTCAAATCACTCCACTGAAGCTCAGCTCCAAAGCGTAGGATCCGAGTCTCATCTTGATCAACAGAATTGGAATTGAGATATACTAGGACACAGTCAGGGTCGAAGAAACCAGAAGCTCCGGTGTTAACAAAAACTATGGTTTCAACTGGTTCCGATCAACCCGAAGCAAAATATTGGATTGGTGCGAATTCTTGCATGGGGGGATTAAGATAGCCAGCAGTTGGCACCTTCCCAGGGTATGGTACTGGGATAACTCCAAGCTGTAGCTGCATCCTCAAAAATGTCATCACATCCTGACAACGTCCATCACTAATGCTTCTAGAAGACCAACAGGATGATGCCACTAATGGAGGTCAAGAGTATCTGCTCTCCTGATGCACAGGTGAATGAAGTCTTGAAGTCACTGTCTCCGGTGAAAAGCTTGCTCATAGAGGAGTCTGAGGCAAGGGGTAGTCAGTTCCATTTTTTTTTTGGAATCTTTGAATCAGGATCGACGAACACTGTCCATTCCGGAGATCTCTTCTTTGCAGATAAAAGTTGGGACAAGGAGAAAAAAAGGAAAGGATTAAATTTAGACATCCCTCTCTTTCCTGGTAGAGGAAGAAGAAAGTGAAGGAGTAGCCTCTGTCTGAGCTAGAAGGAACCCCTTAAACTAATTTGTCTCATCATGTCTGAAGGGACCTGGCACTAAAGGCCGCACAAAACTGGCAGTTTGCATCTAGCTGAATGGCACCAAGACAATATATACACACAGTGTGGATCCTGAGGGGGCAACTTGTGACCACACACTGAAAATTTTCTAAAGCTTGATGCTTCTGCCATCCTAAAAGCTGAAAAGGAGAAACTAGCACAAAGGTAAGATACAGCAAAAAAAAAAAAACACTAAAGACTAAGTTATCTGTATTAGCTGGAATATTCTAGTATGAAAGGCCCAGAATTACTGGAAAAAGGTAAAACTATAAGGGATGAAAGCTACTTACTATTAATATTCTCTAAATATATATACATGGATTCACTTCATAACATTGAAATATCAAAATACTGAAACTGAAAATACTGAAACCAAAATACTGAAATCTCAAAACACTGAATACTCAAAATACTGAGACTCAAAATACTGAAAACACATATGCGTAAACTCAGCTTAAACAACATAAATCATAACAATTTCTACCAAATATATGCAGGGGGGCAAGCCCCCCTGCACCCCCTGCTAATTAAATATATCAACTCCAAGATTGCACATAGTGTAGTTAAGTGCAATCTTGGACTAGATATATATAATTAGCAGGGGTAGTGCAGGGGCTTGCCCCCCTGCATATATTTGGTAGAAATTGTTATGATTTATGTTTAAGCTGAGTTTACGCATAATATGTGTTTTCAGTATTTTGAGCTTTCAGTATTTTGGTCTTCAGTATTATGAAGTTTTGTCATTTTCAGTATTTTGAAGTTTCAGTGTTATGAAGTGAATCCATATACATATATACATATATATATATATATTTTTTTTTTTTAAACTATTACTGCAACAATAGACTACAAGGAAAAAATACCTAGTGAGTTAAAGGAAAAAAACTCTCAGGGTAGGAGCATAGCTAACCAAGAAAAACTTTGTATAATTAGAGAATTGCACATCTAAACTGAGTGGCAAACGAGATCGGGGTACCTAAAGATCAATCTACGGAATTACTGGTAGGGGAGAAGTCAGAGCTCTAGAATTGGTACGCTCGAGATCAGATCCCATCGGATATGACAACCCACATGTTTGAATGGACAAAAATAATAAACTGGATCAATACATGAATAATGCTACGTTGTAGGGATGAAATTTATGGGAAGGCAGGAAATGAGAAAGCTGGATAATGCTGGTGTGACTAAAAATTGATAAGAAAATATATGTATACTGCACAAAAATTAGCAAAATAAATATTGTTTTCTTCATTGTTACTGTATATGAATTTGTCACTTTTTAGCAATGTCATATTTTATAAAGATGCTTAAAAAATATAGTCTTCCATGTGCCAGGACTATGGGAAGGTCTTCAAGTTTCTCCAGAGCCTTTTTTACCTAGTAGGACTGGAAAGGGAACAGTTTACATGAATACTTGAGAGTACAAAATCTTAAAAGTGGAAGAGGAGGACGCACTCTTGCGATACCTGTCAAAGCTTTAGAAAAATGCTGTCATTGTGGGAACCTATGCTGAATTGAGGAGTACAAAAACTGAATCAGCAACAGTATACCTAAGAAATTTGTTATACACTAAAGCTCTAGAAAAGGATTTCTGCTTTTTTGTGTCTAAGGGACAAAGTCACTCTAGGCTTCAC
Source organism: Protopterus annectens (assembly GCF_019279795.1). NCBI lineage: Eukaryota > Metazoa > Chordata > Ceratodontiformes > Protopteridae > Protopterus > Protopterus annectens. The sequence continues at coordinate 286,722,799 of NC_056736.1, read as the reverse complement.
AAAACTGCAGTTCAGATTCTGGGCTCCACAGAAAAGATAACACAGGAGTCCTCAGTTCTTACCCCACCCAAAACACAGCCAAATATACCAGCTCCATGGTACAGAGGTATAAAGTCCAGACAGGCCACCCAAGTTCAATTTTAGTGGCTTTGCTGCCTGTGGGAGCTGGCTATGAAGAATGGGAGTGAGTGGCCACTGCTGGGTCTCCTATCCTGGTGAAGGAAGACAGCTCTGGCTAGCCACAAGGGGTAACACCAAGTAGGATGGCTAGGTGTTACATGGAATCAGAACCTACAGACCCCACAATGACAGCACTCACAACTTATAAGCAGAGGGGAACTTAGCGTGAAATGACACTTCCCTCTGTGGAGATAGCAACTGCAGAACTTGAAAGAGCTGCCAAGAGGGGAGGGGATGCTCTCAGTGGGAGAGGATAGGTTATCTCTCAGGGTCCTGCAAGATGACCCACTTCCTAAAACCTATCTCTTACTAAGAAACAGGGGACATGCTTTCTCTTGGGATACAGCAATAGCAGAGGTCAGAAGAGCTACCGAGAGAGCACGGGATGCTCCACAGGGGGAAAGGTAGGCCCTCTCACAAGACTAGCAAAATGGTCCATTCATTACTATGCAACTCTCAATAAGAAACAAAGGGCCAACTAGGATTCTTAAGGATGAACAAATGGGCTGTAGGGCTCTTGCCTCAACCAGGAAGAGCCACTTCCCAATCCTGGAAAAAAAACTCAGCCAAGTACTTAGGAGGGAGGACAGAGGTACTTCAGGTCATTCCAAGCTGTTCGTCATAAACCTAACAAGTCATTCGCAAGTAATTATCCAGTAAGAGGCAGGTGGCAGATGGACTGCTACTTGTCTGTCTCAGTAAGGGTACCCATCAGGATCCTCTGACCCATTATAGAAGATGGGCTGACAATCATCAGCTATCTGTGAGAGTAAGCTTGCAACTAATACTGTTCCTATAGCAGCTAGCCAGTTCACTGTTCACCAATGTTCTTCAGTAAATGGTCTCCCTATCTGGTTTACAGTTCTCCAAGTCTTTACTAGTGAAGCATATCAGGTTCTTAATGAGTTTCAGAAAGTCAAGAGGAGATGACAGTCTTTAAAGCCACATCAAATCTGCCACATGATTTTTTTCTTGCTAAATCATAAAACTTACTCCTCTTGAAGGTCAGACATACTACACTGCTCAGGTCACACATACCTTCCTGTGCACAGTACATGATCTATGATCCTTCAGAGAACATTGCCTTGCCCTGCAGCTCTCCTGCATAATTTCATTACCAGAGAATGATACTGCTGGGTTGAAACCCTCACCCTTTCCTTTCTGGAGCATAAAAAACTGGCTTAAGTTCACTCAACCATATCAACCCAACCAACCCTTTGGATTCCCAAGTCACTAATCAATCCCATGTGAACAGCACCACAGATGGACACACTGTTCCTCAGCCAAAATGCTGACCAAAGTAGATGAATAATTCCATTACTTATTTATAAACAGTCTAAAACAATGAGTGAGAAGGTCACTGAAAAAACAATCAGTAAAAACAAAATGAAAACTCCAGCAAAGCTATAACTTCCAATAAGTGACCTCCCAAACCTCTTGTGTCAGAGGCACATGGGATATATGCAAATGATCCTTATGAACATCAAGTGTTTCAGCTAATTGGCAATTCCGACTGCCCATGACTTGTTTCGTCATTTTAATGGACAATTTTAGGCCAATAAAGCCAAACCCCACTAGCTGTGGATATGCATATTTCGGCCTTATGACCTCATCAGCATTCATAGCCACAGCTAGTGGGGTTTGGCTTTATTGGCCTGAAATTATCCATTAAAACGACAAAACAAGTCATGGGCATTCAGAATTGTCAATTAGCTGAAACAGCTGATGTTCATAAGGATCATTTGCATACATCCCATGTGCCTCTGACATAAGAGGTTTGGGAGGTCACTTATTGGAAGTTCTAGCTTTGCTGTAGTTTTCATTTTGTACAGCGGTAACGTTGTTGCCTCACAGCAAGAGATTCTCCTGTTCGATTCTCGGCTGGAGTGCCTTCTGTGTGGAGTCTACATGTCCTCCCCGTGGTCGAGTGGCCTTCGAAAGACATGTGTGAATGGGCGTGGGGCTGGCAGCTTGGCACCATAAAAATCTACTGCCAATCATTTGCGGACTAGAGTTCCGCTGTGACGACCCCTAACCGGGAAAAGCCGAAAAGACAAACAAACAGTGGAAACAGAATAAAAATGGAGGGTGTGTCTTTATATTCTGGTCAATGACACAAAGACAAATAATTAAATGAAAAGTCATCACCTCAAGAACATTGTTTTTGGATTATAGCAGAAATATGCCCTCTTGGGTGAAAGTACTCATTCATGACAGACTGTCTACTTATTAAGCACACCTCAACGAATGCATCCTTCTACATAGGAAAAAATACACACACACACACACACACACATATATATATATATATATACATATACTACATTTGTTAATAATCATTTTCAGACTTTCATGTAATGAAGCACATAAACAATGCTTGGAATTAGACAGCAGCATGAAATGACATTTTCCCATTCAGTTCAATTCAAAGTAAAACTCAAGTTGCAGATTTAAAGTGGGGTCTTACCATGATTAAATCCCCAGGCTGAATGGTAATCTCATCATGGCTTCTTGCTTCAAATGGATAAAGTGCTCTGTAGTACACAATCTTTACACCCTCATGCTTAGGAGGTGATACAGCAGACTTTTCTAGGAAACAGTAAAGAAAACAATATTTACTTCCATATGTAAATTTACTGAATGTGCATTATCTTTTCAGTGTACAGTGGGCATTGAGTGTAAAACCAGTGGACATCAAACTCCCAGTCTAGACAGGAGTTCCACTGCCTTCCAACCAAGGTGTTCTTTGTAACCTGTAGGCAGTTATCACTGTGTTTGCATCTAGCCTGAAAATAAGCCAGTTGCAGCTGGTCCCTACTACAAGTCAATTCAACGTACACTGTACTGAACTGACAACGATAACTGTAACAATGTCTAACTAGCCACCCATTTTCTCCAAGAACACAGCACTAACATTAAGAAAACCAATGCAATAAGTCTTAGCGGTTTCCAAGTATTTTTACTGTCTAGTTGAAAAGTAACAGTTGCTAAAATATAAAATTAAATTTAGGTCACACTTTCAGGTCTAAATTATTGTTGTACAGTGGGGACTCCCTGCAGATCTTAGGTTGGGTGACAGGGTGAATACTAACTCCACTACATCAAACACATTTGAAAAATTTCCTCCTACAGCAGTATCCCCACACTCACCACCACCACAGGGATGGACAGCTTCCATACACAAATCCACATGCAAGAAATATCCTTAAGTACTATGTACTCTGATGTGCTACAACCAGGAATGTAAAGAAGCAATGACCCATACAAAATCCTCCTTCAGCTGTAAACAACCACAACTACTAAATGGTTGCCCACATGAAAAAGTAGTAGTAATGATCAGGAGATGGTCTGAACTCCAAGATGGCTATGGACTATACCCATCTGACTATTCACAATGCCCTTCTGAGATGTACAATAATAACATAACCTGGAGTGCAAACCTCCTTACACCTTCTACTCTTTACATCTGTTAATTGTAGGGTTTTCATCAACTTCCCCTGATGAATGTTTCTTTCTGTCTTACTTTGAGGCACACACAGTGGCGTAAAGTTAACATTTGCAAGAACTTATTAAAATAGCATACATAAAGATCACATTAGCAACTGTTCACAAGTACAGATAAATGCAACACACCTATCAGACTTTGGCATTAACAGCTTAATTCACCCAACATGCATTCACTTAGAAGAAAGATGATATAAAGTAAAAAAAAAAAAAACTCTGAATTCATGAATGTGGAAAAATTCACAACACCCGAGCAGCAGGAATACAGCTGTAAGAGTACACTCCCCATGAGCATACACACTGCAGAAAAAAATAAAAATCACAGAAATTCTTGTGACTTACCAGGACAGTTGTATTCTTTGTAGTTTGGCTGCTTCACCCCCTGACACAGTTCAACACTGGTCTCATTTCTAACTCAAGATACCAATGATGAACTGCAAGGTTCCAGCACAAATAGAGCTGATATGCATCTTCAAAGCATAAGGAAATGTACTTTATACAGATACATTTTTCTATGTTAACAGTGACTAAAGTGCTATGCAGTAACAACTGCCTTCACTAAACTAAAACGAAAAACTGAAACTGCCGTCACTGCTAGCACTTCCAAGATGACTGCACACTGTTCAGTGGCTTAACTTCAGCTCTTCCAGTGTGAAAACAAAAAGAAGTGTCACTGAAACTATGCTTTGGTAAAAATCATTTGCTGGCTAGTAAATACAATGCCTGGATACCAACAAAAGAAATTTGGAAAACCTGAAAGAAAATCAATCGGAAAAGGTGAAGAACAAACACAGTCAGAGAAGGATTCTGCCGCTGTTCAGCACAAAGCAGTTCAAAGCTTTAGCTTTGGTTCAAGAGACGGCTTCCAGTAGTTTAGAGGAAAAAAGAAATGCAATCTACCCAGAAGTAATGAATATATATGAAACACTGAAGAACGACAGCAACTCAAACAACAAATGGCTGAAAAAAATATAAGAAGCTTTAAACATCATTTCAGATGAACTGACAACTGCAAAAATCAGAGGGTGAAATAAAGAAAAAATTTGCCAAGTATGAGGCTTATCAAGAAGAGCCGATTCTTAAAACTAGAGTAATAAGACAGTGCATGCAAGGAAAACCTGAGATTTTCTCTGCTTACCCAGAGAAACAGGAAGGAACAGACTACTAGTTTTATGAAAGCACAAGCAAGCAACTGGACTAGTATTCTACAGCAGAATTTGTTAAATGAAATGGCAAATCATGAGTATGCCCCTAACCTGGCCATGAGAAAGCAAAGACCTATAATTAGAGTAAAGGTACAATCATACCAGCAGAAAGATTTAACCCTGGAAAAACAGTGGCAGAAAGAAAAATCATTGAAGTTGGTGACAGCAGAGTGCTTGTGGAAAACGATTATCCATTGTACACCAGCAGAAGAGAAGCAAATTCATGCTTGCAATCAGAGAATGTTAAGAGGCTGGTGTGAGATTCAAGATGCTGTATTCAGCTGTCTTTACTGCATTTTTCCTACAGTATCAAAGATGTGATGCACTACAGGCTAAGGAAGAAACACATATAAACAAAAGTGAGCCAGCAAACAGAAGTCGACTCTGCTTCTCATTCTTCTAACAGCAAACTTTAGAGTCTCTGCCAGTGAAACATTTCCAATGTTCCACAGGAAAATGCTTGAAAGACAGAAAAAAGCACAGGAATTGACTAGAAGAATCAGACATACCTTGGACTTGAACCTGAGTCTGGCATTGAGAGATGAAGATTAACAAGACGACAATGTGCAACACTGAAATTAGCTAATAAATGGTAGACTATAAAGCAATCAATCACATTTGCAAAATATGGCTTTGCAAAAAAGAGTGGCTGAAAATTACTGGATTTTTGTTGCCTTTATTAAACTTGCAGGTAGACTGTAAAGAATATCCCCCAGTTTATGTCATTAATGTTTGCGACACTAAAAGGAAAAAAAGTAATGCAATAGGATTCAATAACGCCTACATTAAGTGTACACTGTTCTGAGAGAACACACAACAGACATAATTCACGCCTTCTTCCTCCTAATTTTAGGTTTCCTACTGATATTCTTGCAGCTTTAAATATTGACAGCAATTCAAAGGTTGTCACAAAGTGTAGACTACATGTACACAGTGTAATCTTTGAGTGATTAGAAAGCACAACAAATGTGATAAGAATGTTCTTCAACACATACCATTTTGCACTTAGTGTAGGCTTTACTGAATATGGCCCATGAAGTAAAGCACTTAGTTCTTAACAGTATTTGTACAAAACATTTCATGACCTAAAATGCATGTTATACAAGTTAAGCAGTTTTGTATAGTGTGTGTAGACAGTATTTTAAATGTGTGTGTGTGTGTGTGGGGGGGGGTGTCTTCAGTAACTGTTGCATGTGTTAAAGATATTAAAGTCAGCATGTAGTTTTTTGTTGTAAGAAATACAATATAATGAGAACAAACACTGGACAAAAGCAAGTTTAATGTCAATACTCTGACTTCCGAGGTGGGGATGGGGTGTAGAAGTGCACATATTATATTCAGTATTAAAATATTTATTTTCTCATTTTTACAAGGGTGAATGTATGCCCTTGACCTAAGCTATATATGTTATTTGTAAGAAAGTACACTTTAAAAATAAGACAAAATGACAGCCATGAAAAATATGATAAGCTTGTTTTCCCCCATTAACTTTTCAGTGCAATTCAATATGTCTACAGTTGAAGGCAACACATTCTGTTGAGTAAAATTTATAAAGATTCATTGCTGAATACTTTTCCATGGAGACTGTCTGCAAGCGCAAGCAATTAATCTTGAGAGTTCTGAGCATTCTTTGCCAAGGGAAATGCAAACTGTAAACATACAATTAACAAGTTAAGTGAAAAACATTAAGTTTGAAGTTATGGGAAGTGAATAAGACAGCAGCCTCACTAGCTGCCTCAGTACTTTAATGCATTAAATAATACACTGGACAACTTAGATTTATTTAAAGATAGCCACTGTGCTTTTTCTTTGGGATAAACATTAATGTTTTCTGATAGCATACATGCCAATTTAATATCTGGGAGGGGAATAGAGATAAGAAAAGAACAGACAACAATCAGTGTAAGTGGGAACATGGGCTGTGGCATGTACTTTAGCATAGATAACTTTAATTTTAGGTTAGGTAATGCCTGTGGGTACAACTGTCTATTTGGGACAAGTGTTCCTATTTGGAGGGTTAAAACTGATTGAATGTGTACATAGTTTTATGTGTTTTTTTTCTAAGTTAAAAGGGATGGTGCTTTGAAAATGTATTTTTGTTTTAATGAAAATCCTCAAACAAAAACTGAAGTCTTGAAAAATGTGAGACAGGTACAAATGGATATGACAAAAAATTATATAAAAGATAAGTCTGTCAAACATTAGTATGTGCACATAACACAAGTTGGAAATATATATTTAAACAACTGTCAAGTATAACAACGGGGTGGAGATCACAGCTTTTTATCACAATGGTTACACTATTCTTATTATCTTGGAACATAAGTGGCTTTACAGATGTAGACAAAAAGGAAAGCAATTATATTTAGAAATGCAGAGTGCAAATAGCAATGCTGCAGGAGACACATTTGGAAAGAAATGGGCATGTGAATTTGACAAAAAGAATTTCAGGATGGATATTCAGCTGAACTATTAGGGACAAAGGAAAAGAGGAGTTACTATATTAATTGCCAGAGGGACTCCAACAGTAATATAAGAAGAAAAAAACACAATAATGATAGATTTGTGTTAATAAGGGGCTACTGGCAAGGGTTTTGGCATGCTATCAACTCAACTCCCTTCTAAAACCAGGAAAAATTACCACTCCAGTCCCCTCCTCAGACAATACCAAAGACATAGCATCCCAATTTAATCACTATTTTACACAAACCATCCTAACTCTATCCTCCCAGCTATCCAAATAACCATACACACATGCCTACCAAATGCACCAATATCCCCTCCTTTGCTCTCTCACCAGTTCCCACTTCCACTATTAAAAACTCCTCCTACAACTAAAGCCAACCACCCCTGCAGTTGACAGTCTACCAGCCAACTTCCTAAAAATTGCTGCGGAATCCCTATCTTACCCAGTTTCTATCCTCATCAACCACTCCATACAGGACGCCTACATACCCCAACCCAACTCTGGACAGTTTCATATATTATACCACTGCATAAAGGTTGCAATTCTTATGAATTCTCAAACTAACATCCTACTGCCATTCTATCCCTCTTATCTAAACTGCTTGATAAATGTATTCACTCTCAAGTCATGAAATTCCTAAATACACACAATCTTCTCTCCTCCACACATCATGGCTTCCGGTAAAATCACAGCACAACTGCTCTCCTCTCTTTCACCAACCAGGTCAACCTTCACAGAAATAATAATTTTGTTTCTATAATATTTTTAGATCTCTCAAAAGCATTTGATATGGTCTCGCACTCCAAACTTCTAAACTCCCTGGCGTCCCTATCCTTTGCCCCTTCCACTATTGCCTGGTTTAAAAGCTATCTGTTACATAGCCAGCAATCAGTTCAATGACAAAGCATACAATCTCCTTTACTCCCAACTACAACAGGTGTACCACAAGGCTCAATTTTAATGTCCACTACTCTTCTCCATATTTACCAGTAATCTACACACCTCCACCCAGCATGCCTCCCTTATACAGTATGCTGACGATTGACTCTTATCTGCTCTGCTCCATCACTTTCCACTCTACAACTCACACAAGAATCCTTCAGTTCTAAAGAAAGTTGGATTACTGATACCCAACTAATCTTAAACCCCAATAAAACAAAACTGCTACTTTTCACCCCCCAACAAATCTATACCTACCCCACTATCTTTTTCAATCTCTTCCAAAAATGGTACCACCATACCTCCCACTGACCATACCAAACTCCTCGGTGTACAAATTGAGAATAACCTGGTCTTCGATGTCCATATATCACAAATCATAAAAAAATTCCACAAAAAATTGGAACCCTATATAGGCATAATCAATTCCTCTCAGAACAGGCACGGATCACTTTAGCCCAAACCTATCTACTCTCCACTCTAATGTATGCCACGCCAATTCTTACCCAAGTCAGAAAACTTGAACTCATCAGACTTGAATCATGTTACAATAAAATTGCCAAGTTTGCTAACACCACCACCTTCAGAACTCATCACTGTCAATCTCTAAGGGAACTGTAATGGTTAGAACTTCCCCCAGCTACTCAAGTATCACCAGCTAGTCATTTCTTTAATATTGGTAGACATCCTGAAAAAAAAAACAGCACTAAGCCAGTTACCTTCTCCATACAGAACTAATCGTCCTCTCCGATCTACTGAGAAATCCCTCCTCTGCAGCTCTAAAGCTAACAACTCAAGGAAAGCTCTTTTTGCCTCATGCTATAGCTAGATCCTGGAATAACCTCCCCCCTTCTCTGACCCCTCTAACACATATTTCAAAAATGCTCTCAAATCACATCTTATGAATACATGGCTATGTCCATGCATCACATGAATCTTACAATTTCAGCACACTCTACGCACCTTCCTTCCTGCTATCTCTACTGTATATATGCTACAGTTAGGTATCTTACTGTCAACTTGAAATTGTATAATATGTCATGTCTAATCATATGTTTTTTTAATTCTCTTATCCTTTCTCACTAATCCAATGTTAAAGCTTTGATGTATAAGACTCTCTCTCTCTTTATAAATTTACTCACTTACTGCTGATGTATTGTTTAGACTGGATTGCATGAGACTTTTTATGTCTGTACTTACCTCAATCTTCACTGTTATATTACTGTTTGTATTACCATGTTGATGTTAATTTAATTGTGGAGCATTTCTCCCCAGGCCTCCGCTGTAAATGGATCTGTGTCCAGTCGGACTATCCCGGTAAACAAATGTAAAATAAAATAAATATATTCCAACAAAAACTGATATTATGGAACTTAAGGAAATTCTAGGGGAAATAATTCGCTTTCAGCAAAGAAAATTACTTACAGGAGGAGATACAGGGGAAAATGCACAGAGAGATGGTAGATTTCTGAAGAAATATGACAGCATTTAGTATGGAAGATATAAATTCAGTAGTAGGAACTTGGGCAAAATTTACATATTCTCCAAGGTACAACAACTGGGCTACACTGGGAAGATATGATATTTCACAGGAACATTTGAAAACTTAAGAAGCACACATCCAATAACCATTTCAGATGATGTACCAATAAAAGCTAACATAAAAATGTGGGGTAATGAAGTAAAAATGAGACACCAGCACTTTCCCAACTGCCTGTTAAAAAGACAGAAACTTAAGGGCTGGGTAGTGGAAATTATACGAGAATTAAGGAAGACAGAAATATCTTCATTAGTTAAAGCTAGTGAGTGGGATAACATGAAAATGGAGTTTAAAAACAGGGTAGAAATAAGACAGAAAGATATGGTTAAGAAGTAACAACAATTGCTTACAGGGGCTGACAAAGTCAAGAAATCCAGAATAAGGGGAATCTCACAAAAGAGGCACACATGCAGAGTGCTAAAGAGAAACTGAGGGAATATGTGGATAATATGCACAAGTTTAGAAAGCCTGCTGTTAAAAAAAAAACAGCTGGTTAACAACTCCGGAGCACAAAAACATTTAGCACAATGGCAACAGAAACTGATACTGCCAAACTTGAGCTTATAACAAGAAAAAGAACCAGAGATCCTCTAGAGGTTTTAGAGGTATTTCAGTAATTTTATTAAAATTTGTATAAAGAAGAGAAATGTGGAAATCAAAACAGCACAAATAGAAATATTCATAGAAGACTTAATCATGCCAAGAAAAAAAGTAGCTGAGGCTCAAAAACTAACAGTTAAGACAGAAGAAAATAAGATGAAAATGGTGATGTCTAATCAATCTTAAAAAAATCTCCAGAACAGATGGTATTCTTGTAGATGTTTGGAAGTTACATTGGAAGAAAGTGATAAAAAAAAGTTGTGGTGACTGTATGACCTAAGGATGGTAAAGACCCATTGGACCCAGCTTCATTTAGACCCAATTCAATTTTAAACTATGACTATAAAATGTTTATGCCTATACTTGCTAAAAGAATGGCAAAGTGTGGCCAAAAATTGATAGAACTGTATCAATGTGTTTTTGTTGAGGGGAGGCATATATTAGGCGACATTAATAGAACAGTAATGATCTAAAGGGAAGAAGAATGTAAGAAAAGACTGCTTGTTGTTGGTGGGTCTTGATGCAGAAAAAGCATTCAACAGAGTAAGCTGGGAATTTCTAAATAGGGCAATGGAAGCATTTGCATTCCCTGATACAAAAATAAGGTTTATTAGTATACATGAAAGGATCGGAGGCAAGAATTAAAGTGGTAGGGCTCCATTCTAAGTTGCGTTTGAGCAGAACCACCAGGCAGGTATGTCTTCCTTTTCCAATTTATTTGATTTACACTTAGAGCCACTGGCAAAGAAAATAAGGCATTCAGAAATGCAAGAATATAACTGCCATAATAATCAAGAAAAAATGGCTTAATTTGCAGATGATAATATTTTGTACCTGATAAATCCAGAGAAGGACATCTCAGTATTGTAGAACATTTTGAGACAGTTTCAAGTCTTTTCAGGATATAAAATTAATGAAGATAAAACAAAGGCTACAGATGTAAATTATGTACCCACACATGAATTTTTCAGTAATACTTGTAATTATGGGGACAGAAGTTCAAGTATTTAGGAGTATGGATTAAAAAGGTTTTGGTTATGGCAGCTAAGGGATATGTAGGAAGACAGTAAACAAGAGTTAACACAAAAACTGAGAAACTGGAAGTTCTTGTTTATGGATATGGATAATAAGATACAAGCAGTGAAAAAAAAAAAAAAGTTACGTACTTACCATAACGTTCCATCTATGTTGTCCAGTTGGATTTATCCTTGACATATGGGATCGGTTCCAATATCGGAACCAAATCGGTTGTTACTACAGCTTGTGATGACCAAAAACTCTCAAGCTTCACCTCTACCCATAATTGCTCTCTCACAATTACCTCGGATCTCATTTGGCACATTTATGGATAAATGTTTTCACCAGAGCTCTCGAGTTTAGTTAATTTTTTTGGATATGTTTATTTCATATTCTTTCAAGTTTCTCCCTTTTTTCTGTGGTAATTCCCTTTTGCTGTTCCTCTACCCTTCAATTAGTGCTCCCTATCCCCTTTCCACACACTCCAGTGTATTCTCCGCTGTCACTGATGATAGCCCTCTTCCATACACTTCGCTGCACTCTATCATTGTTGATAAGTTTCTCTCGCTTTCCCCCACTATATATACAAAACAAAAAAAACCTGCTTTCCTGTCTAGTTTTCCTTGTTAAGGGTGTTTTTCTATCTCCCTTTTACATGACTGTGTTGTGTGTGCACTTTTCAGCCCTTTTTTTTTTTTTATTATGGCTGAGAAAACCAAGGTCCCTTCTGGCTTCAAAAAATGCCAGAAGTATGGCCATAAGATCTCTCTATTGGATTTACATCTATTATGTGTTTATTGTTTGGGTCCTGTACATTTACAGGAATACTGCAGTATTTGTCATGGTTTTAGACATAGGTCTCATGCTGAAAGAAAAAAGTTAATTTTGAAAGGTTTGATTCCTTCAAACTTTGGAGAGGCCATATCTGCTCAAAACAAGAGTAAAATGGATATTTCTTCCCCTTCTTATTCATCATCCTCTTTGGGGAAGGGTAAAAAGAGGAGTTTGTCAGTACAGATGTTTCCATCAGTACTAACATTTAAGAAACGTACATCCTCGGCTCCTAAAAGTTCTTCAGAACTCAAGGACTCTGGCTCTTAGTCTTTGGTACTGAGAATTATTTACAAAGCCTGGGATTTTCATTCAACATTCTTACATCAAACTTCATCAAGTCCAAGTTTAGGACCTGGCTTCTTAGTAAACTGCAAAGCCCTCTATCTCCCCTAAGGATAGTGCCTGAAAGAGGCAGTTGTCTACATGGGGCTAAATGTGAATGTGCTTGGTTCAACAATAAGCAATTAATGATCTCATGCCAGGCCAGGCACTCTGTAAAAACCATGGCTGAAGTAGCCAATTAAAATGTCAATGAGGTAGATGGATAGTGAGAATTCTCCTCTTGCCTCTAATCCGAGAAAGCATGCATACGCCCTGTAAATAGGTACAGTGAGTATAAAAAGTGTACACACCCCCTGTTAAAATGTTAGGTGTTTTGTGATATAAAAAAATGAGACTACAATAAATCATTTAAAAACTTTTCCAACCTTTAATGTGACCTATAACCTCTACAACTCAATTGAAAAATAAATCTGTTAGGGCAAAAAATATAAAAAATGAAAAAAAGTACAATAAGCTGGCTGCATAAGTGTGCACACCCTTAAACTAATACTTTGTTGAACCACATTTTGATTTAATTACAGTATCCAGTCTTATTGGGTACACATCTGCCATCAATTAAAAATACTCTGATTAACCCCAAATAAAGTTCACCTGTCCTAGTAGGATTTTCCTGACATTACTCAGTTGCCTGCTACACCAAAAGCCATGGTTCGCAGACAGCTTACAAAGCATCAAAGGGATCTCATTGTTGAAAGGTATCAGTCAGGAGAAGGGTACAAAAAAATTTCCACAGCATTGGATATACCATGGAACACAGTAAAGACAATCATCAAAAAGTGGAGAAAACACGGGACAACAGTGACTCTGCAAAGAGCTGGACGTCCCTCCAAAATTGATGACAAGGCAAGACAAAAACTGCTCAGGGAGGCTGCCATGAGACCTACAGCAACACTGAAGGAGTTGCAGGAATTTCTGGCAAGTACTGGTTGTGTACTACATGTGACAACAATCTCCTGTATTCTCCATATGTCTGGGTTATAGGGTAGGGTTGCAAGACGGAAGCCTTTTCTTACACAGAAAAACATCCAGGCCCCGCTAAAATTTGCAAAACAATGCATCAAGTCTCCCAAAAATCATGTGGGAAAATGTATTATGGTCTAATGAGATCAAGGTTGAACTTTTGGCCATAATTCCAAAAGGTACGTTTGGCACAAAAACAACACGTCACATCACCAAAAGAACACCATCCCCATGGTAAAGCATGGTGGTGGCCGTATCATGCTTTGGGGTTGCTTTTCTTCAGCTGGAACTGGGGCTTTACTCAAGGTGGAGGGAATTATAAACCATTCCAAATATGAGTCACTTAGAGCCCAAAACCTTCAGGCTTCTGACTAGAAAGCTGAAGATAAAGAGGAATTTCACCTTTCAACATGACAATGACCCCAAGCACACATCCAAATCAACAAAAGAATGGTTTCACCAGATGAAAATTAAAGTTTTGGAATGACCCAGCCACAGCTCAGATCTAAATCCAATAGAAAATCTGTGGGGTGACCTAAAGAGGGCTGTGCACAAGAGATGTCCTCACAATCTGACAGAATGGAGCGCTTTTGCAAGTAAGAGTGGGCAAATATTGCCAAGTCAAAATGTGCCATGCTGATAGACCCCTACCCAAGAAGACTGAATGGTGTAATTAAATCAAAAGGTGCTTCAACAAAGTATTAGTTTAAGGGTGTGCAAGTTTATGCCACCAGCTTATTGTATGTTTTTAATTTTTTTTATATTTTTTCCCCTAACAGACTTGTTTTTCAATTGAATTGTACAGGTTATAGGTCACATTAAAGGTGGGAAAAGTTTTGAAATGATTTATTGTGGTCTCAATTTTTATATCACAAAAACCTGGCATTTTAACAGGGGTGTGTACACTTTTTATATCCACTATGTATGAAAATATGCATTTGTTAGATCCAGAGTAACCATCACACCTTGTGGGAAAAGGAGTAATAAGAGGGTCTGCAGTATCAGTATAATAAATTCTGGAACCATGAGAAGGGTTCAGCCTTGAGAGGTCCAGAAAGGGCCTCTATGCAACCTACTTTCTGAGCAGTAAGTACAGCCTTGAGTAGCACCCCCTCCCAATCTGGTGCTGTTTTGGCACAAGTTCTACTACTTCTAATTTACGATGGATGGAGTAAATACACTGGACCCCTTTGTATGGGTGAAATGCCCGACATTTTGGCTTTCTTAGGAAATTAATTTGCAACCCATTTGCCTTTCAGTATTTCCCCAGTTTCTTATACAAAGGGTTACCTTTCCAACTATCTTTGGGATGGCTGAGAATGGTAGGGGACAAGACTGGGGTGTGGGAGAAGTTTCATATAATCATGGACCTTTTCTAGGACCACAGAGAACATCCAGGATTCCTCTTTTAGTCTCTGTCATGTTACCTTACACTGACCCTTTTTATCTTTGGCTTGCTTACCTTTCCCCTGTGTCTGACCGTAGGATCCAGTCTTAAATTAGCAATACACACCATACCTAGGCATGGGAAGTGAAACAGCTGCTTTACTGTCTGCACGGTTCTTCCTTTTGCCTCCATTTTTTTCAGAATACTTAACCAGTGGGTTTTGCAAAGAACAGAGGAGTGCATTAAGGAGCTATATTTATTTGCACATCCTCTGGCAGGGGGCTGCAACCTCAGCCAGGCACGTCTCCAGTCTCCAGATCACTGACCCTACAGCTGCCACCTGTGTATGATGCATTCATAACATCATAACTACACTTGGGAGTGCTTAGCTGCCTGAATAAGATCAAATAATTTTGCCCTCAAATTCCCATAAGATACACCCCCAATCGTCAACGAGTCAAAGACAGAAATTTGAAACCTGGTCAGACGTTTCTGACAATGAATAGCTCTGAAGATCTGAGGTGCAAATAGGTACACTTTTGTTCCAAATCACTCTAGTACCCTGCTTCCTTATCATTGTGAAGAGTATTGAGTCATGCCAGTTTAGATCCCCTTCTTTGGTATCAGAAACATCACTGTTAGCTCTACTACTGGGATTTTTCAGAGGATTCTATGGGACTCCTGGACCACAGAGAACCTATTAGATTTCTCAGGGGAGCAGGGACCTGGGTGTTCGTTTCCTTGACGACTGCTAAGAATGCATTCTATAAGCCTCCCAAGACTGGAGGAATTGCCACAGGTTTAAGCACACTTAAAGTACATCATAAGATTTTTTTCTGGGTGTCTGACAACTATTTTGCCTCCCATCTAAAGTGTTCTTTCATCCTAAAGAGAGTCTCTCTAAAGGAGACTTCCTCTAAGTAAAGGATATGATGTTAGTCTGTGTTGTATCCAAGGGGGTCAAAGTCTCCCCATGCTCACTCTATGTGGAGTCTTGATCCCTTTCTGGAGAGAGCTTCCTCTTTCTCTTGACAGACTCCAAACACTAAAGGCTTATATAACTGAACCTGACTGCAAGTTCTGTAATACCTGGAACCTTTCAGCCAAGGAGATCTATTGGGGGAGACAGAGGTGAACAGGTGAGTAGGTAAAGATCTGCCTACTGTCTGAAGTCAAGGAAAATGCAGGGAGATGGGGGATATGCACCCTTTCTCTGAGGTTCAGAGCCTTTTTTAGTGAAGCTGCCACAGTACACAATAGTACAGGAACTTGGGATTGGATTCCCAGACCATAATGCTATGACCACTGGTATCCTGCCTAAATGAAATAGTGGGAACATCTGCTTTTTCAGAGACAATAATCCATGCTTCAGACACAGGTATCTGAGATGGGATGCCTAGACTGAACTCCCTGTGAGGTGGGATGTAACATGATCTACAAGCATGGCTGTCTCCAAAGGAGCTTCACCAGAGGCTTCAGAACCCTGAGGAGTCAGAGACCTGGGCTGCAAAAGTGACTGATCAGGACCCACACCCTTCAGCAAGCAGGGGCATTGGATGCTTTTGCCAAATCACTAAAGTCCCTGACTGTTTTTCTTAGCTCATTTACTGAACAATTTCTTAGGAAGGCTGTCCAAGATCAAGGATGAAGTGATGGAACAAGTCAAGGCCTTGAGTCTTCTTCCAAGCTCAAATGTTCTGCAGGCAATGGTTTCTTCATCTGAAAATTTTTGGAATAAATCATACATAGACCATAGAACTCTATCTTGCTCTGCAACTAAAAAAAAGTGGAAGAATACTAAAACAGTTTATTACTCAATGGTTACTCTGACTACTAACTAGGGAAATGGTTACAGCATACCTTGGACCATATGTATTTTTTACAGTCTGGATAAGGTGCGACAGTGATCTAGGGTGCTGCCTTGCATACACACTGAGCTGAAGCATTTTAAAAGAAAGCAAGTGCAGCTACAGCTCTTTTGGGGGCATGTGCTTTCACCTGTTTTTCTAGTCACTTACCACAATGGTCACAGTAGATGACACAATTGGGTCAGCCATTTAGATAAGGTTGGTTTGCTCTGTAAACATGTATGCCCAGCTTTTCTGGTGGAATGAGACAAACTGATCAATTTGTCTAATTTCTTTGGTCTTAACAGTGCATATCATCTTAAATATGTCTGCTCACATCCCTTTGGTGCAATACAATTTCCCCACATGGGCTAAATTGGCAAAAAAAGATGCAAAACAATGTGTTTTTTTTTTCTTTACCTGGAGAAAGAACAGTTTGCTCTGATGTACAGTATTATCCACTAGCCAGGTCTTGGTACAACCTGGTGGTCAGACTCAGCTTTTGCAAAAGTGGAACGAAATAGTATATTGTAGAGATCTGATGAGCTTCTCCTCTTCCGAGAAAGCATAAATCACGCAATCATCCAAATAAAAATATATGTGAATTCCTCTTGATTTAAGGTGGGCAAACACTGAGGGATAAGTATTTGGTGAACACCACTGGAAAAGCTGAGAGCTCACACCAGTGAAGTGAAATGGCAGTGCTTGTCTCAAAATCATGCGGCAAGAATTCTGGACAAAACCAAAAAACAACAGGGATACATTTTAAATAATGCTCTATATACTTAAAAGTTGCTAGAATAAGAGACTTTGCATTAGCATGTATTTTCTCAATGATATGAAGACCAAAACTTTAGTGACTGCAATCCTTAAAGATTTATCAGAAAACCACAAATGTTATGAGGGCCACACTAAAAACATGAGACAAAGCTCTTGAATTTAGAAGAAATTTCAGACAGTTAAGAGGTACAGTTGGCTCCGATCACAAAGTGAAAGAACTGCCTATGATCCCCAATGACTAGAGATATGTAAGTTGACACTTCATATCTAAGATCACTAACAGTACATACCTTTCAAGTACAGGAAAACGGTATGTACTGCAAAAGCTTTAAATACTACCATCTCTTAGTAGAGCTGTACAAAGCAGGTACGCATAGGTCATACTTTTCGGGAATCAAAAAGTCCTGAACAGAAGACCTTTCCTTGTTATTGCCTGGAAAACTTTTCATAAGGCTACACTGTTGAGAAGCTTTCCAGAAAGGGTAGAGATATGGTAATCTGGTAAGTAGAGAATTGTATTTTGTAACCTGGGGATATCATCTTTTTTACCCAAATGTTCCAAGTTTAAGTCCAAATTGCATGTAACGTAACAGATTTCCTTCTAGGTGGTAAAAGGGAGGCAGTTGTATAGCCATCTCTAAGTAAATCACTTCTGCCTAAAAGAGGACTTGTTACCTCTCCCCCACCTTGCTGCCTGCCTTCGTCAAGACTCTTCAAGCCTCTTGCTCCTATCCATAGGCTTCTCTACTACTTAAACTAGATTGCCCTAGCCTAAATGGTGCAGAAAAATCTACTGCTCTGCTGTCACTTTTTTCCCATCATTACATTTAGCATAAGGCTCTTCCAGTTTATTAACAGCTCATCCTACCAGTGCACTGCAGGTATAAACTTGCTTTACAGATCATACAGAGATCACTTCTTACCACAATAGTATAACAGAAAAGTACAGTTTTGTACCTACCATAAATGTAGATGTCCGATAGACATGCAACTGCAGTCATAACATGTGGGTTGTCCTGCCTCAGGCAGCCCTCGGTCGGCCGGATTCCAAAGTCTGGGTCCAACGTCGGCTGATGTCGCATTTCTCTCCGACGTCAGAGCGGCTGGAGTACATAAGCATCAGCCGACGCCATTTTCTTCAGTGTTTCTTGCACCAGATGCCAGGTGCCCTCCAAGGAAGGCTGTAATCAAATTGGAAGACAAAACCAGGATTCCAAACAAATAAATGAGCAATAAAACAAATACACCATAACAGATATCCTCAGCTAAGAGTAGCAGGGATAGGAGTGGACCCTAGGCATAGAGGGGTATGGAAGGAGGGAGGGAAAATCCGACTGCAGTTGCATGTCTATCGGACATCTACATTTATGGTAGGTACAAAACTGTACTATGTCCTTCAAGAATGCAACTGCAGTCATAACATGTGGGTAGAATACCATAGCTTAGCTGGGGGAGGAGGTATGCTCTAGGACAGAGATGGTGTGGCAATCAAACCCTGCAGGACTGCCGAAGCAAAGCCTGCTCTGGATCTGGAGTATAGAGGGAGATTGTAGTGTTTGGAGAATGTATGCACGGAGCTCCATGTAGCAGCTTCTAGAATGTCCTTGGTAGGCACCCCTCTTAAGAATGCTGTAGAGGTGGCTGTAGCTCTGGTGGAATGTGGTCTGACATTGGCTGGAACAGTCTTTCCATGAAAGGAATAACAGAATCTGATGCAATGTCCAATCCATTTAGAAATAGTCTGTTTTGAAATTGCTTTTCCTTGGACTGCAGGCGTAAGCTACAAAAAGTTGTTCAGACTTCCTACTTGCCTTGGTTCTGTCCAGGTAGTATCAAAGTTGTCTGTGAATGTCCAAGGTATGCAACAGTCTTTCCCCCTTATTCTCAGGATTGGGGAAGAAAGCAGGCAGATGAATGGCTTGATTTAAAGAAACCCTAGATACCACCTTTGGCATAAAAGTAGGGTTGGTCCTTAATGAAACCCTGTCTCTATGAAAAATAATAAAGGGTGGTATTGCCATTAGGGCCTGTAGCTCCGAAACCCTTCTTGCCGAGGTAATTGCCAACAGGAAAGCTGTCTTCCATGAGAGAAATTGCAAGTCAACTGAAGCTGCTGGCTCAAATGGAGGTAGAGTCAGTTTTTCTAAGACAAAATTGAGGTCCCAGGCTGGCACTGGGACCTTTCTTGGTGGCTTAATGTTCTTGATTCCCCTGAGGAATTGTCTTAGTAAGGGGTGAGAGAAAACAGGAGGATCAGTGTTGTATCTAGCTGAAATAGCAGATGCATGTATTTTATGGAAGAATATGAGAGGCCGTTCTTTAACATATCTGCCAAATATTCCAAGATGAGTGGGATGTTCAACAATGATGCATCATGACCCTTGCTGGAATTCCAATTGCTGAATCTTTTCCACTTTGCTAAGTAAACCTTTCTGGTGGATGGTCTTTGAGCCTCTGTTAGTATCCGCTGAACCTCCTTGGAGAGAGATAAGCTAGTTATTTATGGGATCTCCCAGGCTGTAAGCTGCAGTGTCTGAAGATTTGGATGCAGTGTTTCGAAATTGTGTTGAGTCAAAAGTAGAGGCCACTGGGGGAGGGCCCACCTCCTGGTGTGACATATGCTCCATAGTAGTGGGTACCAGTGTTGTCTTGGCAAATCCGGAGCTATTATGATTCCCTTGGGCTTCTCTGCTTTGATCTTTAGTAATACTGAGGTCATCAGTGGCAGAGGTGGGAATGCATAGATTGCTAAGGAGTTCCAGTTGAATGAGAGGGCATCTATTTTCCAAGCTTTTGGATGGTAAGTCCTTGTGCAAAATTTTGGTAGAAGATGGTTGAGGTGAGAGGCAAATAGGTCCACTTCTGGCTTGCCCCATGTCGAAGTGAGTTGTCTGAAGGCTTTTGGATGTAACCTCCACTCATGTGGATCTGTGAAATTCCTGCTTAGGCTGTCCGCCAACACATTGTCTTTTCCTGGAACAAACTGGGATTGTAACTGGATGTTTAGGCTCAGTGATTTCTCCCAAAGCTGCATTGTCAGTCTACAAAGGGGGTAAGAGTGGGTGCCCCCCTGCTTGTTTATGTACCACATCACAGTGGTGTTGTCTGTCCGTATCATTAAATGGCCTTGCTGGAGTTGGTGTTGAAAAGCCTCGATGGCATGCATTACTGCCAGCATTTCTTTTGGTTTATATGCAGATGTGTTTCCTTTGGAGACCATTGTCCTTGTATACACCTGCCTTCCATGTGCCCCATCCCAGGTCTGAGGCGTCTGTAGTCATGGTCTGTGTTATCTGTGGTTTTTGAATGACATACCTGTGTTTTCCTGGCTCACGAGGCCCACCATAGGAATTCCTTTTGTAGGCATGGAATGAGTGGCATGATTGTCTCCAAGTTGTTGCTGTGTTGAGACCAAATGCTTTTAGGTACCATTGAAGCTTTCTCATGTGTAGTTTTGCTAATGGAACCAGTAGAATGCAGGATGCCATGTAACCCAGGGCCTGTAGGAATCTCCTTGCAGTCATCTGGGTGAGTTTTGCTAAACCTTTGAAGTAATGAGTTAACTTCTCTTGCTTGTCTTCTGTCAGGTAAGCCATCTGAGAGGCTGTGTCTAGTTTGGCTCCTAAGAAGATTATTTGCTGGGATGGCTGCAGTCTTGACTTTTGGAAGTTGACTGTGTATCCCAGAGCTTGAAGTAATCGTATGACATAATCCAGGTTTTTTGTAAACATCAATTTGTCGTCCGCTTGTATGAGGCAGTCGTCCAGGTACGGGTAAATTTGTATACCCTGGAGCCTGCAATGAGCAATTACTGAAGCCAGGCATTTTGTAAATACTCTGGGCACAGTAGATAAGCCAAATGGCAAAGCTGAGAATTGATAATGCTCTGGCCCTGCA
This sequence comes from Protopterus annectens, assembly GCF_019279795.1. Classification (NCBI taxonomy): domain Eukaryota; kingdom Metazoa; phylum Chordata; order Ceratodontiformes; family Protopteridae; genus Protopterus; species Protopterus annectens. The sequence continues at coordinate 286,701,300 of NC_056736.1, read as the reverse complement.
AGAAATCTGAGGTATCTTCTGCAGCTGTGTCTGATAGGGACATGCAGGTATGCCTCCTTGAGGTCCAGAGTAATCAGCCACGACTCCTTGCCCAGCATGGGAAGGAGTTGCTGTAGAGTCAGCATTTTGAACTTTGGTACTATGAGAAAGGTGTTTAATGCAGACAAGTCCAGTATTGGTCTCCATTGAGATTCTTTTCTTGGAACAAGGAACAGTCTTGAGTAAAACCCCTGGTCTTGTTCTTGTTGTGGAACTCTTTCTATTGCTTTCATTCGAGTCAGCAGAGTGATTTGCTTGATAGCCTCTGCCCTCTGATTTTGTGGTAGGTTTGGCATGCCTTGTTTTCTTGGTAAGGTATGAAAATGAAACCTGTACCCTCGGTCTATAATGTCCAAAATCCATTTGTCCTTTGTCAGTCTGTGCCAGTTTTCTGCAAACAGAGATAATTTTCCGCCCAAGGGAGCTTCTAGTTGTTCCCTGGTAGGCGGTAGTAGAGTAAAGTCATTGAGTTTGGGGTTGTTGGGCAGGTGAAACCCCTGCATCACTTCTTTGGTTTCCTGGCTACCATTGTCGTCCCCTGTAAGGGCCTCTGTATTAGCCTCTTCCTCGGCCACGTCTGTTCTTACCCCTTTGAAACTTTTCTGCATTAGGAAAGGACCAGTTTTTTGAAGGCCAATTCCTACTGAATCTGGGGGTTGAACCTGGAGGAAATCTTTCACAGTCCGAACTGATTTTGCTTTTTCTTCGATGGTCTTTAACACATCCTTAGCATTTGCACCAAAAAGCTTGTTCTTTTCCAAAGGTGCATCCAGAAGTTTTGCTTTTACATGATCTGGTAGAGGTTGATCTTTTAACCAAGCATGTCTACGAATCACTGCCCCTGTCATAGCTGCCCTACATGAAGCTTCCAGTGCATCATATCCACACTGCAGGAAGTGATTGCTTACTTGCTGAGTGTTATGTACAGCTTCCTGCAAAGTCTTCCTGTCTAAAGGATCAGGAGAAGCTAATGTTTTTTGTAAATCTTCTAAGAGGTAATCCTGATATTGTAACATATGAAAAAGGCAATTTAAAGCTCTCATAGATAAGGTAGTGGATGTGTAAACCTTTTGCCCCATCTCTAATGACCTCGCTTCCCTGTTGGAGGGCAAAGGATTTTTGAGGTGGAGGCTGAAACTCCTTTAGGCCCCTGTGAAATAGTTTCCAAATCAGCAGTATGGGCCCTGAATAAATGGGAATGAGTTTCTGGGACCCTGTAATACCTGTCTGGCTTGGCTGGAGCCGGAGGAAGAGAATCAGGGGTAGCACTAGAGTCAGAATACAAATCATCTAGAACATCAAGTACAGGAGGAATAGCTAAGGGCCTGTGCTGAGGCTTCTTAAGGAAAGTCCTAAGGCATTTCCTAGAATCAGAATATTCCTGACCTTGCCACTTGAAATGTTCCCTCGTGGTGTGCAGAACTTCCCCAAAAGAAATAACCTCAGGAGGGGAGGCCGAAGGGATGGAATCTTCTGCATCCGAGTCCTATAGGTCAGAGCTCTTCCTGGCTATCAGAGTGGACAGAGCCCTCAGAATCTTCATCTGAAGGAGTAGGGTCAGAGGGTTCAACCCGGGGCCTTTTATCAGGAGGAGGCTGGGATGCTCTCTCAGGATGGGCCTGTGAACCTCTAATCATGGAAATTAAATCAGCAGCCATGGACATAATTTGTGTCTCCGGAGTCGGCTGAGGTAAGGATTTAGAAGTAATATGCTTTGTTTTGCTGGCTGCCTTAGCCCTAGTATAGGCTTTAATAGACATGGCCATAGGAGGCCTGGCAGCTCCACGTGCAGGAGTGACCTTGTCTACAGCAATGGTCTCGGGCATTTCCTCAGTTTCGGTATCCGGAGGAAAATCTATAACTGGCGTCGGAGTAATGTCTGGAATCGGAGTAGTCGGTAATGCGGTGGGTTCGGAGGGGTGGAGACACCGTCTCAGAGGGAACCGGAGCACTCGCGCTAGGTTTTGGCGTGGAGTCGGTGGTAGACGCGGGCCGAGGATGTCGGTCCCGGTCTTTTCGCTTTTTGGGAGTTTGCGATGTCGGAAGATCCGACGGCATGGTGTAAGCAAATTTATCGACGAAAAAATCTTCAGCGAACTCCGCCCGGCGCCTGAGAGTGCGCTTGTTGAAGCGAGCACAGGCTACACAGGCCGAGACGTCGTGGTCTGGGCCCAGGCAAGGGAGGCAGTAAGAGTGGAAATCCTTATGAGGTATTTGTTTACCACAAAAATGACAATTGTTAACTTTTTCAGTAATTTCTGACATCGGCTAAGGCAAGAAAAGGTCCCCAATGGGGTACTTAGCTTTTCTGATGACTTCGGTATCGTAGAATACAGGAGCTGCCCGACTGGCACTTGCGAACTGCTTCTGCTTCGGGCACCGCGCGGCAAGAAAGACTGGAGAAAATGGCGTCGGCTGATGCTTATGTACTCCAGCCGCTCTACATCAGCCGATGTTGGACCCAGACTTTGGAATCCGGCCGACCGAGGGCTGCCTGAGGCAGGACAACCCACATGTTATGACTGCAGTTGCATTCTTGAAGGACATCTAATAGCAGCTTTTTAAGTCTTTCTGGACAGTTCAAGTTTCCAAACTGATGTTTTTTTTTCTATTAAGGAACTATACCTTTGTACATTTTCAGGGTGTTTTGTCTGAAGGCTACAAAATAGCACTGTATTTAATAACGGGGCATAACGTGATACAACAATCTCGCAGGAGAGTACAGCTGCCCTTTAAATTAGAAGGGCTACATAACATGCTCTTATGACTTTGGAAATAACTGGTCAGTTTAAATTGCATCTATTTTTCTTACATTTTTAGTGACCTAAACTTTTACAATAGGGACATTTATTAAGTAAACATATGCTATGCTTCTGCTAAGACTGATTTGTTGACATTACAGATATAAACATTACTTACTGGATGGATCTATTTTGTGTAGATTTTCAAGACCTTCAGCATCTTCAATCATGTTACCCATTATACAAAAATAAAGTTATGTACTCTCCGTAACTAGGCATCAGTGTTATCCATTTTTATTCTTCTTCAACGCATGGGTCATGGATCTGACCCCAGATCCAACTCGGCCACATTCCACAGACTTTGGATCCAACTCTAAAGCTCCTCCCTCTGCCCATAATGCCCTAGTCCATCCCCAATACTTCAGATCGAGTTTACTGCCTTAAGAGAAAAAGAGGAATTAAATCAGGACTGAAACCTGAAAAGTACAGTTGTGTACCTACCATAAATGTAGATGTTCGAGTGTATTCACTGTTGCAGTCATTACTCTTGGGTTATCCTGCTGGCAGGCTACCCGCAGTCGGCCTGAATTCCAAAGTCTAGGTCCGGCGTTGGTTGCTGTCGCCTCCTCCCTGACGTCAGTGCGCCAGGGGTATAAAATATGCAGCAGATGCTATTTTCTTCAGTTTTTCTTGCCCCAGATGTCAGGTGCCCCCAAATAGGAAGGCTAAAAGGTATGCCAATAAAGCATGCATGCACAAAAATAAACATTTCCTTCATCTACAAGCAAATACACCACATAGGTTGTATAGAATAGAGAAGTACAGATAAGTCCTAGCAAAGAAAAGGGGGATGGTGGGTGGGTAACCTGGACTGCAACAGTGAATACACTAGAACATCTACATTTATGGTAGGTACACAACTGTACTATGCTCATTGTGTTTCACTGTTGCAGTCATTACTCTTGGGTTGAATCCCAAAGCTGAGCATGGGAGGCTGGACTAAATATGATTAGGAGAGGCTATGAGGCCCTGCAGAACTGCAGTGGCAAAGCCTGCTCTAGATTTAGAGTAAAGAGGTAAGTGGTAGCGCTTTGTAAAAGTGTGTACTGAACTCCAAGTTGCAGCCTCTAAGATGTCTTTGGTTGGTACTCCTCTGAGGAAAGCTGCTGAAGTGGCTGCTGCTCTGGTAGAATGAGGCCTAATGTCCTTAGGCACTGATTTGCCATGCTGAGAATAGCAGAAACGGATTCAATGGCCTATCCATTTAGATATAGTCTGTTTTGAGATGGCCTTTCCTTGTCACCCTGAAGCATATGACACTAAAAGCTGCTCAGTCTTCCTGAAAGCTTTAGTTCTGTCCAAGTAGAAGCGTAGCTGTCTGAGTGTGCACTGAACTCCAAGTTGCAGCCTCTAAGATGTCTTTGGTTGGTACTCCTCTGAGGAAAGCTGCTGAAGTGGCTGCTGCTCTGGTACAATGAGGCCTGATGTCCTTAGGCACTGATTTGCCATGCTGAGAATAGCAGAAACGGATTCAATGGCCTGTCCATTTAGATATAGTCTGCCTTTCCTTGTCATCCTGAAGCATATGACATTAAAAGTTGCTCAGTCTTCCTAAAAGCTTTAGTTCTGTCCATGTAGAAGCGTAGCTGTCTGTGTATGTCCAAAGAATGCAGAATTTTCTCACCCTTGTTCTGTGGGTTTGCATAAAAGGTAGGCAAGTGAATGGTTTGGTTGAGGGGCACACTGGACACCACCTTGGGCATAAATGTTGGGTTTGTCCTTAGAGAAACCCTGTCTGGATGAAAAATGATAAAAGGTTCCACAGACATAAGTGCTTGTAACTCCGAGACTCGTCTTGCAGAGGTTATTGCTAGGAGCAGAGCTGTTTTCCAGGATAAGAATTTTATATCCGCTGTTGAAGCTGGCTCAAAATGAGGCAGAGTGAGTTTTTTCCAAGACATAATTGAGGTCCCATGCGGGAATTGGTGCCCTCCTTGGAGGCCTGATGTTTTTGGCCCCTCTGAGGTACTGCCTTATTAAAAGATGAGAAAAGATAGGTGGTTCCGTATTGTAATGGGCTGAAATGGCAGAGGCATCTATCTTAATTGATGAGAAAGAACGGCCTTTGTCCAGCATCTCAGTGAGGTATTGTAAAATCTGAGGGATATTTGGTATATACGTGTCAATGCCTTGTTCCTGGTTCCAAGCACGGAATCTCTTCCATTTTTCTGCATAAGATTTTCTGGTACTGGGCCTCCTGGCCTCCAATATAACATCCAAAACAGCTTTAGAAAGAGGATTGTTCTGAATGGCTACAGTATCCACCATGCTGCCAGATTTAAGGTCCTGAGTTGGCTGTGCAGGATCTGATTGTTTTGTTGGGTCAGCAAATGAGAAGTCTGAGGCAATATTCATGCTGGACCTTGAGACAAGCTCTTTAGGATTGGGTACCAGTGCTGGCGTGGCCAGTCTGGTGCAATCAGTATCATTTTTGGCTTCCCTTGTCTGACCTTTAGGAGTACCCTGGGAAGGAGAAGCAGTGGAGGAAAGGCATATACTGCTTGATTTTTCCAGCTGAAGGATACGGCATCCACTCTCCATGCTTGCTTGTGATAAATCCTTGTGCAAAATCTCTGTAATTAGCACTTGTGAGGGGAGGCAAATATATCTAGGCCTGGGCGTCCCCATTTCCTTGTTATCATGCTGAGACTTGTGGATCCAGTTTCCACTCGTGGGGATCCATGAGGTTTCTGCCTAGTTCGTCTGCCAGAGTATTTGTTTTTCCTGGCAGGAATTGTGCTTGCAGGTCAACTTGATAAGTCAATGCCGTGTCCCATTAGGTCATTGCCTGTCTGCAGAGGGGATAGGAATGTGTACCTCCCTGCTTGTTTATGTATCAGTAGCTGTCCTGAATGAAGTAGATCCTTGAAAGCTGTCAGGGCATTGTGAACAGCTAGCATCTCTTTCTGATTGATGTGAAGATGCATCTGGCTTGCAGGCCATGTGCCCTGAATACATTTTCCAGCCATATGGGTCCCCCAGGCATAATCTGATGCATCTGTTGTCAGTGTCTGTCTGGCTGTGGGTAAAGTGAATGGCAGACCCTTGTTGTGGTGACAGGCCTCTGCCCACCATCGAAACTCCTGTTGCAGGTAGGGAATGAGGGTAATTACTGTCTCCAGGCTGTGGCAATGCTGAGTCCAAACACTTTTGAGATACCATTGTAGTTTCCTCATATGCAGTCTGGCATATGGAATTAGTAGAATGCAGGATGCCATGAAACCCAAGGCCTGCAGGATTTTCCTTGCAGATAACTGGGTTTTTGTTGCCAAATTTTTGAAGTAACAAGTCCGTTGCTTTTGTTTGTCTGGCGTGAGATAAGCCATCTGGGCAGTTGTATTTAAGCTTGCACCCAGGAATATTATCTCTTGAGAGGGTACTAGTTTTGATTTCTTTTTGTTTACTGTGTACCCTAGGCAAATTAGTAATCTTTTTACAAATGCCAGGTGCTGTAGAAGAATGTCTTTGTTCTCTGCTTGAATAAGGTAGTTGTCCAAGTAGGGGTATATTTAAATTCCTCTTTGTCTGCAGAATGAATTACTGGTGCCAGACATTTTGTGAAGACCCTGGGAGCAGTAGATAAGCCAAAGGGCAGTGCAGAGAATTGGTAGTGCATTGATCCAGCTATAAATCTGAGGTATCTTCTGCAATATTGTCTGACTGGGGCATGCAGGTATGCCTCTTTTAGGTCCAAAGTTACCAGCCAAGCCTTCTTGTCCAGCATGGGCAGTAGCTGCTGTAGAGTCAACATCTTGAATTTTGGAACCTCCAGAAACGTATTTAGAATAGACAGGTCCAGTATTGGTCTCCAGGTTTTGTCCTTTCTGGGTACTAAGAAAAGTCTGGAATAAAATCCTTGCCCCTGCTCTTGTTGTGGTACTAGTTGAATGGCCCTCATGTCCATGAGGGCTGAAATTTGCTTTTGTGCCTCTGCCCATTGATTGTGTGGCAGGTCTGGCATACCTTTTGCCCTTGGTAGGGTGTGAAAATGGAACCTGTAGCCTTGGGACACTATGTTCAAGACCGATTTGTCTTGGGTAACCTTTTGCCAATTTGATGAAAAAAGTGCTAGTTTTCCCCCTAAGGGGGCTGCCAAAAGGAAAGTGCTTGGATCTGGCAGAGGAAAGTCACTGTGACTGTTTCCTGTATGGTTGTGATTTGTCTTCTCTGCTTTTGGAGGTAGGAGCACCCCATTGTTTAGGCCTGTATGAGCCTTGGGGCTGAGGTCTGCCTCTTTGAGGTTTGTCTGACACTGGAAAGGACCAATTTTTAGAAGGCCAGTTCCTGCTAAACCTGGGTGGCTGTACCTGTAAGAAATCCTTAACTGTCTGCATGAATTTCGCTTTATCCTCCATTTTCTTCAACACCTCCTCTGCTTTAGCACCAAAGTATCATGATGTAATGGGGCATCTAATAATTTTGCTTTAACATGATCAGGCAGATTTTGTTCCTTTAACCAAGCATGCCTTCTAATAACAGAACCTGTAACAGCGGCCCTGCAAGAGGCCTCCAGTGAATCATAACCACATTGCAAAGTATGCTTTCTCACTTGTTCAGCTGCATGCAATAAATCCTGCAATTCCTTGTTTTCTGAACATTCAGTACTTGTCAACATTTTCTGTTTAAGCAGTGACATTAAGTATTGCTGATATTTAAGCACATGAAATGGACAATTCAAAGCCCTTACAGCCAAGGTAGCAGAAGTGTAAACTCCCCCCCCCCCATCTGTCCAGTGCCCTAGAATCCCTATCAGAGGGGACAGGGTTTTTGCAGTGGAAGCTTTGACCCCTTTGGGACACTGAGATATAGCTTCTGGATCAGCAGCGGGGTTCTTATATAGAAATTTATGAGAATCCGGGACCCTGTAGTATCTGTCTGGTTTAGCAGGTGCAGGGGGGTAAAGTGTCAGGGGACAGGCCGGACTGAAAATACATCATCTACAATATTTAGAACAGGTGGAATAGCAAGGGGTCTGTGCTGTGGAAGTAACAGAAAGTCTCTGAGCCTTTTCTTAGATTCAGAGTAATCCTGGCTCTCCCAGTGAAAATGCTCCCTCATGATATGCAGGGTTTCCCCAAAAGAATAATCCTCAGGAGGAGAGGCTGAAGGAATGGATTCTTCAGCATCAAAGTCCTCAGAGAGGCATAGAATAATGCTGTTCAGAAGCGGAATCAGAGGAAATAGAAACCTGATCAGAAGAATCATATTCAGTCTCTTGCCTAAGCCTCTTATCAGAAGGGGGTTGGGAACCCCTGATCAATGTAATTAGGTCTTCGGCCTTTTTAAGCATCTGTTTTTTAGGCATGGTAGTCCGAGTTAGAGAATGCTGTACTTGTTTCTTTGTCTTTAGAGCTGCTTTAGTCTTTGTCTTTGAAGCTGAAGATGGTTTAACATATAACTGTGTAGGTCTGAAAACACCCTCAGAAGCCAATGTCTGCTCAGCGGCTCCGGACCCATCTCAGGGAATGATTTCCGAGTGTCCAGTACCTTGAGTATCCAGAGGCCTAGTTGGCTCCACGTGGGAGTCGGAAGCAGCCTGTGGCTCTGAGGTAGCGGGTGCCAGGGGCTGCAAAAGAGCCTCACTGAGAACCGGCGACTGGCCTAATGGAGGCCTCATCGGTTTTGGACCTCGGATGCCTATCCTTTTCCTTGTCCTTGCGTTTTTTGTAAACTCCAGTTGTCGGCTGTTCCGATGGCATTATATAATTAAACCTTCGGCCAAAGTAATGAAATGCGAAATCGATCCGACACTTAATAGTGCGTTGGTTAAATCTAGCACAAAACCGACAACTAGTAACGTTGTGATCAGGGCCTATGCAAGGAATACAGTAAGAGTGAAAATCCTTATGAGGTATTTACTTCCCACAAGAAATACAATTGTTACATTTTTCTCACATTGGTCTGGAGCAAGAAAAAAGTTTCCCCAGCGGGGTACTTAGCTTTAATGAAGACTTCGGTTCTGAAATTCGTATTTGAAAATCTCAGGAGTCGGCCGACCGGCACTTGTGAACTGCTTTTGCTTCGGGCTCCGCGCGGCAAGAAAGACTGAAGAAAATGGCGTCGGCTGCATCTTTTATACTCCTGGTGCACTGACATCAGGGAGGAGGCGACAGCAACTGACGCCGGACCTAGACTTTGGAATTCAGGCAGACTGCGGGTAGCCTGCCAGCAGGATAACCCAAAAGTAATGACTGCAACAGTGAAACATGATGAACATCTACAGGTTCCAAAATTCCATCAGGTGACTCCAGAAACTGACAGGAAGTGGAAAGGAGGGAGGGGCATTGAGGAGGAATGAAAATGGAAAACAAAGATGCAAGACAGATGACCAAGTACATAACTAACATCTGATGTTGTCCTTTTCATTCTTCTTCAATGTATGGGACACAGTCCCCAGCAACATAAATATTGGGTGGACCTCATAAAAGGATTTTCCACAGAACTGCTGATCCAAAGGCAGTTCTGCTTCTGGAAATTATGTCCAATTTGTAATGAGTAATAAAAATGAGGATAAGACTATGTGGCTGCTGCACAAATATCAATGGAAGTTCAAGACCAGAAGGCAGATGATGTGGGCCCATAACACTTGCAGAATGAGGCTTAGATGGTTTTGTTAGGGAGACGCCTTGTTGAGAATATATCCGCGAAATGCAATTAGTTATTCATTTGGCCAATGTTAACTTTAAAAACTGGAGAACCCAGATGACTAGGTGAAAAACAAACGATTGGTCCGTTTTTTTCTAAAATCTTTTGTGTGCAAGGAAAAATGTAGTTGTCTATGCATATCTAAAACATGTAGCATGCATTCTACTTTGTTCAAAATGTTGGAAAGAAGACTGATAACTGAATGGTTTCATTTATATCTGACCAAGAAGCCAGTTTTTGCAGGAAAGGAGGATTGATTTCTAAGGCAACCTTATCTTTATGGAATACAATGCAAGAAGCTTTTGATGAAACAGCCTAGAAGTTCAGAAATCCTTTTAGCAGAAGTAGCAGCAAATAAAAAGGCTGTTTCCAAGACAGGAACTTTTAAGTCTGTTCTTGCTGGTGATGGATCTTTCACTGGAGGTCTAAGCAGGAAGGTGCTCTTCAGGTAAAGCCTTACATAATGTGGAAGCAGCCAAACAAGAAGCATCATTTCCTGAATGAAAATTTGACATGGCTGTCAAACTGTCCTTTGTAGAGAAACTAGCACCTTCCTTACAAAGAAGAGAAGCTAAAACGTTCAGTACAGCAGAAAAAGGGGCAGTGAATGGATCAATGTCATTTTTCAGAGCCCAAACTGAAAATCATTTCCTTTTGCTTTTGTAAACCCTCTTACTGGAGCTTTTTGTGAGGATAAAAGTATATTGCAAACCAGGGAAGAAAGCCTGGGCTGTCTAGTTATTAATGGAACTAGAGAAACCATGAGGTAAGCTTGAGGGCTGGGATATTAGGATGTTTATCCCGGAAGGGTGTGACGAAAGGTCTGGATTGGGGTCCAGTATCCAAAGAGGTTAATGAAGATGAGACCAAAGGAAGGGGAATTAGACTTGGCAAGGCCAGAAGGGGGCAATGAGGATTAAACAGCTCTCCAACCGGTTGGCTTTCTCTAAGAAGTTTGTGATCACAATCCCTGGGGGATAGGCATAAAGGAAACCCGAGAGCCAAATGTGAACTAGAACATCTCTTGGTGACTCCCCCTTAGCAGGGATCAGGGTGAAGTATCTGCTGCATTTGTTGTTGTGGGGCAGCAAGATTGGCCCCAGTGATGGAAAACTTTCTCTGCCAATGAATGACTGAGAGACCACTTGTGAGGCATCAGAATGGATCTGTTGAGTTTGTCCACTAGTACACTGGATTTCCCCAAAATATGTGTTGTTAGTAGAAGCGGTTGGATAAGATCACCCATTGCCACACTCCCATAGCTTCTTTGCAGAGTGGGTAAAATAGAGTTCCCCCTTGTTTGTTGATGCATGACACCACAAACCTGTTGTCACTTTGGATTGCAATGATCCCAACAGGGAGAACATCTTGAAATATTTGCAGTGCTAGTAGGACTGCTTTCACCTCCAGGACATTAATATACCAATATCCTGGTAGATCGATTCAGTGCAAACTTCACCCCCTAAAGGGCCAATCTCAATACCGAAAGATTGCCAAATTCCAGTAATAAGGGCCACACAGGTAAAAAACGCACTCTCCAAAGCTATGAATACAGCATCCATGGGACCAGACGACATCCCAGGCTGTGTACTACATGAACTACAAAATGAACTGGCACCTCACCCAAGTGTCATGTTTAATCATAGCCTCACCTCAGGCTTCATGCCCACTGAGTGGTGTACAGCTAAAGTTACCCCACTCCACAAGGGGGGGATCCACCTTGGATCCCAGGAACTACTGCCCCATCAGTCTGACGAGCCTGATCTGCAAGGCCATGGAACTTATAAAAAAAGACATTGGCAACCTTCAAACACTGGACCCCATGCAGTTTGGGTTCATGAAGGGCTGATCTTGTCTCCTGAACCTGATTGACTTCTTCGAATCAGTCTCCAGAGCCGTGGACAAGAGTAAGGTGGTCCACACAACCTATCTGGACCTTGCCAAGGCCTTCGACACCATCCCCTACTCTGGAATCATAGATAAACTTACTAAACTGGGCATTAATCCCTATGTCACTCGATGGGTTGGGCTTACTGACAGAACCCACACTGTAAAAGTAGCAGACTCCACATCCAGCTCCAGACAAGTGACAAGTGGAGTACCTCAGGGTTCAGTCCTGGGGCTGCTCTTGTTTGGCATCTACTTATCTGAAGTACAGGCCAACACTAAGGGACTCTGGCTAACAAAGTTTGCAGATGACTGCAAACTGGAAGCCACCCCAAATGATGTGGATATTCTACAAAAGGGCCTTACAGAAACAGATGCTTGGTGCTAGAGCCATGGGCTCAAGCTCAATGCCAAGAAATGTGTAGTTATCCCCTTTGGGAAAAAACATGTACCCGTGAATTACCACACAGGTGGCAGTACACTAAACACCTAAAGTGTGATAAGAGACTTAGGGACACAGGTGGACAGTGGTTTCACAATCTATAAAAACATCGCCAAAACAGTCAGGAAATCCTTCTGTGTGACACACCTCATCACTAAGGGCTTTTCATCCAGAAAAAAGGTGGTCATTGTCCCACTGTACTCACTCCTCATTAGACCCATTATAGAATACAATGCCCCACATTTGGTATGTACCTCTCAAGACATTTGCAACAACTGGAAAGGCCGCAGAAATACCTCACTAAAAAGAATCACAGGCCTAAAGCAGATGCCCTTTGCTGGCCGTCTAAAAAAACTCCACCTATACTCTGTCGCATATTGTCTACTCAGAGGCGATCTCTGCTTAACATACAAGGCCATGTCAAACCCATAGCTGTTGGACATGCTACACTTAAAGAAATCTCAATCCCTCAGAGAGACGCACTCCAGGGATCTAAACCTTGTCATCACAATAAACAACACATATTGGAGGGATAAGGTTCCTGACCCAGAGACTCCTCAGACTCCGGAATAGACTGCCCATACATGTCAGGCAGAGCGCCTCTTTGGCCCTCTTCAAAAGGAACCTTGATGATTGGATGGGAGATAGGAAATTCACCCTGGGGATCACGTCAGTCGCCCTGCTAGACAGGGGTCCAAGGAAGTAAAGACTGTGGGAAGAAATAGCCAGGGAATTGTTATGGCTAGGCTTGTATAGGCCGATAGCCTAGTACCAACCTATGCGAGTTGGTCTCTTGGGGGGACCATGTGCCTTGGACCGTCCTTCCCAAGAAATATCCCTTCCCACCCCAGTTCATGGTCACTTTGGCTATTAGGGAAGCTAGACTGAAGGGCTTACTGGAACCATCAGTGAATATGACTTTTGAATATTGGAGTAAGTCTAACTGGGAAGGAAATGGACTGTCAAAGAATAGACTGCTGAACAGCTAAAGTCCATTGAAGAACACGCATACAGTAACATGCTAATGGGAGTACTACTAGACACTACCACGGAACCCAAGGCTTGAAGAATATGTCTGGCAGGAGAAGCAGGATGAGAAAGAATTTGATGACCTTGAGAGCTGACTGTGCATATATGGTGAGGAACTAAAGAAGTAATCTGATTTCCTGTGTTTAGATGGGAATCAATGAACTCCAGGCTGTGCACTTGGGTAACACACTGAATTTGGAAATACTGGGTTCCTATTACATGAGCGAATGCTAGAAATAGCGTATACTCATTTGTCAAACCCAAATGCACGAAACCACAGAATATCTAAGGAACGTATCAGCAAATTTTTTCCCAGGTAAAAATTTGCTAGGGCATTCTCCGGACTTTGGTGTTTTCTTCACTGTGGTGCGATCTTGGAGTTGTATATTTAAGGTGAGGGGGCACGGCACAGCCCCGCACATCGCGGGTGGGGGGCAAAGCCCCCCACTTTATGTTGCCTGTACATTTTTTTTTTGATCAGCGAATTTCTTCCCTGGGAAAAAATATGCTGAACCGTTCCTTCAAAATTTTGTGATTTCGTGCATTTGGGTTCGATAATAGATTGTTCGCTATTTCTAGTTTTCGATCATATAATATGAACCCGAAAATACTGACTGTTATGCCTATGGAATTGCAAATTTGGAGTACATAGTCCCTGGACTACTCTAGGAGATGCATGGTTGGGCAGTTGAGAAGCCAATCATCTAGGTATGGAAACACTCGGAATATCCTTGCCGTCTCAGGTGAGCCATGCACTTGGTAAACACCCTGGGGGCTAGGATGAGCCCCCAAAGGGCACGGCTGTGAACCAATAGTGACCGGCTCCCAGCTAAAAGCACAAATGTTTTCAGTTGTATCTGCTTATTTAACATCTGTTTATTGAGAAAGTCTGACTAGGATAGAGCCTATTTTCAGTGGAGGCCCGGGGAGAAATGCTCCAAACACATATCTTGGGAATGTGGGAGGAAACTGGAGAACCCAGAGGAAACCCATGCGAACTCAGGGAGGACATGCAGACTATACAGAGAAGCCACCCTAGCCAAGAATCGAACCAGAGAAAGTACAATTTTGTACCTACCATAAATGTAGATGTTCGAGTGTCACCCTGCTGCAGTCATCATACTTGGGTTATCCTGCCGTCAGACGGTTCCGCAGTCGGCCTGAGTTCCAAAGTCTTGGTCCGGCGTCGGTTGCTGTCGCTTCTTCCCTGACGTCAGTGCACCAGGGGTATATAAGAGGCATCCAACGCCATTTTCTTCAGTGTTTCTTGCCCCAGATGTCAGGTGCCCCCAATAGGTAGGCAATACATATACATATATATATATATATATATATATATATATATATATATATATATATATATCGCTATATAAAAAAGTACATATAAAAATAAAACAATACCTTCAGGCACAAGTAAATACACCACAGAGGTTGTATAGGATTAGAGTGTTATAGATAACTCCAGCTAGTTCAGAGGGGGTGGAGGGAGGGTAACCTGGACTGCAGCAGAGTGAACACTTGAACATCTACATTTATGGTAGGTACAAAACTGTATGTTCATCATGTTACCCTGCTGCAGTCATCGCACTTGGGTTGAATCCCAAAGCTAAGGATGGGTGGTGGAGTTAAACAGGGTTAGAAGAAGCTAGTAGGCCCTGCAAAACTGCAGTGGCAAAACCAGCTCTGGTCTTAGAATATAGAGGTAAGTGATAGTGTTTGGTGAAGGTGTGCACTGAACTCCAAGTTGCAGCTTCCAGAATATCCTTGGTTGGCACACCCCTGAGAAAGACTGCTGATGTAGCTGTAGCCCTGGTGGAGTGGGACCTAATGTTAGCAGGTACCGGTTTCCCATAATACGTGTAGCAGAAACGTATGCAATGCCCTATCCATTTTGAAACGGTCTGTTTTGAGATGGCTTTTCCTTGTGATCCTGCAGCATAGGCTACAAAGAGCTGGTCATATTTTCTGAAAGCCTTAGTTTTATCCAAGTACTAACATAATTGCCTGTGAATGTCCAGAGAGTGCAGGAGTCTTTCTCCTTTGTTCTGGGGATTTGGGAAAAAGGTGGGCAAATGAATGGTTTGGTTTAGGGCCACACTGAATACCACCTTTGGCATAAAGGAAGGGTTAGTTCATAGAGAGACTCTGTCTTGATGAAAAATGAGGAAAGGCTCCACTGCCATTAGCGCCTGTAGCTCTGAGACTCTTCTAGCTGAAGTTATTGCTAGTAGCAGGGCAGTTTTCCATGAAAGAAATTTTAAATCAGATGAAAAAGCTGGTTCAAAGGGTGGCAGTATAAGCTTTTCTAGAACAAAGTTGAGATCCCAAGTAGGTGTTGGTGCTCTCCTGGGCGGTCTTATGTTCTTAGCCCCTCTGCGGTACTGTCTTAGGAGTGGATGTGAAAACAAAGGAGGATCCATGTTGTAATGAGCTGAAATTGCTGAGGCGTGGATCTTAACAGATGAAAAGGAAAGTCCTTTGTGCAACATCTCAGTTAAATATTGTAGAATCTGAGGAATGTTTGGATCAAGGGGATTTTGGCCTTTAGCCTGGTTCCAGGCGCAAAATCTTTTCCATTTGTCTGAATAGGTTTTCCTGGAGCTGGGCCTCCTGGCCTCCAGAATGACATCCATAACAGCTTTGAATAGAGGTGTTGGCTGGTTGTTTAGGTAATTTGCCATGCGGCCAGGTTTAAAGTCTTGAGCTGGCTGTGTAGAATCTGATTGTCTTGTTATGTGTGCAGGCAAGGAATTTGTGGTAAAATCCATGGTGGGCCGTGGGCCATGTTCCTTAGAATTGGATACCAGTGCTGGCGTGGCCAGTATGGTGCAATGAGTATCATTTGTGTCCTCTCTAATCTGACTTTCAGCAGTACCCTTGCTAGAAGAGGCAGTGGAGGAAAGGCATACACTGTTAATGTTTTCCAACTGAATGAGAGGGCGTCCACTTTCCAAGCTTGTGGATGGAATGTCCTTGTGCAAAATTTTTGAAGTTGGTAGTTTTGGGGGTTGGCAAACAGATCTATGTCTGGGCGTCCCCATTTTTGAGTTATCATTGCAAATACTTGTGGATCTAGTTTCCACTCGTGGGGATCCATGGTGTTTCTAAATTAGGTCGTCTGCCAATGTGTTTTTCTTTCCTGGCAGGAACTGTGCTTGTAATTGAACCTGGTAAGACAGTGCTGTGATCCACAAGGTCATTGCTTGCCTGCATAGAGGGTAGGAATGTGTGCCCCCTTGCTTGTTTATGTACCACATTACTGTGGTATTGTCCTTCTTTATTATTAGTTGCCCTGGGTGTAAGAGGTCCTTGAAAGCAGTTAGGGCATTCTGTACTGCTAGCATTTCTTTTTGATTGATATGCAGATGCCTTTGATCTGTAGTCCATTTGCCCTGAATGCACTGTCCTGCCATGTGTCCTCCCCAGGCATAGTCCGATGCATCTCTTATGATAGTTTGCCTGGCTGTGGGTAAGGCGAAAGGCTGACCCTTGTTGAGGTGACATGCCTGTGCCCACCATAGAGACTCCTGTTGAAGGCAGGGAATGAGTGGTATCATTGTTTCCAAGCTGTGGCTGTGCTGAGTCCATACGCTTTTCAGGTACCATTGTAATTTCCTCATATGCAGTTTTGCAAATGGTATTAGTAGTATGCACGATGCCATGAATCCCAAGGCCTGCAGAATTTGTCTTGCAGGGAGTTGGGTCTTTGTTGCCATTATTCTGAAGTATTGAGTCAGCTGTTGTTACTTGTCTGGCATGAGATAAGCCACCTGGGCTGTTGTATTCAAGCTGGCACCCAGGAATATTATGTTTTGGTGGGGCACTAGTTTTGATTTTTTTTTTTTGTTTACTGTGTACCCTAGGCAACTTAGAAGGTGTTTGACAAATGCCAGATGCTTTAAAAGAATGTCCTTGCTTTCTGCTTGAATAAGGCAGTCGTCCAGCTATGGGTATATTGGAATTCCTCTTTGTCTGCAGTATGCAATTACTGGTGCCAGGCATTGTGTGAAGACCCTGGGCGCAGTAGATAAGCCAAAGGGCAGTGCAGAGAATTGATAATGGGTTGAACCTGCAGTGAAGCGGAGGTATCTTCTGCAATTTTGTCTGATAGGGACATGCAGGTATGCCTCCTTGAGGTCCAACATTACTAGCCAAGCATTCTTGCCCAGCATGAGAAGAAGCTGCTGCAGTGTTAGCATCTTGAATTTTGGTACTTGTAGATAGGTGATCAGAACTGAAAGATCCAGAATGGGTCTCCATGCTTGGTCTTTTCTTGGGACTAGAAAGAATCTTGAGTAAAATCCTTGTCCTTGCTCCTGTGTAGGTACCTGCTGAATGGCTCTCATGTCCATGACAGCTGTAATTTGCTTTTGTACCTCTGCCCATTGATTTGGTGGCAGGTTTGGCATTCCTTTTATCCTTGGCAAGATATGAAAGTGGAATCTGTATCCTTGTGAGACAATGTTTAGGACCCATTTGTCTTTTGTGATGATGTGCCAGTTGTCCACAAAGAGTGCTAATTTTCCCCCCAAGGGAGCTGCCAAGAGAGATTTTACTTGTTAGTTTGAGGACTGAGTCATTGTGTTTGTCTTCTGCTAGCTTGGGACCTGTCTTCTCCTCCTTTCTGGGTAGCAGTACCCCACTGGCGAGGTTTGTAAGGGCCTTGTGACTGACCTCTGCCCCTTGGGCGTCTGTATTTGCCCCTCTGTGATCTGTCAGAACCTGGAAAGGACCAGTTTTTTGTTGGCCAATTTCTGCTGAAACGAGGGGGTTGTACCTGTAAAAAATCCTTGACCATCTGCATAGACTTTGCCTTATCCTCCATTTTCTTTAAAACCTCTTCTGCTTTGACACCAAATAATACATCCTGCTGTAAAGGTGCATCCAATAATTTTGCTTTAACATGATCAGGTAGGGTTTGTTCTTTTAACCAAGCATGTCTACGTATGACAGACCCAGTAAGAGCTGCTCTTACAGGAAGCTTCCAATGAATCAAATCCACATTGTAAAGTATGTTTGCCCACCTGTTCAGCTGCATGCAACAGATCCTGCATTTCCTTGAATTCAGACTGTTCAGAATGTGTGCTCATTTTTTGTTTTAATTGATCCATTAGGAATTGCTGATATTTCAGCAAGTGAAACTGACAATTTTAATGCACTCATAGCCAGAGTAGCTGAGGTGTATATCTTCTTTCCCCATCTATCTAGGGCTCTGGAATCCCTTTCAGAGGGCACAGGATTTTTAGCCATAGAAGCTTTTGCTCCTTTGGGACCCTGGGAAATTGTTTCTGGGTCAGCTACAGGGCTTTTATAAAGGAATTTGTGTGAGTCAGGTACTCTATAGTACCTGTCTGGCTTGGCTGGAGCAGGAGGTAGAGAGTCTGGATTTAGACTAGACTCCAAGTAAACATCATCCACAATGTCTGAAACTGGAGGGATAGCAAGTGGTCTGTGCTGGGGTAGTAAAAGGAACTCTCGGAGCCTTTTCTTAGAATCAGAGTAGTCCTGACCTTCCCAGTGGAAATGTTCCCTCATGGTATGTAAAGTTTCCCCAAAGGAGAAGTCTTCAGGGGGAGATGCTGAGGGAATAGAGTCTTCAGCATCAGAGTCTTCATAAGGGGGAAAAGTGTAATCCTGTTCCTCAGAAGAATCTGAGGTGATTGAAACCTGGTCAGAGGAAGCATAATCCTCCTCTTGTCTTGGTCTTTTATCTGGTGGGGGATGGGAACCCCTGATTAGGGTAATCAAATCTTCAGCCATCTTAAGCATCTGTTTCTTAGGCATGGGGCCTTGAACTGTAGACTGATGTACAGCCTTTTTTGGTTTTAATGGAGTTTTAAGCTTAGCATAAGATTTAATGGTGAGTGTAGTCGGTCTGAAGACACCTTCTGCAACAGAGGGTGTTTCTACTGCATCGGGATCTCCTTCTGCTCCGGTGTCGGAAGGGCCTAATGAAGATGGCTGCAACGGCCTAGTACACTCCGCTTGAGAATCCGCAGCTGTCTGGGGTTCCAATTCTGCGGTCTTCAGGGGCTGCGTAGGTGCCTCACTGAAAACCGGAGAACCGGCGACAGGCCCAGCAGAGGCCTCGGAGTCTGGCTTGTTCCTAGGCTGCCTGTCCTTATCCTTGCATTTTTTATGCATGCCGGACGTCGGCTGCTCCGACGGCATGATATAATTAAATTTCTTACCAAAGTAATGTCATGCGAAATCAAAACGGCATTTGATAGTTCGTTTATTAAACCTAACACAAAACCGACAACCTGTGACATCGTGGTCTGGGCCTAGGCAAGGAATACAATAAAAATGGAAGTCCTTATGAGGTATTTGCTTCCCAAAAGAAATGCAATTGTTAACTTTTTCTGACATCGGACTGAGGCAAGAAAAGGTTCCCCAACGGGGGTACTTAGCTTTTTTGAAGACTTCGGACTGAAATTCGATTCAAAAATCTCAGGTGTTGGCCGACCGGCACTTGCAAACTGCTTCTGCTTCAGGAACGTGCGTCAAGAAAGACTGAAGAAAATGGCGTTGGATGCCTCTTATACCCCTGGCACACTGACATTAGGGAAGAAGCGACAGCAACCGACGCCAGACCAAGACTTTGGAACTCATGCCGACTGCGGGACCGTCTGACGGCAGGATAACCCAAGTGTGATGACTGCAGCAGGGTAACACGATGAACATCCTCTTCCTGTGAGGTAACAAGAGTAACCGCTGCAGTCCTGAAGATCGAGTGAGCACGTGCAATCATCCTTGTGTAACAGAGGTAGAATGGAATGAACTGTGACCATTCGGAACTTGGATTTTTCCACAAACTGGTTCAGGCTGTTTTAGATCAGATACTGATCTCCAGTCCCCTATTTTCTTTGGCACTGAAAAGAACCCTGAGTAAGTTCTGAATCCCATCTGATTGGGTGAGACCTCCTGGATGACTTTTGTCTAGCAGCCTCTGAATTTCTAGAGTTGCAGCTTCTCTGTGACTGGGTGGAACATCGGGAAGCTTTCTTCTTTTGAAAGTGGGTATTTGGAAAAAATGGTATAAAGTAACCTCTGAGTATTAT
The DNA here is from genome assembly GCF_019279795.1 of Protopterus annectens. NCBI lineage: Eukaryota > Metazoa > Chordata > Ceratodontiformes > Protopteridae > Protopterus > Protopterus annectens. The sequence continues at coordinate 286,681,396 of NC_056736.1, read as the reverse complement.
TTATAACACCCAAGAAATTTTTGTTATAGCAGCCAAGGCTTCTGGGTTCAAAAAGTGCCCTGTGTCTGCCTCCAGACGCGGCCAGTCAGACAGCACTTCAGGAGCACTGAATGGGTCTATCCGGAAAGGAATCTCAGAATCCCTGATTTTGTGGGCCTCTTCTGCCATGAGGACAACTTCCATTTCAACTCCCTCCTCTGCCTCTGAGGGAGTTGCCTCTGTATGAATCATGGAAGGATCCCTGGGATTTACAGAAACATTTTCTTGCCTCCTCTTCACTTCCTTGAGAAGTATCGTAGAGGGGTAGAAAAGCAAATCCCGATGACAGACAGGGTCCTTCCTTCCCGTTCACTTTAGAAAGAATGTTTCTTTCAAAGAAGGGACAAACAAGGATGTTCCATTAAAAGAAGCATTGATGAAAGAAGACCTGTAAGGCTCCGCAAAGTTGCATAATCGCATCCAAGAATGTCACCTTAGAACTATGCCTGACCCAGCAACATGTGAATTACCTTCAGCTGTGTGAAAAATCAACTTCACAGATGCATTGGAAATTGTTAAAATAGAGGCCAGCTGTGAAGATGATCTTTTGTAATCTGCAGACATAGACTCGGAGAGAGATTTTCAGAGTTCTTTGGTCAAATCCCTCTGTAGTCTCAAACTGTGCCAGGTAGTTCAGGGACCTTAAGGCAAAAGTCACCAAAGTAAACACGTGCTTCCCAAACCTGTTCAATCTCCTAGACTCTCTGTTGGGTGGGGTGGGGGAGTGCACAGGAGCTCTTCTCTGCTAGCTCCTTCTTAGTGGCGGTCGCCACAATCACTGCATCAACAGACTCCTTTGCTCCAGTGGGATTCATCTTTTAAAGGGGCTAAAATATTGTCCAGATGGTGTGGGATAGGTTCAACAGAATCCGGTTAATTACATGCCCAGCAAGAGACTAGGTCGATAAGTTTATTGGCCGGGGGAGTCGCACAAGATACAGACTGGCTTACACCAAAAGTCTCCAGAAATACTGAGTATTCATGGGAAGGATTATCTAATGACCACCCACCTTTCTGTTTAAGGCTTTCCAAAATGTCTCCAAATGAGACATCATCAGGTGGTGATCTGAGGGATCCTTCCCTTCATCAAAATCAGTATCTTCAGTGAAAGATTCCAAGAGGGAATCTGTGTGCCCCCTTTCATGTTTGCTTTCAGTGAACCTCCACAGCAGGATGCTCTGGGGAAGTGTCCAAAGAAAGGGGTAGTCCTTCTGTGGTAAAGTACAGTTTTGTACCTACCATAAATGTAGATGTCCGAACAGGATAGCATCTGCAGTCATAACAAATGGGTTGTCCTGTCGCCAGGCAGCCGGATTCCAAAGTCTGGGTCTGGCCTGCGGCTGGTGTCGCACTTCACCCGTCATCTCTGCTGGTCTTTGTTTCTTGCCCCAGATGCCAGTTGCCTTCTTGGATAACTAAACTTATGGTAAATGCCAATGTTTCCAAAAAGGTAGGCAAACACAAAAATAAGCATGTATGTACATATATACAAACAAATACACCATAAGAGATCCCCAGCTAGCTATTAGGAGGGTAAATACCCTAGGAATACCACAGAGGAAGGAGGGTGGGTAATCCTGACTGCAGATGCTATCCTGTTCGGACATCTACATTTATGGTAGGTACAAAACTGTACTATGTCCTTCAAGGATGCATCTGCAGTCATAACAAATGGGTAGAATACCATAGCCAAACTAGCGGAGGAGGAAGAAGAATTATGGTGTAGTTAGGATCCCTTGCAATACAGCAGTGGCAAAACCTGCTCGGGATCTAGAGTATAGAGGTAAGTTATAATGCTTGGCAAATGTATGCACGGAGGTCCAAGTACAATAATGTCCTTGGTTGCCACTCCTCGTAAGAAAGCTGTGGTAGTGGCTGTAGCCCTTGTAGAGTGAGGTCTTATGTTCTGTGGAATTGGTTTTCCATGGTAGGAGTAACAGAATCTTATGCAATTTCCTATCCATTTGGAGATTGTCTGTTTGGAAATTGCTTTTCCTTCCCTTCCTGTTGCATAGGCTACTAAAAGCTGGTCAGTCTTTCTGTTACCTTTGGTTCTGTCCAGGTAGTAGCGTAACTGTCTATGTACATCCAAGGTATGCAGCAGTCTTTCCCCCCTGTTCTGTGGATTGGGAAAGAAGGTAGGTAGGTGGATTGCCTGGTTTAGATACACTCTGGATACCACCTTAGGCATAAATGTAGGATTAGTTCTCATGGACACTCTATCTTGATGGAAGATTAGGAAGGGTTGTACTGCCATTAAGGCCTGTAGTTCCGAAACCCTTCTTGCTGAAGTAATTGCCAGTAGGAAAGCTGTTTTCCATGATAGGTGTTGAAGATCTGCTGTTGCTGCTGGTTCAAATGGAGGGAGTGTCAATTTTTCTAGCACAAAGTTCAAGTCCCATGCTGGTAAAGGTGGTTTCCTAGGAGGTTTTACATTCTTGATTCCTCTGAGGAACTGCCTGAGTAGAGGATGTGAAGACAGGGGGATCGAAGCTGTATTCTGCAGAAATAGCTGATGCATGTATCTTGATGGAGGAATAGGACAGGCCTGTATGGAGAAGCTCTGCCAAGTACTCCAGGATGTTAGCAATATCTATCTTTGACGCATCTTTTCCTCTTTCAGTACTCCAAATGACAAACCTTTTCCATTTTCCTGCATAGTTCCTTCTTGTTGAAGGTCTGCGGGCTTCAAGGATAATGTCTTTAACCCTTTGGGATAAATCTGGGTTAGTTGCTGTTATGTGATGTTCCAGGCAGTCAGTTGCAGAGTTTTTAGGTTTGGATGCATGATGTTGTAGTTGTTCTGAGTTAACATCAAAGGCATCAGGGGTAGTGTCCACGTTCTCCCCCGAGACATGCTCCTCGATACCAGTGTTGTCTTGGCCAATTTGGAGCTATCAGAATTATCCTTGGACGTTCCTCTTTGATTTTAGTAGTACCTTGTGCATCAAAGGAAGTGGTGGAAATGCATATGCTGTCAGGCCTTTCCAACTGAAGGATAGAGAGTCCACCTTCCATGCAAGTGGGTGGTATGTCCTTGTGCAGAATTTCTTGAGCTGGTGATTGAGTGGGGATGCGAATAGGTCTATTTGTGGCATTCCCCATTTCTTTGTGATGGCCTTGAAGATGTCCGGGTGTAGCATCCATTCGTGAGCATCCGAGGTAGTTCTGCTTAACATGTCTGCTAGGGTGTTTTCTTTTCCCGTACAAATATTGCCTGTAACTGGATGTTGTAGCTCAGAGCCATATTCCAAAGGTCCAGAGTCATTCTGCATAGGGGGTATGAATGAGTGCCTCCCTGTTTGTTGATGTACCACATGACTGTGGTGTTGTCTGTCCTTATCATTAGATGGCCTTCTTTGAGGAATGGTCTGAAATTCTGGATTGCCAGTTTTACTGCCAGCATTTCTTTTGATTTATGTGCAGGTGCAGCTGGTCTGGAGTCCATAATCCTTGTATGCATTTGTCCAGCATGTGTGCCCCCAGCCTAGGTCTGAGGCGTCCGTGTGATGGTTTGGCTTGCTTGAAAGTTGTGGAAGGGCAAGCCTGGGTTTGACTGGCATGCTTGAGCCCACCATAGGAACTCTTGTTTCAGGCATGGGATTAGTGGGATTTCGGTTTCTAAGCTGTGCCTGTGTTGCGACCATAAATTCTTCAGGTACCACTGTAGCTTCCTCATATGCAGTCTGGCATGGGGGACCAGGATTATACATGATGCCATGAAGCCCAAGGCCTGCAGTACTTTTCTTGCTGTTAGTTTGTTCTGCTTTGTTAATGCCAAGAAGTAAAGAGGGAGTTGTTCTTGTTTTTCTGCAGTTAGGAATGCCATCTGTTTTACTGTGTCCAATTCCGCACCCAAGAATGTTCTTGTTTGGGATGGTATCAGTCTTGACTTTTTTAAATTGACTGTGTATCCCAGGGCTTGTAGTAAGTAAATGACTCTTTGTAAGTCTTTTGTCAGCTTGCTTTTGTTGTTCGCTTGTATCAGGCAGTCGTCCAGGTATGGATAAATTTGGATTCCCTGTAGCCTGCAATGAGCGATTACTGATGCCAGGCATTTTGTGAATACTCTGGGCACAGTAGATAAGCCAAAGGGCAATGCTGAGAATTGATAATGCTCTGATCCTGCAAGAAATCTGAGGTATCTTCTGCAATTTGGTCGTATGGGGACGTGCAGGTATGCCTCCTTGAGATCTAGAGTTACCAGCCAACACTCCTTGCCCAGCATGGGAAGAAGTTGCTGTAGGGTCAGCATTTTGAATTTTGGGACAATGATGAATGTATTTAAGACGGACAGGTCGAGAATAGGTCTCCAACTTTTCTCTTTTCTTGGTACCAGGAAGAGTCTGGAGTAGAATCCTTTGCCCTGTTCTGTTAGTGGTACTCTTTCCACAGCTCTCATCTTTGTTAATTGAGTTATCTGCTTTAGAGCTTCTGTTTTTTGATTTGGAGGTAGGTTTGGCATTCCCCTTTTTACTGGTAAGGTGTGGAAGTGAAACCTGTAGCCTTGGTCTATGGTCTGCAAAATCCACTTGTCTCTTGTGATATAGTGCCAATTTTTTGAAAATAAGGCTAACTTTCCACCTAAAGGTGCTGCTATTTGTTCCCTGGTAGGCGGTGTCAGAGCCAAGTCACTGTGATTGTCCTGTTGCAGTGGCAGTGGTTGTGTCTGTGCCTCGCTGGTTATTGCCTTGCCACTGGCCTCTGTAGGCACCTCCTCTGGATTGATTTCTGCCTCTGGAGCGTCTATTCCTGCCTCTCTGAGATTTTGAGGAGTCTGGAAAGGACCAATTTTGGAAGGCCAGATCCTGCTAAACCTTGGGGCTGAACCTGTAAGAAATCCTTAACTGTTTGTACAGATTTTGCCTTCTCTTCCATTTTCTTCATTACTTGCTGAGCAGGAGTACCAAATAGACTGGCCTTATCCATAGGAGCATCTAACAGCTTTGCTTTAACATGATCCGGCAAGACCTGTTCTTTCAACCATGCATGCCTTCTTATAACTGTGCCAGTCATGGCTGATCTAAATGAAGCCTCCAGTGCATCATAGCCACATTTTAAAGAATGGTTACTAACCTGCTGAATGTTATTCACCATTTCTAAAACATATTTCTTATCTAAGGAGTCATCAGAGGACAGTTTCTTAGTTAACTGATCAAGCATAAACTCTTGGTATTGGATCATATGAAACTGACAGTTCAAAGCTCTAGCTGAGAGAGTAGCAGAGGTGTAAACTTTTTCCCCATCTCTAAGGATCTGGATTCCCTTTCAGAATGGAGAGGGTTTTTGCTGAGGTCGGCTACTGCCTTAGGCCCCTGGGAGATAGTCTCAGGATCTGCAAGTGGGGCCTTGTATAGGTGGTGATGAGTGTCTGGTACCCTGTAAAACCTATCTGGTTTGGCAGGGGCTGGAGGTAAAGTATCAGGAGCAGTGCAAACATCATTAAATGCATCATCCACAACAGGCAGAACTGGAGGTATAGCTAAGGGCCTATGTTGTGGTAAGTGTAGAAAGGTCCTAAGCCTTTTCTTGAGTCTGAGAAATCTTGTCCCTGCCATTGGAATTGTTCTCTCATGGCATGTAAGGTTTCCCCAAAGGAAAATTCCTCTGGTGGAGAGGCAGAAGGAATAGATTCTTCAGCATCGGAATCTTCATAAGTAGAAAAGAGCCTCTGGATAGTCTGTAATGTCTGAGTCATCCGAATCATCAGAGGACACTGGCTCTGGGGCTCTGCTCTAGGTCTCTTTTCTGGAGGCTGAGAGGCCCTGTCTGGGTGAGATTGGGATCCCTAATTAAAGATATGAGATCCTCTGCCAGAGTAAGCATTTGTGAACTGGAACTGGGCCTGTGTGAGGGGCTTAACAGGCACTGATTTAGCAGTTTTGGCTGCTTTAGCCCTGGCAAAGGCCTTAATAGACATGGCTGCAGGAGGCCTAGCAGCACCACTTGCTGGGGTAGAGACATCCAAAGGGATGGTGTCTGATAATTCAATAGGAACCATATTAGTAGGCAAAACTTCAGAGGCCGATTCAACTAGGGTAGCAGGAGCCTCGGTAGTAGTGATGGATTCGGCTGAAGATTGACCCGTTTGCTCGGTTTTCGGCGAAAACCGAAGACTTCATGTTTGCTTAACCGTGGTTTCGTCAAAACGCGTGACCGCGAAGTGTCGGCGCGGCGAAAACCGCGGACCCGTCGGTCGGTTTTCTTTTTTTAACAATTTGAGTAGTCGGGGATCCGCGGCATAATGTATGCAAAATCTGAGCGAAAAACTGTTCAGCAAACTCCGACGGTTGAAGGAAGCACAGGCTAAACAGGCTGCTACGTCGTGGTCTGGGCCTAAACAAGGTAGGCAGTAAGAGTGGAAATCTTTATGAGGTATTTGTTTCCCACAAGTTAAACAGTTATTTACTTTTTCTGACATCGGCTGAGGCAAGAAAGAGTGGTACTTAGCTTTTAGAAGTCTTAGTAGTAATCTCTGGATCTGACTGACCGGCACTTGCAAACAGCTTCTGCTTCGGGCACCACGCGGCAAGAAAGACTGAGGAAAATGGCGTCGGCTGATGCCTTTATACCCGAAGACCAGCAGAGATGACGTTGGGTGAAGTGCGACACCAGCCGAGGCCAGACCCAGACTTTGGAATCCGGCCGACCGAAGGGCTGCCTGACGACAGGACAACCCATTTGTTATGACTGCAGATGCATCCTTGAAGGACATCTGTCTGGATACTAGATGGAAGTGGCTATCCCTGAGCAATAGGTCTGAAGGGGTAGGATTCAGGGATATATAAGACACTGGATTCTCTTCAATGAGAGGGAAAACATTTTCCACAACTTCGAAGGCAGACTGACATGGACAAGCTGTGTCCGGCCACTCTGGAGCCGAAACTTCCAACGCTGGCAGATCATGACTGTCAGGATCCATGCCTCAAGGAGGGAACCAGACCCAAGCTGGAGCTATCTAGTGCCGAGGTTCTGAAAGACAAAGGTGGATCCGACATCAAGTAGATCCTGGTGCCACAAATCCAACACCAATGCTCTGGCTACGAGACTTGTCCTGATCCAAAGAGACAGGAGTAAAACTGGTCAGGAAAACTTTTGGGGTTGAAGATGTAACTCTCTTTGCACCAAAACTCTTGGAACTGTTAGAACCTGGGGCTCCAAAACTGAGGGCCGGACTGGAGGAGGAAATATAACTGTACGGGCAGTGGCATGAAGGCTCATGGATCTAATAGGAGATGGAGTCAATATAAGCCCATCTGGATCTAAGCTCTGAGGAACTTTCTCATCATCCTATCAACTTCTGCTTCAGAAAGATTCTCTTTTTAATTCCTCTAAGTCTTTTGGGTTTCTAATACCAAGACGGGAATGGACCCCATTACTAAATAAAAGTATAATTAAAGTTCATGAAATTAGCATTGTTTCAATCTTTGACGTTAGCAAGATGTGCTTTTTACAGCACCTGCAATGTGCCCAGTACTGACTCCTGCAATTCATATGGAGTTACATATAGCAGTAACATAAGAAAGAATTTAGTCATACTTGTATAACACCCGTTTCTCCTACTACTGTTGGAACTGTCTGGTTATCCCTCCACACTGTCTGCAAATCTTGATATTTTATGACTTTGTCTCTCTCTGTACATAAGATACTGTAGTCACTGGGTGTAGCAATTTCAATGATCAATGCTACTTCTGTCTTCATTTCATGGACTACTATATCTGGTTTTCTTGCATCTATGTTGAACTGTTAGTAATGGGTGATCCCACGTGATATAAACTTATTTTATATTATGGTTTCTGGCTTATGTTTCCAATGTTTTTCAAATACTTCGATATTATGATGTTTGCATAATCCTCAATGCAACAGTCTTGCAAAGTACAGTTTTGTACCTACCATAAATGTAGATGTTAGAGTGTCTTCACTGCTGCAGTAATTACACTTCTGTTATCCTGCCATCAGGCGGTCCCGCAGTCGGCCAGAGTTCCAAACTCTTGGCCCGGCGTTGGTTGCTGTAGCTTCTTCCCTGACGTCAGTGCGCCAGGGGTATATAAGATGCAGCAGCTGATGCCATTTTCTTCAGTTTTTCTTGCCCCAGATGTCAGGTGCCACCAAATAGGTAGGCAATATACATTGTTATACATAAAAAATGAAACCCAATTCTTTCAATTACAAGCAAATACACCAAATAGGTTGGATAGGTCCTATCCATTTGGAAATGGTCTGTTTTGAAATAGCTTTCCCCTGTGATCCTGTAGCATATGCTACAAACAATTGCTCAGTTTTTCTGAAGGCTTTTGTTGTGTCCAAACAGTAGCATAGCTGTCTATGTATGTCCAAAGTATGCAGAAGTCTCTCCCCCTTTATTCTGGGGATTTGGATAAAATGTTGGCAAATGAATAGTTTGGTTTAGGGCCACACTTGATACCACCCTTGGCATAAAAGTAGGGTTTGTTCTTAAAGACACCCTGTCTTCATGACAAATGATGAAAGGTTCCACTGCCATTAGTGCCTGTAACTCAAACTCTTTGTGCTGAAGTTATTGCCAAGAGCAGAGCAGTTTTCCATGAGACATTTTAATTCTGCTGAATTTGCTGGTTCAAAAGGAGGTAAAGTTAATTTCTCCAAGACATAGTTGAGGTCCCAAGTTGAGTTGGAGCTCTACGGGGCGGTCTTATGTTTTGTGCCCCTCTGAGGTACTGTTTAAGTAAAGGATGTGAGAAAATTGGTGGATCTGTGCTGTAATGAGCAGAGATGGCAGAGGTGTGGATTTTAATGGATGAAAAAGATAGGCCTTTGTCCAGCATCTCAGTCAAATATTGTAGTATCTGAGGAATGTTGGGGACACGAGGGTCAAGGCCTTGAGCCTGGTTCCAGGCACAGAATCTCTTCCACTTTTCTGAGTAGGATTTCCTGGTGCTAGGCCTCCTGGCCTCCAAATTAACATCCATCACAGCTTTAGTGAGAGGTGTAGTCCTGCTTTAAGTAATCTGCCATGCAGCCAGGTTTAATGTTTTGAGCTGGCTGTGAAATATCTGATTGTTTCGCTGAGTCAGGTGCAGAAATTGAGGTAAAATCCATGGTGGGCCCTGAGCTAAGTTCTTTAAGATTGGGTACCAGTCCTGGCGTGGCCACTCGGGGGCAATCAGGATCATTTTTGGCTTTTCTTGTCTGGCTTTTAGGAGTACCTTTGAAAGGACAGGCAGAGGTGGGAAAGCATATAGTTGTAGGTTTTTCCAGCTGAAAGAGAGCATCCACTTTCCATGCTTGTGTGTGTTAAGTCCTTGTGCAGAATTTCTGTAGCTGGCAATTCAGTGGAGAGGCAAACAGATCTATGTCTGGGCTCCACCATTTTTGTGCTATCATGCTGAATATTTGTGGATTTAATTTCCACTCGTGTGGATCCATGATGTTTCTGCTTAAGTCGTCTGCCAGAGTATTTTTCTCTCCTGGCAGGAATTGTGCTTGCAGATGAACTTGAAAGGTTAGAACTGTATTCCACAAGGTCATGGCTTGCCTGCAGAGGGGGTATGAATGAGTGCCCTCCTTGCTTGTTTATGTACCACATAAATGTGGTGTCTGTCTTTAGTAGTAGTTGTCCTGGATGTAAAAGGTCCTTGAAAGCTGTTAGGGCATTTTGTACAGCTAGCATCTCTTTTTGATTGATGTGAAGATGCCTTTGTTCTGCGGTCCACTTGCCCTGAATACATTTTCCTGCCATGTGTGCTCCCCAGGCGTAATCCGAAGCGTCTGTTGTCAGTGTCTGACTGGCTGAGGGCTGAGTGAAAGGTTGTCCCTTGCTTAGGTGACATGCCTGTGCCCACCATCGAAACTCCTGTTGTAGGCAAGGAATAAGTGGTATCACTGTTTCCAGACTGTGACAGTGTTGAGACCAAATATTCTTTAGGTACCATCGTAATTTCCTCATATGCAGTCTGGCATATGGAATTAGTAGTATGCAAGATGCCATGAATTCCAAGGCCTGCAGAATTTTTAATGCAGGGAGTTGGGTTTTTGTTGCCATCAACTGAAAGTATTCAGTCAGTTGTTCTTGCTTGCCTGGCGTGAGATAAGCTATCTGGGCCGTTGTATTTAAGCTGGCACCCAGGAATATTATCTCTTGTGAGGGCACTAGTTTTGACTTCTTTTTGTTTACTGTGTACCCTAGGCAAATTAGCAAGCTTTTTACAAACGCCAGATGCTTTAGAAGAAAGTCCTTACTTTCTGCTTGAATAAGGCAGTCGTCCAAGTATGGGTATATTTGAATCCCCTTTTTTCTGCAAAATGCAATTACTGGTGCCAGGCATTTTGTGAAGACCCTGGGCGCAGTAGATAAGCCAAAGGGCAGTGCAGAGAATTGGTAATGCATTGAACCTGCTAAGAATCTGAGGTATCTTCTGCAATTTTGTCTGATAGGGACATGCAGGTATGCCTCCTTGAGGTCCAATGTTACGAGCCAAGCCTTCTTACCCAGCATGGGAAGAAGCTGCTGTAGTGTCAACATTTTGAATTTTGGAACATCCAGGTAAGTATTTAGAGAAGAAAGATCCAGAATGGGCCTCCAGGCTTTGTCCTTTCTGGGGACCAAAAAGAGTCTATCCTTGTCCTTGTTCCTGTGATGGTACTTTTTGAATAGCTCTCATTTCCATGAGGGCTGTAATTTGTTTTTGAGCCTCTGCCCATTGATTTGGTGGCAGGTTTGGCATTCCTTTTAGCCTTGGTAAAGTGTGAAAGTGGAACCTGTAACCTTGAGATACAATATTCTGAACCCATTTGTCTTGGGTGATCATATACTAATTGTGAGAAAAAAGTGCTAGTTTTCCCCCCAAGGGGGCTGCCAAGAGGGAAGTGCTTGGCAGCTGAAGGGGGAAGTCATTGGGACTGTTTCCTATAAGGTTGTGGCCTGTCTTCCCTTCCTTTTTGGGTTGATGCACCCCATTGTTGAGGTCTGTAAGAACCTTGTGGCTGACCTCTGCCTCTTGGACGTCTGTATCTGCCCTTTGAGGTCTGTCTGTAACTGGAAAGGACCATTTGTTTGTTGGACAATTTCTGCTAAATCGAGGAGGCTGAACCTGTAAGAAATCCTTCACCATTTGCAGAGATTTTGCCTTATCCTCCATTTTCTTTAATACCTCTTCTGCCTTAACTCCTAACAAAACATCCTGCTGCAAAGGTGCATCCAATAATTTTGCTGTAACATGATCAGGTAAACTTTGTTCTTTTAACCAAGCATGCCTTCGAATGACAGACCCTGTAACTACTGCTCTACAAGAGGCCTCTAATGAATCAAAACCACATTGCAAAGTATGTTTCCCCACTTGTTCTGCTGCATGCAATAAATCCTTCATTTCCTTATAGTCAGGAAGTTCTGAATTTGGAAGCATTTTTTGTTTTAATTGAGACATTAAATATTGCTGATATTTAAGCATGTGAAACTGGCAATTTAAGGCCCTCATTGCTAAAGTTGCAGATGTGTATACTTTCTTTCCCCATCTGTCTAATGCTCTAGAATCCCTGTCAGAGGGAGCTGGATTTTTAGCTGTAGAGGCCTTTACCCCTTTGGGATCCTGGGAAATAGTTTCAGGGTCAGCAACAGGGCTTTTATAAAAACATTTGTGAGAGTTAGGGACTCTGTAGTATTTGCCTGGTTTGACTGGAGCAGGAGGCAAAGAATCAGGAATTAAACTGGATTCAGAGTACACATCATCCACAATGTCTAACACTGGCGGAATAGCAAGGGGTCTGTGCTGAGGTAATAAAAGGAAATCTCTGAGTCTTTTCTTGGATTCTGAGTAATCCTGGCCCTCCCAATGGAAATGTTCCCTCATGGTATGTAAAGTTTCCCCAAAAGAGTAGTCCTCTGGAGGAGAGGCAGAAGGAAATGATTCTTCAGCATCAGAATCCTCATAGGGGGGGTAAAGAGTATCCCTGATCTGAAGAGGAATCCGAAGAAATGGAAACCTGGTCAGATGAGTCATAGTCTGCATCCTGTCTAGGCCTTTTATCAGGAGGGGGATGGGAACCCCTGATCAGAGTAATTGAGTCTTCGGCCATTTTGAGCATCTGTTTTTGGAGGCCTGTCCTGGTGAATGCTGTACTTGCTTCTTAGTTTTTAAAGGGGTTGTAGACTTGGCAGAAGATTTGATAGTAAGTTGAGTAGGTCTGAATACACCCTCTGAAGCAGAGGGCTGCTCAGCTGCTCCGGATCCCTCTGAAGGGTTAGTTTCGGTTTCAATTTACCAATGTATAAAAGATGTGTGTTCTTCAAAATGAATGTAATTGATATTGTGTCTGTTCTGAAGAAGGTATTCGAAAACGCACTTCTGTTTATTACAAGCGTTATTAAAATCTACGTTTTTTCATTATTTATGGTCATGAATTACTATCTCATTGGACTGTTGCTTGTACCTTTATAGTGTGTTTTAGGGTCTCATACCCTTATTTGGTCTCCGGAGTGAACCTTGTGAGGTTATTAGTTTCGGTAGGCCCTAAATCTTGAATATCCGGAGGCCCAGCCATCTCCACGTGGGAGTCGGAGGCGGCCTGTGGTTCTAAAGAAGCGTTCTTCAGGGGCTGCAAAGGCACCTCGCTGAAAACCGGCGACTGGCCTAGAAGAGGCTTCGTCATCAGTTTTGGGCCTCGGATGCCTGTCCTTGTCTTTGCGCTTTTTGTGTATCCCGGTCGTCAGTTGTTCCGACAGCATGGTATAATTGAATTTTCTGTTAAAATAATGTCAGGCAAAATCAAACCGACGTTTAATAGTGCGCTTGTTAAACCTAGCACAAAACCGACAACCAGTGACGTCGTGGTCTGGGCCTAGGCATGGGATGCAATAGGAATGGAAATCCTTATGAGGTATTTGCTTCCCACAAGAAATACAGTTATTAACTTTTACTGATCAGACTGAGACAAGAAAAAGTTTCCCCAACGGGGTATTTAGCTTTGTAGAAGACTTCGGTTCTGGATTCGGAAATGAAAATCTCAGGAGTCGGCCGACCGGCACTTGCGAACTGCTTTTGCTTCGGGCACCGCGCGGCAAGAGAGACTGAAGAAAATGGCGTCGGCTGCATCTTATATACCCCTGTCACACTGAAGTCAGGGAGGAGGCAACAGCAACCGACGCCGCACCAAGACTTTGGAACTCTGGCCGACAGGGGAACCGCCTGACGGCAGGATAACCCAAGTGTAATGACTGCAGCAGCATAACACGATGAACAACATGCAGCTGACGCAATTTTATTCAGTTTTTCTTGCCCCAGATGTCAGGTGCTCTCCAAATGGGGAGCAAAAAAAAAATATATACATATATATATATATATATATATATAAATAAACAGAAATAAATGTAAATGTACTTTTAGCAACATAAACTTTACTTTCATCTAAAAGCAAACACACCACAAAGGCTTTAGAATATAGTGAAGGAAAGAGAAGCTATAGAAAAGGGGGATGGCGAGTGGGTAACCCGGACTGCAACAGTGAATGCACTCGAACATCTACATTTATGGTAAGTGTACACAACTGTACTATGTTCTTCGTGTTTCACTATTGCAGTCATTACATTTGGGTAGAATCCCAAAGCTATGGATGGGAGGATGGAACTAAATAGCATTAGGAGCGGCTATAAGGCCCTGCAGAACTGCAGTGGAAAAGCCTGCCCTGGATTTGGAGAAGAGAGGCAAATGATAATGCTTTGTGAAGGTATGAACAGAGCTCCAAGTAGCAGCTTCTAGAATGTCTTTGGTTGGAACTCCTCTGAAATGAATGAAAAGCTGCAGAGGTAGAGGCAGCCCTGGTGGAATGTGACCTGATCCTCTTGGGCACAGGTTTACCATGGTGCAAGTAGCAGCAACGAATGCAGTGACTTATCCACTTAGAAATAGTCTGCTTTGATATAGCCTTCCCCTCTGATCCTGCAGCAAATACCACCAGTAGTTGCTCAGACTTTCTTAGAGATTTAGTCCTGTTTAAGTAGAATCTTAGTTGTCTGTGTATGCCCAATGAATGCAGAATCCACTCCCCCTTGTTCTGCGGATTTGGATAAAACGTTGGCAGGTGAATTGTTTGGTTAAGAGCCACAGTGGATACCACCTTAGGCATAAAAGAAGGATTGGTCCTGAGGGACACCCTGTCTGGGTAAAATGTAATAAAAGGCTCCAACAGCCATGAGAGCCTGTAGTTCTGAAACCCTTCTTGCTGTAGTGATTGCCAAAAGGAAAGCTGTTTTCCAAGATAAAAAAAATTATATCCGCAGTAGCTGCTGGTTCAAAAGGAGGCAGGGTGAGTTTTTCCCGCACAAAATTGTGGTCCCATGCAGGAGTTGGTGATCTTCTGGGAGGCCTTACATTTTTGGCCCCTCTAAGATGCTGTTTAAGCAAAGGATGAGAAAAGAGGGGAGGGCTCTGTGTTGTAATGAGCTGAGATGGCAGAGGCATGGATTTTTATTGAAGAAAAAGATAGGCCCTTGTCAAGCATCTCAGTCAAATATTGTAAAATCTGAGGGATATTGGGCTTTGCTGTGTCTGTTCCTTGTGCTTGGTTCCAAGCACAGAATCTCTTCCATTTATCAGCATAAGATTTTCTAGTACTAGGCCTTCTGGCTTTCAAAATGACATCCATCACAGATTTACTGAGAGGTGTTGTTTGAATAATTAAATGATCAGCCATGCTGCAAGGTTCAGAGTTTGGATCTGAGTGTGCAGAATTTGATTGTTCTGCTGAGACAGTAGATGAGATATTTGAGGCAAGTACCAAGGAGGGAGTTGAGACATATTCCTTAGAATTGGGTACCAGTGCTGGCGAGGCCAGTCCGGAGCAACTAGGATCATTTTTGTTTTTTCCTGTCTGACCTTTAGTAAGACCTTAAAGAGAAGAGGCAGAGGGGGAAATGCATAGACTGATAGGTTTTTCCAACTGAAGGATAGGGCATCCACTTTCCATGCTTGTCTGTGATGAGTACTTGTGCAGAATGTGTCCAGTTGATAATTTTGGGGAGAGGCAAATAGATCTATGTCTGGGCTCCCCCATTTCTGTTTTAACATGCTGAAGATTTGTGGATCCAGTTTCCACTCGTGCGGGTCCATAAGATTTCTGCTTAGGTCGTCTGCCAGAGTATTTTGTTTCCTGTCAGGAATTGAGCTTGAAGATGTATTTTGTAAGTCAAAGCTGTGTTCCACAATGCCATGGCTAGTCTGCAAAGGGGGTAGGAATGTGTACCCCCCCTGCTTGTTTATGTACCACATAACTGTGGTGTTGTCCGTCTTTATCAGTAGCTGTCCTGGATGAAGTAAGCCCTTGAAGGCGGTCAGAGCATTCTGAACAGCTAGCATCTCTTTCTGGTTGATATGCAGATGCACTTGTTTTGGGCTCCATTTGCCCTGAATGCATCTCCCCGCCAGGTGGGCCCCCCAAGCATAGTCTGATGCATCTGTAGTTAGGGTTTGGGTGGCAGGGGATAGAGTGAATGACAGTCCCTTGTTTTGGTGACGTGTCTCTGCCCACCAAAGAAACTCCTGTTGTAGGCAGGGAATGAGAGGAATCATTGTTTCCAGACTGTGACAATGTTGACTCCATAAGCTTTTTAGGTACCACTGAAGTTCCCTCATATGCAGTCTAGCATACGGAATTAGTAGAATGCAGGATGCCATAAACCCCAAAGCCTGCAGAATTTGTCTTGCAGATAACGGGGGTTTTGTTGCCATTTGTCTGAAGTATGTTGTCAGTTGCCTTTGTCTGGTGTAAGGTAAGCCATCTGGGCAGTTGTATTCAAGCTTGCACCCAGGAATGTAATCATTTGAGAGAGTACCAGTTGGGATTTCTTTTCGTTTATTGTGTACCCTAGGCATGTTAGAAGCCTTTTTACAAATGCCAGATGTTGAACAGTGTCCTTGTCCTCTTTGCTTGAATGAGACAGTCGTCCAGATAAGGATAAATTTGTATGCTTCTTTGTCTGCAGAATGCAATAACTGGTGTCAGGCACTTTGTAAAGACCCTGGGCATGCAGTAAATAAGCCAAAGGGCAGTGCAGAGAATTGGTAATGCAAAAACCTGCCTTGAAGTGGAGGTATCTTCTGCACGACTCCCTTATTGGGATATGCAGGTATGCCTCTTAAGCCTAGAGTCACTATCCAAGCGTTCCTGCCCAGCATAGGCAGTAGGAACGTGTTCAACATCGATTAGTCCAGTATTGGAAGTCAGGCATGGTCTTTTCTGGGTACCAGGAAAAGTCTTGAATAAAAACCTTGTCCTTTTTTATTCTCTGGTACTGGCTGAATAGCCCTCATATCCATGAGGGACATAACTTGTTTCTGAGCCTCTGCCCACTGACTTTGTGGCAGATCTGGCCAACCATTTGAAATTGGCAAAGTATGGAAATGAAATCTGTACCCCTGGGATATTATGTTTAATAAAAACTTGTCCTGGGTAATTAACTGCCAATTTTGAGCATGAAGTGCTAAATTCCCCAAGGGGGCTGCCAAAAGATAAGTGCTTGGTGAAGGTAGAGGGAAGTCATTGAAACTGCTTACTGTAGGGCTGTGCTTTGTTTCCTCCAGATTTGGTGGTGGAAGCACCCCATTGCTCTGACCTGTAAGAACTCTGTGATTGGTATCTAGAGCCTTTTGAGCACCTGGATTTGCCTTGAGTGGCTCTGTTGGACACAGGAAAGGACCAATTTTTAGTTGGCCAGTGCCTACTGAACCTGGGTGGCTGCACTTGTAAGAAATATTTTACAGTTTGCATAGATTTAGCTTTGTCTTCCATTTTCTTTAAAACCTCTTCTGCCTTATTACCAAGCAGAGTATCATGCTGCAAGGGAGCATCCAACAATTTAGCTTTAACATGATCAGGCAGATTTTGCTCAGTGAGCCAGGCATGCCTTCTAATCACAGATCCAGTAACTGCGGCCCTGCAAGAGGCCTCCAAGGAAT
Source organism: Protopterus annectens (assembly GCF_019279795.1). NCBI lineage: Eukaryota > Metazoa > Chordata > Ceratodontiformes > Protopteridae > Protopterus > Protopterus annectens. Next base: position 286,664,432 of record NC_056736.1, on the reverse strand, counting down.
CAAAACCACATTGCTAAATATGCTTTCCAACCTGTTCTGCTGAATGCAATAATTCCTGTAATTCTTTATTTTCCACACAATCAGAAATCAACATAATTTTCTGTTTCAATAAGCCCATAACATGCTGTTGATATTTAAGCATATGAAACTGGCAGTTTAAGGCTCTAATGGCCAAGTTTGCAGACGTAGAAACCTTCTTTCCCCATCTATCCAGTGCCCTGGAATCTCTATCAGAGGGGGTAGGATTTTTGGCTGTAGAGGCCTTCACACCTTTGGTTCCCTGTGAGATAGTCTCAGGATCAGCCGCAGGATTTTTGAATAGAAATTTGTGGGAGTCAGGAACCCTGTAATAGCTGTCTGGCTTACTAGGAGCCAAAGGTAGGGAATCAGGAGCCATGCTTCATTCTGAAAACACATCATCAACAATGTCTAATACGGGAGGTATTGCCAAAGGCCTATGCTGAGGAAGAAAAAGGAAATCCCTAAGCCTCTTTTTTGATTTAGAGAAATCCTGACTCTCCCGACTCTCCCAGTGAAAATGTTCCCTTAAAGTATGCAAGGTTTCTCCAAAAGAGTAATTCTCAGGAAAAGATGCAGATGGAATGGATTCTTCTGCATCAGAATCCTCATAGGGTGGAATAGAAAGTTCCTTATCAGAAGAGGAATCAGAAGAAATGGAAACCTGATCTGAAGATTCATAATCAGTGCCTTGCCTAGGCCTCTTAGCAGGGGGGGTTGGGAACCCCTGATCAAGGTAATTAAGTCCTCAGCCATTTTGATCATCCATTTTTTAGGCATAGGGCCCTGAGCACGTGGCTCATGTGTCGGTTTTTTAGACATAGAAGATGTTTCTGATCTTGTTTATGAGGCTGGCGTCGGTTTTATATAAAAATGTTGAGGCCTGAAAACACCCTCAGAAGCCGGTGCCTGCTCAGCGGCTCCGGACCCATCTAAGGGAGAGACATCTGTGGGTTCAATACTCTGAGAATCCTCTACCGCATGGGTCTCGGTAGAGGCCTGCGACTCAAACGTAACGGGTATCAGGGGCTGCGAAAGCGCCTCACTGAGTACCGGCGACTGGCTCAGGAGAAGTTTTGTCGTCGGTTTTGGACCTCGATGGTCTGTCTCTGTCTTTTTCTTTGTGTTTTTTGTGAACTCCGGTAGTCAAGACTGCTAACTGATGACATTTCAGGGTAATTAAATCTTGATCCAAAATATTTAGAAGCAAAAATATACAGATGCTTAATAGTGCGTTGATTAAATCTAGCACAAAACCGACAGCAAGGCACGTTATTATCTGGGCCTAGGCAAGGAATACAGTACAAATGAAAATCCTTATGTGGTATTTGCTTCCCACAAGTAATGCAATTAACAACTTTTACTTGACATCGGTAAGGAGCAAGAAAAAGTTTCCCCAACGGGGTATTTGGCTTTAGTTGAAGACTTCGGTTCTGAAACTCGAATGTGAAAATTTCAGGAGTCGGCCGACTGGCACTTGTGAACTGCTTCTGCTTCAGGCACCGCAGGGCAAGAAAAACTGAATAAAATGGCGTCGGCCGCATGTTTTATACCCCTGACGACCTGATATCATGGAAGAGGAGACAGCAAACAACGCAGGATCCAAGACTTTGTTATTCAGGCTGACTGAGGGCAACCTGCCAGCAGATTACCCAAATGTAATGACTGCAACAGTGAAACACGAAGAACATCTGATGTAGTTACTTTCATTCATTCCTCAACAAATAGGACAGAGTCCCCAGCTACTGTAACCTTGGGTGGACTTCATGGAAGGATGTTCCAGAGAACCACAAAACCAAACACAGCTCTGTTTCTAGAGATGATGTCCAATTTGGAATGAGCAATAAAATTATGAGCATTAGACCATGTGGCAACTGCACAAATGTCATCAATCCACTTAGAAATAGTCTGCTTTGATATAGCCTTCCCCTCTGATCCTGCAGCAAATGCCACCAGTAGTTGCTCAGACTTTCTTAGACATTTGGTCCTGTTTAAGTAGAATCTTAGGAAAACTGAAACAGGCAACACAGTATCAGCTGCTGAAAACTAGTTTAATGATAACCAACCGAGAAAATATATATATACACAATAACCAACCGAGAAAATATATATATACACAATAAAAAGTACTAAGCGCTTTCACCCGTAAATATTCTGGGCATCATCATAGTACTAAAGAATTCAATCACCGACTTCCATATATGTATATACCAACATACTGATTGGTAAATTAGTAATGTGTTGTTAAAAATTACATTACATGTTGTACTAGTTTTTTGATTGTACATACTAAGTAGAATCGTAGTTGTCTATGTACGTCCAATGAATGCATAATCCACTCCCCCTTGTTCTGCAGATATGATGTAGCTATTGACCTAGTTGAGTGTGCTTTTGGTTGTCTTGGTAAGGTTAGGCTTCTCAAGGAATCAAGGAATAAACATAGGAAATACAATCGGATATCCATTTGGCTAGTGTAGTTTTTGAGACTGGTTTTCCCATCTTGTTACTAGAAAAGGAGACAAACAACTGATCAGTTTTCCTAAATTCCTTAAGTCCTGTGAAGGTAAAAATGAAGTTGCTTATGCAAGTCTAAAAGACAAAGGGCATATTCTCCTTTATTGTCAAAGTTGGGAAAAAATGGTAAATTGATCTCCTGTCTGATGTTTACTTCCAAGGCAACTTTTGGTAGAAAGGAAGATTAGAGTAGAAGGTAACTAACTTTGTAAAAAATTAAATACGGTGGTTTCGAAGAGTGTGCTTGGAATTCAGATACTCGTCTTGTTAAAGTTATGTCCAACAGAAGGACCGTTTCCATGACAGAAACTTAAGGTCTACTTTAGCTGAAGGTTCAAAAGGTGAATGCACCAAAGTCTGTAATACCAAAGTCAGGTACCAAGGTGGAGTGCGATCCCTAACTGGAGATCTAAGTAAAAAGGTACCTTTAAGAAAGGCCTTACATAATTTAGATGAAGCTAAAGGAGAATCAATATCACCGATGTGGTAGTTGGAGATGGCTGCTAATTGAACACTGACTGTGGAGAAATTTGCCCCACTTTAAAAGACAGCGGCAAGGAAATCCAAAACAGATGGGAGTGGAACACTGAAAGGATTCAAGTCTCTCTGATGACCAGAAAAGGAAAACCTCTTTCATTTACTCTTATAAATCTTCCTAGTCGAAGGTTTGTGGGATGAAAAAAAAAAAATTGGCAAACTGGGGAAGAAGCCCTGTAATGTCTAGCCATCACTAGAATTGGAGAAACCATGCGGTCAGCTTGAGGCCTGCAGTATCTGGACGAATTACCCCTGACAGGGAGGTATAGACTGGGATTCAGTGTCCAAGAAGAATATACTAAATGAGACCATAGGAAGGGAAACCACACTTGCAGAGGCTAGAAGGGGGCAATGAGGATTACTCTGCTCCTCAACCAGAGCGCCTTCTGAAGAAAAATGAGGATTAGAGGTAGGGGAGTGTAAGCATGAAGGAGACCAGAAGGCCAAAGATGGACTACAGCATCTCTCAGTGACTATCCCCGAGGGGGAATTAGGGAAAAAAACCTGCTGCATTTGTAGTTGAGTGCAGACGCAAATAGAGTGCAGCACAGTTTACCCCATTTGTGGAAGATTTTTGCCTCTGATTGGTTAGGAGACCACTCATGAGGCATCAGGATGGTCCTGCTGAGCTTGTCCGTCCAGATGTTGGACTTTCCCAATGTGTGTGTCGCTACAATAAAGCGGTTGGAGATCACCCGCTCTCAAACTCTCATTGCTTCTTGGCAAAGGAGTAAGATCTGGTCACACCCTAAGTACCAGACTACTGATAACTTGTCCATTTGAAAAGCAATAGTTCCAAATGGAAGACAGCTCTGAATAGCTTGCAAAGTTAGAAGCACTGCTCTCATCTCCAGGACATTCATATGCAAATCTCTTCTGGGGGCCACATGCCTTGAATGGTTCACTCCAAGAAATACCCCCCCCCCCAACTGGGAGGCATCCGTGGTCAACTTGGCATTTGGGGAAGAAAGCATAAATGGGCACCCTTGACAAATTTCTTCAAAGTGTATCCACCACAGCAGGGATTTCCTGAACCTACGATAATTTTATCAGATATTGTAAGGGCTGTTGATGAAAAGACCATTGGCATTGCTACAGTTCATTGAAGAATTCTCACATGAAGACAAGCAGGGGGGTATTAAAGTTATTGCAGCAGCCATAGACCCTAGGGCTTTGAGTACTATTTTTGCTGGAGAAGGATGAGACACAGAATGCAATATCAAAGTAGGAACTCTGTTTTAAGGCAGAAGAGCTAGACAACTGACTGTGTCTAGATGCGCTCCTATAAAATCCAAGACTTGAAATGGTTGAAGCTGTGACTGGCCAGATTGCTCATAATTCCCAGACAGTGAGACAGTTTCAGCAAGTAATCTCTGGTTCTTTCCAGAAGATGCTTGGTCAGTGTGCTAAGGAGCCAGTCTTCTAAGTAATGACTGGCTCCCAGATGAAAGCACAGGTATCTTCGAGAGCACCTGTTCATTTTGATGTGATAGTACTCATCTTGGAGATTGATAGTGTACATCTAATCGTCCGTCTGTAGGAGAGTCAGAATGGACAGAACCATGACCATCCAGACTTTGGAATTTTTTACAAACTGGTTCAGATAACTGATCCAAAATGTGTCTCAGGTCCACTATTATCTTTAGCGCTAAAAAGAGCCTTAAGTAAATTCTGGATCCTCTTTGGTCTGGGGGCACCTCTTGGATGACTCTTGTCCAGCACCTTTTGAATCTCTAGAGCTGCTAACTCCCACTGATTGGGTGGAACATCAGGAAGACATCTTTTTCTTCGGGGATTTTAAACTGGAGAGGTTTGCATATATGTAAGCATGAGGAACCGCATTTACACAATGCACAAATGCAAGGCTTTTATACAAGTATGATGAAACACTTTCATAAAGTTAAACCTTCAGGCAATCAGATAAAAACATAATAAGCTATCGACCAGTAGTTGCCAAATTTGATGGTTGAATTTAGCTCTCTGCTCCCACCAGAGTGGAAAAGAATCCTTCCAATGTAAAACAAACTGGCTTTGAGATCAAGTGCAGCAATAATTGTTTTACAACATAATTAATAATTCCCGCAGTATCAGGAATCCTTGGAAATAAGTTCCCTAACCTTGAGAAATGTTCACAACACACAAAAGCTTTGCAAAACTTAGAAATATTTTGGCAGACTGACTCAGAACAGCGTTTGCAGTATCGGAGCAGGCTAGGAAATATCAGAATATTGTTAAAACAACCTGACAGCAGCACACTAACAAACGGAAGTAGACTGCATAACACAGCTTTGCTCCGAGACCTGAACTGGCTAACCTGCAAATGTGGTAGTGGCAAGCCTTCCTCCTCCACCATTTACATACCATATCCTTGTTGTGCTTGCAGTTATCACTTTCATTGTCCCTGGCACCCACACAGACTTGAATGTTTTTACAGCTACTATCTTTACTACAGTACACTTAATGGGTTACCTGTGCTACATTTTAACATCAATAGTGTGGGATCCCAAAGCCTGATCTAAGGCATCTGTAGACAGGGTTTGGTTGGAAATTGGTCTAAAAGATCCTTCCTTCTTCGTGATCTGTATTTGTCAATTTATTTCCCTCTTGACATACTGTAACACCGGTCCCAACAGTTAATCCAGGAACCAATGCAGTTTTCTCATGCTGAGTCTGGCTACAAGACCCATCAGAATGGCTGACAGTATGTGGCTTAGTATGCCCACAGACTGCCTGGCACTATTTGAATTTCTCTGCCATGCTCAGGAATAAGGGGGTCAGTCTGGAAACTCTCCATGGGGATAAAGTCTTGCACAGGCTGCTATAAAGAAATCTATGTGGAATACGATTCTCTAGGGACATATTTATTTTTTGCATATTCAGGGTGAATACTAGTCTGTTCACACACTGAAAACTACACTCTTAGGTCTATCTCATATACGGTTTGGGCTTTGATAAGGCAGCTACCCAATTAAAAATAATTAGGGATGCCCTTAGTTCTCAAACAGTCACTGGAGCCATTTTTTAAATACACTAGACAATTGCTTAACCAAAGGACAAGGAGGTAAAGTGGTAATGGGTTCCTCCTGCAACAAATTGCACGGACAGCCAGTGACACTTGAAGATGGAGACATGTAGACAGAAATCATTAAAGTCTATGGTACCTAGAAGATTTTAAGGGTTTGGTGGAAAAAGAAGTGCTGCAAAGCTGGCATCCTGACTTTTGAAGTTTTTAAGAATATGTTTAGCTTTGAGGGTTCCAAAATGGATCACCAGGTCTGTCTTTTTTGGAACAAAGAAAAAAATCTTAAGGAAAACCCTTTCCTTCTTGTTTTGGGGGTATTTTCTCGACAATATTCTGGGTCAGCATCTCTACTAGAAATGATCCAACTATTTTTTTTTTTTTGATTCCTTCACCTTCGGACCTTGTTCTACTGGCCCAGTCCCCAGTTTCTCATGTCCACGCTGGTTCTACCAGCCAACCTCATACCCCCCCCCCACCCGACAACTCCAGTACAGTTTGGGCTGGTTGTGGAACTTATGTCCTAGAAGCTCAGCCACCTGTACGTTCATCAGGGAAGGACTCCTTTACATGCCCTACACTCCCTTTTCCCCACTCTCATAGACTACATCCAAGGGTAAACCTCTTTGAACAACACCTCCTCTTGGACAGCATCATCAATGAATACCACCTCATCCTGGATTGACATTTCCATCCCTCCATGCCACTCCATATCAGTTGCTTGAGCTTCTAAATGAACCCATTTCATCTAGGCCGTAGTCAAGGCTTTATCTCTATGCCGGCAAAGTGACTAACTAAATATTCCTGATTCTTTCTGACAGGGGGGACATTTTCTCCCCTTTGGAACTGTCAGAAACGGTAGACTGTAGCACCTAGCGATATCAAATATGCTGCATCATTGCTGGAACAGGATGACAGCCAGTTCTCAATTTTATGGTTATTAGGTAAAGGATGACTATAACAAGTTAATGGACAGGGTGGGGGATTTGAAGGAAAGGGGAGAGAAGACTGGTGTAGTCACACTTGTTCTCGGTTGACGATGGTGCCATGAACACCCCCTAGCTCCCTCAGTACTACTGATGCCACCTTTTCTTTTGTTTTGCCTTCCTTTAGCTTGCTTATCCTTGCCCTACCTCTAGTAAAAAGTCCCTTTGTTTGGATGCGTAATGTTGGTTGTACCTGGGAAGGGACAGATGGAACATGCATCCAATACATTCCACGGCCTTCCCCTTATCCTCCAGTTTCTTGAACATACAATATGCTTGGGGTACAAAGAAAGTACAGTTGTGTACACTTACCAAAAATGTAGATGTGAGAGTGTATTCACTGTTGCAGTCATCACATTTGGGTTATCTGCTTGCAGTAGCCCTCAGTCGGCCTGATTAACAAAGTCTTGGGTCCTACGTCGGTTGCCGTCTCTTCTTCCATGACGTCAGGGGTATAAAACATGCAGCCGATGTCATTACATCAGTTTTTCTTGCCCCAGATGTCAGGTGCCCCCCTAATGGGAAGCAATTAAATCTTTAAATATACAAGGTTATACCTCCAACACAAAAGCAAATACATCAAAAAGCTTTTAAGCATTGAAAAGGAGAGAATAGGTATAGCCAAAAGAAGTCAGGGGGCTGGAAGGAGGGTAACCAGGACTGCAACAGTGAATACACTCGAACATCTACATTTATGGTAAGTGTACACAACTGTACTATGTTCTTCGTGTTTCACTGTTGCAGTCATCACATTTGGGTAGATTCCCAAAGCTAAGGATGGGAGGAGGAATTTAGATAGCATTAGGACCAGCTATAAGGCTCTGCAAAAAGTACAGTTTTGTACCTACCATAAATGTAGATGTCCGATAGATATGCAACTGCAGTCCTGACATATGGGTTGTCCTGCCTCAGGCAGCCCTTCGGTCGGCCGGATTCCAAAGTCTGGGTCCAGCGTCGGCTGATGTCGCTTCCTCCCTGACGTCAGAGCGGCTGGGGTATAAAGGCATCCGCTGACGCCATCTTCTTCAGTGTTTCTTGCCCCAGATGCCAGGTGCCCTCCAAGGAAGGCTAAATTTTGTGAATGGATAAGCAAAAATTTCAAGACATGCACAACAGTAATAAACAGATACACCATAACAGATATCCCCAGCTAAATAGGAGAGGGGGAAAGGACCCAAGGGAAAAAACAGAGGGGTAGGAGGGAGGGAAAACCTGACTGCAGTTGCATATCTATCGGACATCTACATTTATGGTAGGTACAAAACTGTACTATGTCCTTCAAGAATGCAACTGCAGTCCTGACATATGGGTTAAATACCATAGCCAAGCTGGGGGTGGTAGGATCTAAGCAAGGGATGGTGTAGCTAAAAGACCCTGCAGGACTGCAGAAGCAAAGCCTGCTCGGGATCTGGAGTATAAAGGCAGGTTGTAGTGTTTGGTAAATGTATGCACGGAGCTCCATGTAGCAGCCTCTAGAATGTCCTTTGTAGCCACTCCTCTTAGAAAGGCTGTGGATGTGGCTATAGCTCTGGTTGAGTGTGGTCTTATATTGGCTGGCACACTCTTTCCATTGAAGGAGTAACAGAATCTGATGCAGTGTCCAATCCATTTTGAAATTGTTGGTTTGGAGACTGCCTTTCCTTGCACTCTGGCAGCATAGGCTACAAATTGTTGATCAGACTTCCTGGTGGTCTTTGTTCTGTCCAAGTAGTAGCGTAATTGTCTGTGTATGTCTAAAGTATGCAGCAGCTTTTCCCCTTTATTTTGAGGATTGGGAAAGAAAGTAGGCAGGTGAATTGCTTGATTTAGAGACACCCTGGATATCACCTTTGGTATGAATGAAGGATTGGTCCTTAGAGAAACTCTGTCCTGATGGAAAATGAGAAAGGGAGGTACTGCCATGAGGGCCTGTATCTCCGAGACTCTTCTTGCTGAGGTAACTGCCAACAGGAAGGCTGTTTTCCAGGAGAGGAATTGCATTTCTGAAGTTGCTGCTGGTTCAAAAGGAGGAAGAGTTAATTTTTCCAAGACGTAGTTGGTCCCATGCAGGAACTGGTGTTTTTCTGGGAGGCTTGATATTCTTTATCCCTCTTAGGAACTGTCTTAGCAAGGGATGCGAAAACACAGGTGGATTACAGTTGAAGTTTGCTGAGATTGCTGAAGCGTGTATTTTAATGGATGAATATGAGAGGCCCTTATGAAACATTTCTGCCAAGTATTCTAATATCTGAGGTATGCTCATCACTGATGCATCCTGTCCCTTTTTGGCATTCCAGATGATGAATCTCTTCCATTTGGCCGCATAGGTTTTTCTGGTGGAAGGTCTGCATGCTTCCAGCAAGATTTCCTGAACCTTTTCGGAGAAGGTGTCATGGGACAAAGTCATGGAACCCTCCAAGCTGCCAGTTGCAATGTTTGCAGGTTTTGATGAACAGTCCTGTAATTGTGTTGTGTTAGGAGCAGAGGCCATTGGGGCAAGGGCCACGGTTTGGAGTGAGTTATGCTCAGTAGCAAGGGATACCAATGCTGCCTCGGCCAGTCTGGAGCTATCAGTATTCCTTTTGGTTGCTCTGCTTTGATCTTCAGTAACACCTTGGTCAGTAATGGCAGAGGAGGGCATGCATAGATTTTCAGAGTATTCCAGCTGAAGGAGAGAGCATCCGTTCTCCAGGCTAGAGGATGGTGTGTCCTTGAGCAGAACTTGTCCAGGTGGCGATTTAGATGAGAAGCAAACAGATCTATGTCTGGTCTTCCCCATGCAGTTATTTGTGAAAAAATGTGTGGATGCAGCATCCATTCGTGTGGATCCATGAAATTTCTGCTCAACCTGTCCGCCAGTACATTGTCCTTGCCCGGAACAAACTGGGATTACAAATGGATGTTCAGTTTCAGGGATTTTTCCCAAAGAGCCATTGTTAGTCTGCAGAGGGGATACGAGTGAGTGCCTCCTTGCTTGTTTATATACCACATGACAGTGGTGTTGTCTGTCCTTATTAGCAGATGGCCTTGTTGAAGAGATTTTCCAAAGGCTTCTATGGCATGCATCACTGCCAACATCTCTTTTTGATTTATGTGCAGAGGCATTTCCGTGGGGGTCCATTGGCCTTGAATGCATCTGTCCTCCATGTGCGCCCCCCATCCATGATCTGAGGCGTCTGTTGTAATGGTTTGACTTGCTTGAACTTTGTTGAAGGACATGCCTTGGTTTAACTGGCTTGCTTGAGCCCACCACAAAAATTCCCTTTGCAGGCATGGAATGAGTGGTATTATGTCTTCCAGGTTGTGGCTGTGTTGAGACCATAAGCTTTTTAGATACCATTGTAGCTTCCTCATGTGTAGTCTTGCCAGGGGGATCAGAAGGATGCAAGATGCCATGAAACCCAGGGCCTGCAGGATCTTCCTTGCGGTCAGCTGGGTAAGTTTTGCTAGGCTTTTGAAGTAATCTGGTAAATGCTGTTGTTTCTCCTCTGTGAGGAAAGCCATTTGTGATTGTGTGTCCAGTTTTGCTCCTAGAAAAATAATCTTTTGGGATGGTAATAGTCTTGATTTTTGAATGTTGACTGTGTATCACAAAGCATGTAGCAACTGAATGACATAGTCCAAGTTTTTTATCAATGCTTGTTTGCTGTCTGCTTGTATGAGGCAGTCGTCCAGGTAAGGGTATATTTGAATCCCTGAGTCTGCAATGTGCAACTACTGATGCCAGGCATTTAGTGAATACTCTGGGCGCAGTAGATAAGCCAAACGGCAATGCTGAGAATTGATAATGCTCTGTTCCTGCAAGAAATCTGAGGTATCTTCTGCAGCTGTGTCTGATTGGGACATGCAGGTATGCCTCCTTGAGGTCCAGAGTAACCAGCCAAGACCCCTTGCCCAGCATGGGAAGGAGTTGCTGTAACATCAGCATTTTGAATTCTGGCACAATGAGAAAGGTGTTTAGAATAGACAAGTCCAGTATAGGCCTCTATTGCTTTTCTTTTCTTGGAACAAGGAACAGCCTTGAATAGAATCCCTGGCCTTGTTCCTGAGGAGGAACTTTTTCTATAGCTTTTATTTGTAACAGCTTTGCAACTTGTAAGAGAGCCTCTGCCCTTTGATTTTGTGGCAGGTTTGGCATGCCTTGTCTCGTTGGTAAGGTGTGGAAGTGGAACCTGTAACCTCTGTCTATTATGTCAAGAATCCATTTGTCCTTGGTTAAAATGTGCCAGTTCTTTGAGAATAAGGATAATTTTCCGCCTAGAGGAGCTTCTTTTTGAGCCTTGGTAGGCGGATTGATAGTCAAGTCATTGTGATTGTCCCTGTGGTGTAGGTGAACTCCCTGCGCCACTTCTTTGATTTGGTGGTTGCCATTGGCGGCCCCTGTAGGAGCCTTGGTATTGCCCTCTACCTCGAGCACGCCTGTTCTTTCCCCTTTGAAACTTGCCCGAGTCTGGAAAGGACTAATTCTTAGAAGGCCAATTCTTACTGAATCTGGGAGGTTGAACCTGGAGGAAATCCTTGACAGTCTGTACTGATTTTGCCTTTTCCTCAATAGACTTCAACACATCCTGTGCATTAGCACCAAAAAGCTTCTGTTTTTCCAGAGGTGCATCCAGGAGCTTAACTTTAACATGGTCTGGCAGTGGCTGTTCTTTCAACCAAGCATGTCTCGTAACGCCCTGTCATGGCTGCCCTACATGAAGCTTCCAATGCATCATAATCACACTGTAGAAAATGATTGTTAACCTGCTGAGTGTTATGAATCAAATCCTGCAATGCCTTTCTATCTATAGGCTCAGGAGAGGCTAACTTTTTCTGCAAATCATCCATTAAGAAATCCTGGTACTGAAACATATGAAAAGTGCAGTTAAGTGACCTCATGGCAAGGGTGGAAGAGGTATAAACTTTTTTGCCCCATCTCTCCAGGGACCTAGTTTCCCTGTCAGCGAGCAGAGGGTTTTTGGCCGAGGAAGAAGCCATTGCCTTGGGGCCCTGTGAAATAGTCTCTAAATCCACAGAGTGGGCCTTAAAGAGATGCTTATGGGTTTCAGGGACCCTGTAATATCTGTCAGGTTTGACAGGAGCAGGAGGGAGAGAATCAGGAGAAGCACTGGAGTTTGAGTATACATCATCAAGGACATCCAACACTGGAGGAATAGCTAAAGGTCTGTGCTGGGGCAGCTTAAGGAAGGTACGTAGCCTTTTCCTGGAGTCAGAGAATTCCTGACCCTGCCACTGAAAATGTTCTCTCATTGAGTGGAGAACTTCACCAAAAGAAATATCTTCTGGAGGGGAGGCAGAGGGAATAGAATCCTCAGCATCCGAATCCTCATAGGCCTAGAAGGATTCTTCCTGGGTATCTGAGTGCTCTGAATCCCCAGAGGCTTCATCTGAAGAGAGGGTGTCTGTCTGCTCAGTTCTAGGCCTTTTATCTGCAGGCTGAGAACCTCTGTCCGGGTGCGGCTGAGAACCTCTGATAAGAGAGATTAAATCTGCAGCAAGAGTCATGATCTGTCTATCAGAAGAGGGACCCTGAGCAGTAGGCTTAGGGTGGGCCTTGGCCTGGCTGGCAGCCTTAGCACGCAAAGGCCTTGATGGACATGGATACGGAGGCCTAGCTGCCCCACGTGCAGGGGTAACCTTGTCCACAGGAATGGTGTCGGGTAAATCCAGAGCTTCGGTTTCTGGAGGAAAATCAACAACCGGCACCGGTGAAATCTCGGGGACCAAGAGCGTTAAAGCGGTGTCGTGGCCTGGGGCGGTAGAATTACCGCTTCGAAGGACCAAACACTCGGAGGGCTTAGGTGTGGTATCGGTGGAAGACGCGGCGAGGATGTCGGTCCCGGTCCTTGCATTTTTGGTAGATTGTGTTGTCGGTTGTTCCGGACGGCATGATATAAGCAAAGGATTCGCCAAAAGTCTTGCAAATTCTGCCCGGCCTGAGTGTGCGCTTATTAAAGCAAGCACAGGCCGAGACGTCGTGGTCTGGGCCCAGGCAAGGGAGGCAGTAAGAATGGAAGTCCTTATGAGGTATTTGTTTACCACAAGACAAACAATTATTAACTTTTCAATTTTTTCTGACATCGGCTGAGGCAAGAAAAAATGTTCCCCAACGGGGTACTTAGCTTTTAGATGACTTCGGTAACTGAAAACACAGGAGCTGACCGACCGGCACTTGCGAACTGCTTCTGCTTCGGGCACCGCGCGGCAAGAAAGACTGAAGAAGATGGCGTCGGCGGATGCCTTTATACCCCAGCCGCTCTGACGTCGGGGAGGAGGCGACATCAGCCGATGCCGGACCCAGACTTTGGAATCCGGCCGACCGAAGGGCTGCCTGAGGCAGGACAACCCATATGTCAGGACTGCAGTTGCATTCTTGAAGGACATCTGCAGTGGCAAAGCCAGCCCTGGATTTAGAGAAAAATGGCAAATGCTAATGCTTGGTGAAAGTATGTACAGAACTCCAGGTAGCAGCTTCAAGGCTGTCCCTGGTAGATATGCCTCTGAGAACGGCTGTAGAGGTAGATGCAGCCCTGGTTGAGTGGGGTCTGATTCCTTGTAAGATAGGTTTTCCATGGTGCTTATAATAGAAATTAAAGCAATGGCCTATCCATTTGGAGATGGTTTGCTTTGAAATAGACTTCCCTCTGTCCCTGCAGCAAATGCCACCAGCAGTTGTTCAGATTTCCTTTGAGGTTTAGTCCTGTCCAAGTAAAATCTAAGTTGTCTGTGCACATCTAAGGAGTGCAGTATCCGTTCCCCTTTGTTCTGTGGATTAGGAAAGAAGGTTGGCAAATGAATGGACTGATTAAAGAGCACACTAGATACCACCTTTGGCATGAAAGAGGGACTGGGCCCTGAGGGACACCCTGTCCGCATGAAAGATGATGAAAGGCTCCACTGCCATTAGGGCCTGTAAGTCAGACACCCTTCTTGCTGAAGTGAAGGCTAACAGGAAAGCTGTTTTCCAAGAAAGGAATTTTAAATCTGCAGCAGCAGCTGGCTCGAAAGGAGGAAGGGTGAGTTTCTCCAATACAAAGTTAAGGTCCCAGGCTGGAGTTAGAGCTCTCCTGGGTTGTCTTAAATTTTTGGCCCCTGTGAGGAACTGCCTGAGCAGTGGATGAGAGAAGAGGGGAGGTTCTGTATTATACGGAGATGAAATGGCTGAGGCGTGAATTTCTACTGAGGAAAAAGACAGGCCCTTGTGAAGCATCTCAGTTAAGTATTGTAAAATCTGAGGTAAATTGGGCACTGCTGTGCTCATCCCATGAGATTGGCTCCAGGGACAGAATCTTTTCCATTTTTCAGCATAAGATTTTCTAGTATTAGGCCTCCTTGCCTCTAAAATGACATCCCTCACTGGTTTACTGAGGGATGGTAAAGGAGAGCTTAGGTGAGTAGCCAGGCTGCTAGGCTCAGTGTTTGAATCTGAGGGTGCAGAATCTGGTTCTCTTGCTGAGACAGTAGGGTAGGAGTCTGAGGCAGGTGCCATGGGGCCAACAGTGACACACTGCACAGGAGGGGTACCAGTGTTGGCGTGGCCAGTCTGGTGCAATCAATCATCCTTGGTTTGTCTTGTCTGATCTTTAGTAGTACTTTGGAGAGCAGAGGTAGAGGAGGAAAGGCATAAACTGATAGGTTTTTCCAGCTGAAGTAGAGAGTGTCCACTTTCCAAGCTTGTCTGTGAGGAGTCCTTGCGCAAAATTTTTCCAATTGATAGTGCTGGGGGAGTCAAACAGGTCTATATCTGGGCTCCCCCCATTTGCTTGTCAGCATGTTGAAAATCCTTGGTTCCAGTTTCCACTTGTGTGGGTCCATGAGGTTTCTGCTTAGTCCGTCTACCAGTGTATTTAGTTTTCCTGGCAGGAATTGAGCTTGTAGGTGCACTAGGTAGCTCAAAGCTGTGTTCCACAACGCCATGGCTAGTCTGCAGAGGGGGTAAGAATGTGTATCCCCCCCTGCTTATGTACCACATAATAGTGGTGTTGTCAGTCTTTACCATTAATTGTCCTGGAAGAATGTGGTCCTTGAAAGCTGTCAGAGCATTCTGTACAGCTAAAGTACAGTTGTGTACCTACCATAAATGTAGATGTTCGAGTGTATTCACTGTTGCAGTCATTACTCTTGGATTATCCTGCTGGCAGGCTACCCACAGTCGGCCTGAATTCCAAAGTCTTGGCATGACGTTGGTTGCTGTCTCCTCTTCCCTGACGTCAGTGTGCCAGGGGTATAAAAGATGCAGCCAATGCCATTTTCTTCAGTTTTTCTTGCCCCAAATGTCAGGTGCCCCCAAAAGGGTAGGATAAATAGATTATGCCAATAAACATGCATGCACTAAAATAAACATTTCCTTCATCTACAAGCAAATACACCACATAGGTTGTATAGACTAGAGAAGTACAGATAAGACCCAGCAAATGTAATGGGGATGGTGGGAGGGTAACCTGGACTGCAACAGTGAATACACTTGAACATCTACATTTATGGTAGGTACGCAACTGTATTATGTTCATCGTGTTTCACTGTTGCAGTCATTACTCTTGGGTTGAATCCCAAAGGTGAGGATGGGTGGCTGGGCTAAATAGGATTAGGAGAGGCTATGAGGCCCTGCAGAACTGCAGAGGCAAAGCCTGCTATGGATTTAGAGTAGAGAGGTAAATGGTAGTGCTTTGTAAAAGTGTGCACTGAACTCCAAGTTGCAGCCTCTAAGATGTCTTTGGTTGGTACTCCTCTGAGGAAGGCTGCTGCTCTGGTAGAATGTGGCCTAATTCCCTTAGGCACTGATTTGCCATGCTGTGAATAGCAGAAATGAATGCAATGGCCTATCCATTTTATTCTTTTTTGAGATAGCCTTTCCTTGTGATCCTGCAGCATATGCCACTAAAAGTTGCTCAGTACTTCTGAAAGCTTTAGTTCTGTCCAAGTAAAAGCATAGCTGTCTGTGTATGTCCAAAGAATGCAGAAGTCTCTCATCCTTGTTCTGTGGGTTTGGAAAAAAGGTAGGCAAGTGAATGGTTTGGTTAAGGGCCACACTGGACACCACCTTAGGCATAAATGTAGGGCTCTTCCTCAGAGAAACCCTGTCTGGATGGAAAATGATAAAAGGTTCCACAGCCATGAGTGCCTGTAACTCAGAGACTCGTCTTGCAGAAGTTATTGCTAAGAGCAGAGCTGTTTTCCAGGATAAGAATTTTATATCAGCTGTTGAGGCTGGCTCAAAAGGAGGCAGTGTGAGTTTTTCCAAGACATAATTGAGGTCCCATGCAGGTATTGGTGCTCTCCTTGGAGGTCTTATGTTTTTGGCCCCTCTGAGGTACTGCCTTATTAAAGGGTGAGAAAAGATAGGTGGTTCCATATTGTAATGGGCTGAAATGGCAGAGGCATGAATCTTAACTGATGAAAAGGATAGGCCTTTGTTCAGCATCTCAGTGAAGTATTGTAAAATCTGAGGAATATTTGGTACAAACATGTCAATCCCTTGTTCCTGGTTCCAAGTACAAAATCTCTTCCATTTTTCTGCATAAGATTTTCTGGTACTGGGCCTCCTGGCTTCCAAGATAACATCCATTACATCTTTTGAAAGAGGAGTGTTCTGAATGGCTACATTATCCACCATGCTGACAGATTTAAGGTCCAGAGTTGGCTGTGCAGGATCTGACTGTTTTGTTGGGTCAGTAAGTGTGAAGTTTGAGGCAATGTCCAGGCTGGACCTTGAGACAAATTCTTTAGGATTGGCTACCAGTGCTGGCGTGGCCAGTCTGGGGCAATCAGTATCATTTCTGGCTTCTCTTGTCTGACCTTTAGGAGTACCTTGGGGAGGAGAGGCAGTGGGGGAAAGGCATATACCGTTAGGTTTTTCCAGCTGAAGGATAGTGTATCCACTTTCCATGCTTGCTTGTGATAAATCCTTGTGCAGAATCTCTGTAGTTGGCAGTTGTGAGGGGAGGCAAATAGATCTATGTCTGAGCATCCCCAATTCCTCGTTGTCATGCTGAAGACTTGTGGATCCAGCTTCCACTCGTGGGGATCCATGAGGTTTCTGCTTAGTTCGTCTGCCAGAGTATTTATTTTTCCTGGCAGGAATTGTGCTTGCAGGTGAACATAAGTCAATGCTGTGTCCCACAAAGTCATGGCTTGTCGGCAGAGGGGGTAGGAATGTGTCCCTCCCTGCTTGTTTATGTACCACATGACTGTAGTATTGTCCATCCTTATCAGTAGTTGTCCTGAATGAAGTAGATCCTTGAAAGCTGTCAGGGCATTCTCAACAGCTAGCGTCTCTTTTTGATTGATATGAAGAATCATCTGGCTTGCATGCCATGTGCCCTGAATACATTTTCCTGCCAAGTGGCCCCCCTCCCCAGCCATAATCTGATGCATCCGTTGTTAGTGTCTGCCTGGCTGTGGGTAAAGTGGATGGCTGTCCCTTGTGGTGACAGGCCTGTGCCCACCATCGAAAAAACTCCTGTTGCAGGCAGGGAATGAGGGTAATTAAATGTTTCCAGGCTGTGGCAATGTTGAGTCCAAACACTTTTTAGATACCATTGTAGTTTCCTCGTATGCAGTCTGACATATGGAATTAGCAGAATGCAGGATACCATGAAGCCAAAAGCCTGCAGGATTTTCCTTGCAGATAACTGGGTCCTTGTTGCAAACATTTTGAAGTAAGAAGTCAGTTGCCTTTGTCTGGCGTGAGATAAGCCATCTGGGCAGTTGTATTTAAGCTTGAACCCAGGAATATTATCTCTTGAGAGGGTACTAGTTTTGATTTCTTTTCGTTTACTGTGTACCCTAGGCAAATTAGTAATCTTTTTACAAACGCAAGATGCTTTAGTAGAATGTCTTTGTTCTCTGCTTGAAGGATATATTTGAATTCCTCTTTGTCTGCAAAATGCAATTACTGGTGCCAGGCATTTTGTGAAGACCCTGGGCGCAGTAGATAAGCCAAAGGGCAGTGCAGAAAATTGGTAGTGTATTGAGCCAGCTATGAATCTGAGGTATCTTCTGCAAGATTATCTGATTGGGACATGCAGGTATGCCTCTTTGAGGTCCAAAGATACAAGCCAAGCCTTCTTTCCCAGCAAGGGCAGAAGCTGTTGCAGAGTCAACATTTTGAATTTTGGTACGTCCAGAAATTAGTTTAGTATAGACAGGTCCAGTATTGGTCTCCAGGCTTTGTCCTTTCTGGGCACCAAGAAAAGTCTTGAGTAAAATCCTTGTCCCTGCTCTTGTTGTGGTACTTGTTGAATGGCCCTCATGTCCATGAGGGATGAAACTTGTGCCTCTGCCCATTGGGTGTGTGGCAGGTCTGGCATACCCTTTACCCTTGGCAGGGTGTGAAAGTGGAACCTGAGGCCCTGAGACACTATGTTCAAGACCCATTTGTCCTGGGTAATCATGTGCCAATTTGGTGAAAAAAGTGCTAGTTTTCCCCCTAAGGGGGCTGCCAAAAGATAAGTGCTTAGTTTTGGCAGAGGAAAGTCATTGGGACGGTTTCCTGTATGGTTGTGATTTGTCTTCTCCGCTTTTGGAGGTAGAAGCACCCCATTGTTTAGGCTTGTATGAGCCTTGGGGCTGAGATCTACCTCTGGGGCGTCTGTATCTGCCTCTTTGTGGCCTGTCTGACACTGGAAAGGACCAATTCTTTATAGGCCAGTTTCTACTAAATCTGGGTGGCTGTACCTGTAGGAAATCCTTAACTGTCTGCATCGATTTCGCTTTATCCTCCATTTTCTTCAACACCTCTTCTGCCTTAACACCAAACAAAGTACCGTGCTGTAATGGAGCATCCAATAATTTTGCTTTAACATGATCAGGCAGATTCTGTTCCTTTAACCAAGCATGCCTACTAATGACAGAATCCATAACAGCGGCCCTGCAAGAAGCCTCCAGTGAATCAAAATCACATTGCAAAGTATGCTTTCCCACTTGTTCAGCTGCATGCAATAAATCCTGCATTTCCTTGTTATCAGAACATTCAGAATTTGTCACCATTTTCTGTTTAAGCAGTGACATTAAGTATTGCTGATATTTAAACATATGAAACTGACAATTTAAAGCCCTTACAACCAAGGTAGCAGAAGCGTAAACTTTCCCCCCCCCCATCTGTCCAGTGCCCTAGAATCCCTATCAGGGGAGACAGGGTTTTTTTTGCAGTGGAAGCCTTGACCCCTTTGGGACCCTGAGATATAGTTTCTGGGTCAGCAGCAGGGTTTTTATATAGAAATTTATGAGAGTCTGGAACCCTGTAGTATCTGACTGACTTGGCAGGTGCGGGGGGTAAAGAGTCAGGAGACAGGCCGGACTCTGAAAATACATCATCTACAATGTCTAGAACAGGTGGAATAGCAAGAGGTCTGTGCTGAGGTAGTAAAAGAAAGTCTCTAAGCATTTTCTTAGATTCTGAGTAATCCTGACTCTCCCAGTGAAAACCCTCCCTCATGGTATGCAGGGTTTCCCCAAAAGAATAATCAAGAGGAGAGGCTGAAGGAATAGATTCTTCAGCATCAGAATCCTCATAGGGAGGAAGAGAGTATCCCTATTCAGAAGGGGAATCAGAGGAAATTGAAACCTGATCAGGAGTCGTATTCTGTTTCTTGCCTAGGCCTCTTATCAGGAGGGGGATGGGAACCCCTGATCGGGAACCCCTGATCAAAGTAATTAGGTCTTCGGCCATTTTAAGCATCTGTTTCTTAGGCATGGAAGTCTCTCTAGGAGAATGCTGTACTTGTTACTTTGTCTTTAGAGCTGTTTTAGTCTTTGTCTTTGAAGCTGAGGCTGGCTTGACATATAATTTTGTTGGTCTGAAAACACCCTCAGAAGCTGATGCCTGCTCAGTGGCTCCGGACCCATCTGATGGAATAGTTTCCGAGAGTCCAATACCTTAAGTATCCAGAGGCCTAGTCGGCTCCACGTGGGAGTCGGAAGTGGCCTGTGGCTCTGAGGTAGCGGGCGTCAGGGGCTGCGAAAGCGCCTCACTGAGAACCGGCGACTGGCCTAGCGGGAGCCTCGTCATCGATTTTGGACCTCGGATGCCTGTCCTTTTCCTTGCGCTTTTTATAAACTCCGGTCGTTGGCTGTTCCAACGGCATTATATAGTTAAACCTTCAACCAAAGTAATGAAAGGCAAAGTTGTACCGACCCTTAATAGTGCACTGGTTAAATCTAGCACAAAACTGACAGCTAGCAATGTCATGATCAGGGCCTAGGCAAGGAATACAGTAAGAATGAAAATCCTTATGAGGTATTTGTTTCCACAAGAAATACAATTGTTAACTTTTTCTGACATCGGTCTGGAGCAAGAAAAAAGTTTCCCCAATGGGGTACTTAGCTTTAATGAAGACTTCGGATCTAAAATTTGATTTTGAAAATCTCAGGAGCCGGTCGACCGGCACTTGCGAACTGCTTTTGCTTCGAGCACCGCGCGGCAAGAAAGACTGAAGAAAAGAAAAAAGAAAATGGCGTCGGCTGCATCTTTTATACCCCTGGCACACTGACGTCAGGGAAGAGGCGACAGCAACTGACGCCGGACCAAGACTGACTGCGGATAGCTTGAAAACAGGATAACCCAAGAGTAATGACTGCAACAGTGAAACACGATGAACATCATTTCTTTATGACTGATGTGAAGGTGCATTTGCCCTGAATGCACTTCCCTGCCAGGTGTGCCCCCCATGCATAGTTTGATGCATCTGTTGTTAGGGTTTGGGCGGCAGGGGATAGTGTGAATGGTAGACCCTTGTTTTGATGGCAGGCCTCTGCCCACCAAAGGAATTCTAACCGAAGGCGAGGAATGATTGGAATCATTGCTTCTAGGTTCTGAGAATGTTGACACCATAGGCTTTTGAGATACCACTGTAGTTTTCTCATATGCAGTCTTGCATATGGAATTAGAAGAATGCAGGAGGCCATGAACCCCAAGGCTTGTAGTATTTGCCTTGCAGATAGCAGGGTTTTTATGGCCACTTGTTTGAAGTAGGTTGTCAAGTGAATTTGTTTCTCTGGCGTGAGGAAAGCCATCTGGGAAGTTGTATTCAAGCTTGCTCCCAGGAATATAATTTGTTGACAGGGTACCAGGTGTGATTTCGTTTCGTTTATGGTGTACCCCACACAAGTTAGCACCCTTTGTACAAAGGCCAGATGATTCAAAAGTATGTCCTGGTTTTCTGCCTGAATTAGACAATCGTCCAGGTATGGGTATATCTGAATATTTCTTTGCCTGCAAAATGCAATGACTGGAGCTAGGCACTTTGTGAATACCCTGGGCGCAGTAGATATGCCAAAGGGCAGTGCAGAGAACTGATAGTGCATGTAGCCTCCTTTGAAGCGTAGGTATCCTCTGCAAGATTCCCTGATTGGGATGAGCAGGTATGCTTCCTTTAAATTTAGTGCTGCCAACCAGGCATCCTTGCTTAGCATAGGAAGCAATTGGTGAAGAGTCAGCATCCTGAATTTTGGAATCACCAAGAAGGTGTTTAGAGTAGACAGGTCCATGACAGGACGCCATGAATTATCTTTTCTGGGTACCAGGAAAAATCTCGAGCAGAAACCTTGTCCCTTTTCCTCTTCTGGTACCAAGTGAATAGCCCCTATGCTTAAGAGAGAGAACACTTGTTTTGGGCCTCTGCCCACTGCTTTGGAGGTAGATCCGGCCAGCCGCTTGGAGTTGGTAATGTGTGGAACTGAAATCTGTACCCTTGGGACACTATATTTAAAACCCATTTGTCCTGGGTAACGAGTCCCCAGTTCTTTGCATGAAGTGCAATCTTTTCCCCCCAAAGGGGCAGTCAGTTGAGAAGTGCTTGGAAGTTTTTAAAAAAAAAGTAATTGAGACATTTTACCATAGGGGGAGTTTTATTACTCCCAGATTTGGAAGGGGAGGCCCCCCACTGCTTAGTCCTGTGCGTCCCCTGGGACTGAAGCCTGGGTGCTCTGCTGGATCTGGGTTTGGACTGGGAAGGGCTGGAAGAGGCAGGAAAAGACCAATTCTTAGAAGGCCAATGCCTACTAAAGCTTGGAGGTAGTACTTGTAAAAAATTGTTAACAGCTTGCATAGATTTAGCTTTTTCTTCCATCTTTTTAAGAACAACTTCTGCCTTGTTGCCAAACAGGCGGTCCTGATTTAAGGGAGCATCTAGTAATTTCACTTTAACATGATCTGGCAAAGATTGCTCTTTAAGCCAAGCATGCCTTCTAAATACAGACCCAGTTACCACAGCCCTGCAAGACGCCTCTAGTGAATCAAAACCATATTGCAATGTACGCTTACCAACTTGTTCAGCAGAATGCATTAAATCCTATAAATCCTTATTTTCAGCACAATCAGGATTCAACATCATTTTCTGTTTAAGCAATCCAGAATTTGTCTTGCAGATAGCTGGGTTTTTGTGGCCACTTGTTTGAAGGAAGTCATCAACTGAATTTGTTTTTCTGGCGTGAGGCAAGTCATCTGGGCAGTTGTATTCAAGCTTGCACCCAGGAATGTAATTATTTGAGAGGGTGCCTGCTCAGCGGCTCCAGACCCATCTAATGTAGAGACATTCGCGGGTTCAATACTTAAAGTGTCTCGCGGCATACTGGACTCCAAATGGGTCTCAGTAGAGGCCCGAGAATCAAAAGTAGCGGGTAACAGGGGTTGCGAAAGTGCCTCATTGAGTACCAGTGACTGGCTTAGGAGAAACTTTGTCGTTGGTTTTGGACCTCAACGGTCCGTCTCTGTCTTTTTCTTTGCTTTTTTTGTGTATTTTGTGTATTTTGTGTATTTTGGGAGTTGGATTGCTAACCGACGACATTTCTGGATAGTTAAATATTGAGCCAAAATATTTTGATGCAAAAATATACAGACTCTTAATAGTGCGTTGATTAAATTTAGCACAAAACTGACAGCAAGGCACATTGTGGTCAGGGCCTAGGCAAGGAATACAATACAAATGAAAATCCTTATGAGGTATTTGCTTCCCACAAGTAATATAATTATTAACTTTTACTGACATCAGTAAGGAGCAAGAAAAAGTTTCCCCAATGGAGTACTTAGCTTTAAGTTGAAGACTTAGGTTCTGAAACTCGAAAACGAAAATTTCAGGAGTCAGCCGACCGGCACTTGCGAACTGCTTCTGCTTCGGGCACCGCGAGGCAAGAAACACTGATGAAAATGGCGTCGGCTACATGTTTTACATCCCTGACGACCTGACGTCATGGAAGAAGGGACAGCAACCAATGCAGGACCTAAGACTTTGCTAATCAGGCTGACTGAGGGCAACCTGCCAGCAGATTACCCCAAATGCAATGACTGCAACAGTGAAACACGAAGAACATCAGGCAGAGCTTATGCAAGTCCTTATGCAGGATCTGCATTCCACACCTACACTTGCCCTTTCTACTTGACATGAAAACCCAAAACAGTAGCAAAAACACAATCTTAACCCCCTATGGGGTTACTTATCTGAAGTTGAATAAGACAAATTCACTTTTCCACCAAAGGAGCGACAACTGGAGCTGGCAATCACACAGGCAGTAGAAAAGTTCTGACGTAGGTTATTGCTGACATCCATTTTGTACTAGACGTCAGTTTATGACCGACATCCGCAGAGACAGACACCGGACGTCACACGCACCTTTGCAGTAGCATCTATCTTTTGTAAAATGGCCGGACGTACGCGACTTGACCAGAGGTAAACTCCTTTATGTTACGGATACAGCAGCATACGCATATGAGGAACTCTAACAAGCTCGATGTAGCCAGTAGTGTGAGACTTGTTGCTTATGGAGGTGAAGAAATTCAAACCAAAGGTTCAGTGATGCTTTCATGTTATTTGGGCGAGAACTGTTACAATTTGTTATACTATGTAGTCTGAAGACCACTGCAATCTTTACTGGGTCTCAAAGACAGTTTAAGAATGAATCTGCTTTCTTTTGCTAAAGAAGTCCATCATGTAAGTGCATTTCTGACTAATTTTTCAGAAGCCATTCTTTTAGAGTATGCTGATGTTTTCAATGACAAGTTAGGCAATCATCCAGCTGTGTATTCCATGAGGTTAGACCAGCAAGAAGAGTTCAGATAGCTATGAAGGATAAAGTTAAAACTCAGTTGGATAAAATGGTGTAGCAAGGTGTGATTTGTCTGGTCAATGAACCAAATAAATGGGTATCGTCTATGGTAGCAGCTCACAAAAAAGGCTCAGATAAAACCAGAATACGTATTGTCCCAAGAGATCTGAACAAAGCATTAAAGAGACCTTATCATCCTATGTGCACAGTCCAAGAGCTCACAGCGTTAATACTGAATGCCACTGTTTTCTCTGTCTTAGATGCAGAGAATTCATTTTGGCAAGTGATGCCTGATCGCAAATCTTCATTTCTAACTATTTTTGGTACTTCGTTTGGCAGATACAGATTTCTAAGGATGCCATTTGGAATAAATTCTGCAAGTGAAGTCTTTCAGTGTGCAATGGAGCAAATTTATTCAGGTTAACCTTGTGCCGCAATAGTAGATGATTTATTGGTTGGAGACAATGGTGAAGCAAAGCATGATAGAAATCTCAAGAAAGTTCTAGACAAAGCACGTGAAGTAAACTTGAAGCTCAATTCTCTGAAGTGCAAATTCAGACTTCCAGAAGGGACCTCTAGTGCAATGAAAAAGTATTTGCCCCTTCCTGATTTCTTACTTGTTTGTATGTGTCGCACTTAAATGTTTCAGATCATCAAACAAATGTAAATATTAGACGAGGATAACCCAAGTAAACACAAAATGCAGTTTTTAAGTGACGATTTATTTATTAAGGAGAAAAAAAAACTAACCAAACCTACATGGCCTTATGTGAAAAAGTAATTGCCCCTAAACCTAATAACTGGTTGTGCAACCCTTAGCAGCAACAACTGCAATCAAGTGTTTGCGATAACTGGCAAGGAGACTTTCACATCGCTGTTGAGGAATTCTGGCCCACTCTTCTTTGGAGAATTGTTTTAATTCAGCCATATTAGAGGATTTCTGAGCATGAACCACCTTTTTAAAGGTCATGCCACAGCATCTCAATTGGATTCAAGTCCAGACTTTGACTGGGTCACTCCAAAACCTTCATTTTGTTTTTTTAAGCCATTCAGAGGTGGACTTGCTGGTGTGTCTTAGATCATTGTCCTGCTGCAGAACACAAGTGCGCTTCAACTTGAGGTCACGAACTGATGGCCGGACATTTTCCTTCAGGATTTTTCGGTAGAGAGCAGAATTCATGGTTCCATCAATCACAGCAAGTCATCCAGGTCCAGAAGCAGCAAAGCAGCCCCAGACCATCACACTACCACCACCATATTTGACTGTTGGCATTATGTTCTTTTTCTGAAATGCTGTGTTACTTTTACCCCAGATGTAACGGGATGCACAAATAAAAAGTTTAACTTTTTGTTTAGTCAGTACATAGAAAATTTTCCCAAATGTTTTGGGGATCATAAAGACATTTTTGGCAACAGTGAGACGAGCCTTTATGTTCTTTTTGGTCAGCAGTGGTTTTCGCCTTGGAACTCTGCCATGCATGCCATTTTTGCCAGGTCTCTTTCTTATGGTTGAGTCATGAACACTGACATTGACTGAGGGCAAGTGAGGCCTGCAGTTCTTTAGATGTTGTTCTGGGTTCTTTTGTGACTTCTTGGATGAGTTATCGCTGCGCTCAGAGGTAATTTTTGTAGGCCGGCCATTCCTGGGAAGGGTCACCACTGTTCCATGTTTTCTCCATTTGTGGATAATGGCTCTCACCATGGTTCACTGGAGTCCCAAAGCTTTAGAAATGCCTTTGTAACCTTTTCCAGACTGATAGATGTCAATTACTTTGTTTCCTCATCTATTCCGGAATTTCTTTAGATCGCGGCACAATGTCTTCCTTTTTGGGATCTTTTGACCTACTTCACTTTGTCTAACAGGTTCTATTTAAGTGATCTCTTGATTCAACAGGTCTGGCAGTAATCAGGCCTGAGTGTGGCTACTGAAACTGAACTCAGCTTTCCCAAAAATGTGATTAACCACAGTTACTTCATGATTTAACAAGGGGGGCAATTACTTTTTCACACAGGGCCATGTAGGTTTGGATAGTTTTTTCCCTTAATAAATAAAATCATCACTTAAAAACTGCATTTTGTGTTTACTTGGGTTACCTTTGTCTAATAGTTGTCTAATATTAGAATTTGTTTGATCTGAAACATTTAAGTATGACAAACATGCAAATAAATAAATCAGGAAGGGGACAAATACTTTTTAATTGCACTGTACATAAGACATTTGTTCATGGGTACAGGCTTGAGATCAGACCTGACCAAGCAAATAGCTCTTCTTGAGATGTCAGAACCATATAATGTACAAGCTCTACAACGTTTTCTAGGCATGGTCAACTATTTTTTATTTTATTTTACATTTGTTGACCGGGCTAGTCCAGCTGGATATATGTCCATTTTCAGCACAGGCCTGGGGAGAAAAGCTCCTCAAAGACACAGTATAATTTATTTAAATAACAGTTTTTCAGATACTGGTACAGTACATATTTTAGCAATTCATTACATTTCAGTACACTTCTGCTTACATACTCTTAGTACATAACATATATGGATAGTTATAAGAAAATATTGATAATGACATTCGATTAATATATTAGAGCACACTTTTAGTTGTTAACAGAATAGCAACTAGTATATATACAGGTATAGTGATAGGTATCCCGAGATAAAATGGGTAATTAGTCAGGGTTTGCACAGGGACATAGCCAGTGTAATTTAAGGTATAGTTTCAGTTTGGTTTTAAACAGTGTTATTGAGGAAAGGGAGGTCAGGTCACTGGGGAGCAAGTTCCAGGTTTTGCTCACGGAACTAGAGAACAAAGAGTCACCAGCCAAATTGTTGGTTTTACCAATTTGTACTAGTAGTTTGTTATTTAGGCAAGTTTATACCACACTTCAGTGAGTTGACAACACCTATAAGAGAGTTAATACACAAAAATGTTGTTATGGTCATGGTTAGAACACCAGAAGGCATCTGAAGACCTTAAGCAGAAAACTGCCACCCCACAAACATTAAGATAATATGATGTAAACAAACCAGTTACTCTTTCCTGTGATGCTTTAAAATTTGGTCTTGGCGCAGTTATACCTCAAGAGGGCAGACCAGTAGCATATGCATCTAGAACACTAACCCAAACTGAAACTGAAAAGCTCAGATTGCGAAGGAGCTTTTGGCAATGGTATTTGCATGTTCTAAGTTTCATGATTATATTTATGGTTGAGCTAGTCAGACTGAGACTGACCACCAACCAACCTCTAGTTACTATTCTGAAGATGTCTACGTATTCCGCTCCAGCAAGATTGCAAAGAATGATGCTTAAATTGCAAAAGTACAATTTCAAAATGGTCAACACAAAAGGCAAATTGCTCTACCTCGCTTATACCTTATCCAGATCACCGAGAAATATGACAGAAGAGCTTGATGCAGAGAATTTTGACTTTGATGTGATGTCAGTGTGTAATTTTTCCATCACTAGACTTGATGAATTGAGAGAACAGTCAGATTGATCCAATTTTTCAGAAGCTCCACTCACTACATTAATGTTGGATGGCCGCCAAAGCAATCTAGTGTACTACCTGAAATGCAAACCTACTTTCCTTACAGAGATAAATTGCTGATGGAAGATGGCATTATTTTCAAAAGTCCTAAAATAGAACATATCCAGATTTTGCATCATGGTCACCCAGGATCTGCATCCACTAAGAGAACAGTGAGAGAATTAGTATTCTGGCCTTCATTACCAAAAGATATTGATATAGTATTTTCATCTTGTTCGGTATGCAATAGTACTAGACTGCATTTGCAAAGAGAACCACTTCAGCTAAGTACAGTTCGTGAACTACTGTGGTCAACAGTTGCAGCTAATATCTTTGAGTGGAACAATCAACACTACTTCGTTTTGGTAGAATCTTATTCAGATTGGTTTGAGATTGATCTACTACCTAACCTAACATCCACTGCTGTTATTACTAAGCTAAAACGTCATTTCTCAGTTCATGGTAGTCCACACAAACTTCTTTCTAACAATGGTACTCAATTTACTAGCCACTTATTGCAGAAATTTGCAAAAGAATGGGACTCTGTACATGTTACTAGTAGTCCTGAATATCCACAGTCAAATGGTCTAGCTGAATGTGCAGTACAAAGTGCAACGCAGTTACTTGAAAGGTCAAAGCATGACAATACCAATGTGTTCTTGATTTTGCTTAATCTCAGAAACATACCTCGTGATGATATTCTTGGCTCACCTGGTCAAAGACTACTTTCCACACAAACTAGAACTATGCTTCCCATTACTTCCAGTTTATTGAAGCCTAAACCTAAGAACAGTAAAACCATCAAAGCTCAAATGGTTAAGAAGCGTTAATACCCAGAAATCTAGTTATGATAGATCGAGCAAACTTTGTTCGTTGAGAGAAGGAGAGACTGTACAAATCCAGACAATGAAAGGTTTTGATCAAATTGGACAGATTACAGGCATCTGTGCTGAGCCAAGATCCTATGTTGTAGATTCTGAAGGTGTAGAATAAAAGAAGAACTGTAATAATCTTCCTGTATCAGAACTACTATTACAAGATCATTTCTGTAATGCAAACTTCAAATCTAAAGCAAATCAAACTCTGTTTCCATACCAGAATGTGTTCAAAATTCTGATTCCATTCCGAAAATGTTCCAGACATTCCACAGATCAAACATTTTGCAGAGACAGTTCCAGTTTTATGTTACAGGTTATGGGAGAATATCAAAGCCAAGTGTGAAAAACACAGCAACATGGACTGAGTGTATGTATATGTGTACTTAAGTATTGTGTAATGCATGACAAAAATTACCTGTAATTTCTGTATACTAAACAGACTCATAGTGTCATAAGATCTAATTCTCAAAGAGGGAGGATGTACATCAGATTGCAAGTGAAGTGTGCTATATCTTTAAGACACACATCAAGGCTGTATGTGCTCATATAAATTACAGACACGTGGACTCCTTAGTGCTATTTTGTAAGAGCAGCCATAGAGAGAGCATGCATGATCCCAGTTGTTAGTTTGTATGCAAGTTACTTAAGTTAAAATCAGTAAACCTCTATAGCAATGTGTTTGTATAGAATAAAGCTGCATGAACAAAACTCACAAAGACTCTTCTATTGTGTCCAAAGAAGGAGGGTGACAGGAAGCATCCGTGGTCACTATGGCCTTGGGCTGAGGGGGACAAAACAGACAGCCTTGTATAACCTGATCTGACTGAATCCATCACCTTAAATCTCTCTTGCATATGTGAGTGATTCTTATTAGAGATGGCATGGCTTGGTACAGTATCAGCCATTGTGTTGCTAGGATCCACTGTAGAATCCTCATACAGAATCTTGCTAAAGGTACTAGAGTTATTGCTGCTGACACTGATCCTGGAGCTTGAAGGACCAAGCAGGCTGAAATCTTGGTACTGCAGACTAATTTCCTGACTTGTGATCTCATGGTTTAAGCTCTTGAGTGAGGCAGTGAAGCTATTATTGAGTTTGTGTTGAGCAGAGCTACTATAAATTCCATTTTTTGAGTCGGGTCCAGTTCAGACTTTTCGTAGAGAACCTGATCTCTTGCCCTTATTAACTGATGCCTGATCGAGGCAGTAAGATCCATTTGTCCAGATATGGAAATACCAGGAATCCTTGCAGTCTCAAGTGAGCTGTTACTACTGTCATACATTTGGTGAACACTCTGGGGGCTGTGGGGAGACCAAATGGCAGAACTCTGAACTGATAATGACTGGCTCCCAGACAGAAGTGCAAGTACCTTCTGGATTGTCTGTTCATCTTTATGTGATGGTATGCATCTCGAAGGCCTGTTGAGCACATCTGGTCATCCTTGCCCAATAAGGGAGAATGGACTGAACTGTGACCATCTGGAACTTGGTACAATGAAGTGACTTGTTCAAGTTGCTGGGATCCAAAATTGGTCTCCAGTCCCCTGTTTTCTTTGGCACTAAAAAGAATCTTGAGTAAGTTCTGGATTCTATCTGGCCTGGCAGGACCTCTTGAAGGACTCTTTCTAGCAGCGTTTGTATTTATATTGCTGCTTCTCTCCCCTGACTGTGTGGAATGTCTGAATTTTTAATAGTTTTGGGGGTGAAAGGAAAAACAGTACTAAATAACTTCTGGAAATAATCTTCTGCACACAAATATCTTTTATGTCTAACCAGGCTCTCTGGTGCAGGGATAATTGACCCCCGACTGCCTCCAGAGGTGGCTAATAGGGGTCTCCTTTCAGGACTGCTGGTAGGGTGTGTGTCAGAATAAATCTCTGGAGCCCTGGTTTTGCGGGTCACCTCTGCCACAGGGGCATCATCAATCATTGGAGCTCCTCCACGTGTGTCCTGAAAAGGACCCTAGGACTTCCTGAACCACATCTTCAAACCACCTCATTGATTCCAAGAGAAGGTCC